>NC_091130.1:38751489-39123989 GCF_040183065.1 Periplaneta americana | reverse complement strand
AAACTGTTATTTTGGAACAGCTTCGTTCATGAAACAGTTACAATCGAAACTGTTTCTTAAAAAGAACAGTTTATCCCATCTCTAACAAAGATATAGAAGATGACGAGAACAATATTACAATACATAACTAAACGTGGTCTAGAGGAAAATCTTTAATTTGGGACTCCACTTGCGTTGACACTCTAGCTCCATCTCACTTGCCCAATACCTCCAGACGCGCAGCATCTGCTGCTGAATTAGCCGTGAAAAATAAAGTCAATAAATATGCTCATCTTTTAGATAATTATATCGTTGTCCCCTTTGCTGTGGAGGCCTTCGGTCCTTGCAGCCATGACGCTAAAGTTTTAGTATCTCAAATCGACCAAATTTTGATCTCCATTACTGGTGATCGTCGTTGCACTACTTATTTGCGTCAACGTTTGAGTATTGCAATTCAACGCGGAAATGCAATGAGCGTTTTGGGTACTCTTCCCGAGTCCAGCCCTTTGGACGAACTCTTTCTATTGTAAAATTTATTAAGTATTCCGTATGTAAATTCTACTGCAACAAAAGGCATAAATTAATAACAACTGACATAAAACTCCAAAAGTTTACACTACACATTAAATGGATCCAAGTTCAATCCATGGAAATTGGCATATTTTGTACATCTGGAGACCGGAGAGAGAGAGATTTAGAATTTCTATTATAAACAATTTTATGAAATCTTGAATTCTTAACAGGAATACGAAGACTGATTTTGCTTATGAATGATTTACAATCAATATCACCCTTAATAACTTTACAAAAAATGAATAATCAATATCTTGACGTCTGGTAAATAAACTATAATAATAATAATAATAATAATAATAATAATAATAATAATAAGCTTGTACTTGCTACTTTGTAAAAGGAAATTGTATTAGAACAAAGGAAGGAGTCCATAATTGTACCTATCTTTAAGAAGGGGGAGAAGACTGATTGTAGTAACTTTCGAGGAATATCACTTTTGCTGACATCGTTCACAATTTTGTCCAACATTCCTTTGAAAAATTAACTCGATACGTAGATTAAATTATTGGGGATCATCAGTGTGGTTTTTTTATTTTATTTATTTATTTAACTAGCTTGCTAGTGAGTACAAATTACACTTATAAAACAAACATGTTTCTAGCCACTACCGTAAGAGCCAGGCTCGTGTACGGTGTGGTCTTAGTCAATAATATAACATAAAATTTACAAGGAAAGTTTACTAAATTCAGCAAGTAACTTAATTTAAACCAATAAATACAACACAAGAGCAAGAATAAAGAAGAAAGAGAGGAAAAGAGACAAAAATACACATTTAATATAAATTGACAATCCGACAGAAGCCAGTGATATTCAATGATAATATGAATATAGTCGACAGAAATAAAAGGTAAAAAAAAATACATTTGTTAATATTATATATCATGGATAATTTTACAAATTTCTTTTTTAAAAGCTTCAATTTTAAAATATTTCAAATTTGGAAAATGGTTTGTAATTTTATTGTAAAGTCTTGGGAAAACTAGCACCATGTGTAAGAGCTGCACTTGTATGACATTTAGGCTCAATTAATGGGAAAGTAGACTTTTGTCTTCGACTGGGATATTCATGTGATTAGATTTATGTTTTATTTGATTTCCGTGATAGTAAGTTAGTAAACTATATTTATAAATTTCTTCAATAGGCAATACATTAAAATCTGTATAAATTTGTTGGGTAATCCATATTTTTGGAGAGACAAATTTTTATTAATCTTCTGTGTAATAAAATTAATGGATTAGGCGTAATAGACCGACTATTGAGCAGATTCTTTGTATTCGACAGGTATTGGAGAAAAAATGAAAGAATAAGGGTACAGTACATCAGTTATTCATAGATTTCAAAAAGCCATATGACTCGATTAAGAGAGAAGTTTTATATAATATTCTTATTGAATTTTGTATTCCCAAGAAACTAGTACCTCAGTGAACGTACAGCAGAGTCCGTATAGCCACTTTCTGTTTGGTTCTTTTCCAATAATTATCTTCATAATAAATATAATATCACCTTTTCAGGAAACAATAGCAAGAAGCGGAATCATGACTCTGAATTAGTACGTAACATGTACCAATTTCCAAATCATACAATTTGGTAAGGCAGAATTATATATATAGCTACTGGATAAATGCTCAAGGCGAAAGTTTGAATAATCTGATTTTCCCTTCATTTACATAAGCAATAGTGTCCCCTGTCACAAAAGAGTGGCAAGTAGATCAGAGTCTACAGAGAGATTTATCGTTGTAACTCCAAACAAACATTTTGTCATCGTTGAAGCTTACTTTGGCAAGAGGGACATGGAAGTATCAAGAATAGAAACTTAATATAAAAATTCACCCGTCACTGTTTGTGATCAGTTGCGACTTACACAAGCGACAACCACTGAACATGACAAGACAAGCAAACAAAATCGAAACGTGTGCATTCAGCGGCCACAGTACGTACTACTGCATCCTGCTCTTTTTTCCCGTGTGTATTCAGTTGATTCGGACTTCATGCCCTGAATACGAGATGAGCTGTAGCTTCTACTACTACTACGTCTACTACTATAGTCTTTTTACAGGTTCTTTTCCTTTTAAAAATAAAAATATTGTAAAAGATTAAACTTTTTTTTTTATAAAAATGCAGGGACATGTAAAAGGTAAAATCATGTTTTATATATGCCGGTCGGCATTGGAACATTGTTAGAGAACAAAGCCATATTTGGTGTCGGGATATGCCGCATGATGGCGTGGTATAAGTTACCTCGTCGTAAGCAAGCTCTTGTCTTTGCTTCTATCGAGTACACTACCTACATCCGTCTTGCATTTAAGAACGCTTTTTACAAGAAGCCTATGTATATGGCTGTTGTGTACTATATATTTGAAACTCATATTCCTTGCGTATACTCAGCGGTAATGCTTTTACCTCACGTACGTACGAACGATTCTCTCCAGAAAGGGTAGCTCATATGACGAGACGCGAACAAGGAACCGGAATTACAATGACCAGACATAAAACAAGCACTCCACTTCCTTGTTCTAAAGAGACGTCGGAAATATTACTTGATTCATAGTTCGCAGCAGATGGAATTATACTGCAGGTTGTCGCTTGTAATATCGCATTTTGGCATACAAACCTGTATTCGAATTATTTTGTATTAAGCCAATGAATAAAACATATAAGGTAAAGGTAAGGGTATTCCCCTTTGGAAACATGGAGTTAAAGCTTCATGCTTCCATAACGTAGGGCAGTGATGTCACGAAAATAGCACAGCAACTTATGATTTGAAGTTAGGATCCTCTGTAAAAGACTGCATGTAATTAGAGCTAGGATTCTTAGATAAATAAATATTTTATATACACTGTAATAGAAACTCGTAATTGTATTATAAGTTTCAGATAAGGTAACCTGAGCGTATATTTTTAGTCTTATATCACGTATTATTTTGAATTTTTAAATGTAAATACATATTTTCAAATATTTACATAAAAACACATAAGAATTAATATGATGAAGGATGGATAGAACGGAGAAAAATTCTCTCCGGCACCGGGACTCGAACCCGGGGTTTTAGCTCTACGTGCTGATGCTTTATCCACTAAGCCACACCAGATTCCAGTTCCGATGCCGGATCGAATCCCATCAGTTTCAGTTCTACTCCTCTACTCCTCAGTTTTCCCTTTGGTGGCCTACCCTCATGTACTGTGTCACAGAATATGTGACAGTGGCGCAATGTCCAACGCACTATGTACAGAGGTGCACTCATTACGAGTGACTAAGTGGCCGGGATCCGATGGGATATACGCAGTCCTGAATCACTAAGTGATTAGGCCTACGAAGTACATATGATATTTCCGTGCAGGAATTCTGCTTTATCATATGACGAAGGATGGAGAGAACAGAGAAAAATGTGGTTTAGTGGATAAAGCATCAGCACGTAGAGCTGAAAACCCGGGTTCGAGTCCCGGTGACGGAGAGAAGAGGATGACGTCGCTGACCTATCCAATGAGGTTGTGTGCTTAGGACCACGCTTCTACCGTCTTTTACCTCCGGTACTCAATTTGAGAGGTGATTGAGTAGATCTCAGAGCCGGTTTTGGAAGTTTTGGCAACGACAAAAATATACCACTACCTGGAATTGAATATGGGACCTTTCAATCCGTATCTAGTTGTTTTACCAGCAAAATTAACGAAATAGCCAGGCAGTGGCTAAATCATTTTAAAAAAGGGAAAATTTGAATATCTAACAGACAAAGAGACGGCCCGAATAATACTTCATTTTTTATTTATTAACTTTTTATTTTTTGTTAATATTATTGTGTTAGCCAACAACAGGTTATTCACGTGAATATTTATAATTTTTTTGCATTGATTCCCTTTAAATTTAGTCTATACAGGATTTAAACGAAACAAGCTGCCAAAAATACTGGTGATAGAGCATAAATTACTGAAAAAAGTTTAATAAAATGTTTCTGTAACTTTTGTGGTCTCCTTAGAAAAAGTTATCTGTGAGTCTAATGTTTTTGGAAATGGTAGTGGACCGTCGTTATTTACTTCGGTTCGCCATGTACATTGCAACTGTGGTGATTTTCTTGTTTACAAATCAGAGTACTCCGCTATCTCTCTATTGTGGTGGTGTTAGCGTGTGTTGGACGGAAGGTCATTAGCAATGACGTTCACATTTACTCGAACAGTAAATATTAGACTACTATCAATCCTAAAAACATTATATTTTAGGAGTTAAAAACAAAAATAGAAGAAAAACAAAATTTCACTACACATCATGTTTAGTAGACGCAGATGTACAGTCCGTGTAATTTTCTAGCTCATATCGTTTACACCCTGTATTAAACTAGCCCATAAATATGGAAATGGTAAAACAGTAAAATGAAAAGAAAAACCATTACAGTGGATAATAACAAAATTACAGAAGTAGATCTTTACAATAATAATCCCTCTATTAAATTTCTAATATTAAAATATGTTAAAAATTATAGAACCATAACAATAAAAATATACACTGATATTAGCAGTAATTATTACACGATTAAAGAGTTAAATCATTACCACAAAAACCTAAGTCGTTAGAATGAATCGATAGAATTTGCAGCCGTGCATATTGCACTTTTAATGCATCTGTATACTGGCGAAAGAAAATATCTCTTATAGAAAAAGTTTGTGAGCTCCTATATATTTTATCGAAACACGATCATAGCTATGCACGGAGTCACTGGACAGAAACTTGTAAGCACATATTTAGTCGAATCAGTTGAAGTAATAGTATTCCAGACTCCAGATTGATATTGGAATTTCGACCGTACTAATGTAAGCTACGTTAGAGTAGTAAAAAAGAATCAGGCTTTGAAAAAGAATAAGCTGTTGATCATATGAAATAATAGTAATAATAATAATAATAATAATAATAATAATAATAATAATAATAATAATAATAATAATAATAATAATATCAATAATAATAATAATAATTTATATGTAACACCATATGAATTCTCTACTCCAGCAATCATTGTGTCGAGGTCTAGATTGAAATTTCATGCTTTTTTTTCGCATCTTCAACAAAGCAACAGGAAGGGACAAGGAATTTTGACATTATTTTTATTTGTAACTGAAGACCTATGCGGAAGAAGGATATAATACCAAATTCTTGAAACATGCGATGTACGTGGAAAATGTAATTTAAATCATTTATTTATAACAATAAATTATTGCGTTCAGTGGCTGAATGAACTTGTATTCTTGTTTAGTCAAATGACTTTGAAGGTGAGTATAGGACTAATGAAATAAGCATCTGAAATTATTTTCCTTTCTCCTGAAACATGAATTTACAGTTTTGTTGGTTACATCCCTATTCTGGGGAAGTTTTCAATTGTCGATGAAACTTACGTAATTGAAAGGACCAGTCATTTTAAAGTATTTATTGGAAATTAATGTTATTACAATATTATCTCAATAAAAACTTATGTTACATGTACTCGTGTGAAAAACCATTAATGCTTTTCCAATTTACTTTTGAAAAAAGTACTGAAAATTGATAATTACACTGCGTTATTGTCGTAATAATTCTCAAACATCTGTTAATTCCATCATGCTTAAACGTGAACATCTTTTTGAGCTCTTTCGAACATGGTCTTATGTTCGTTCGGTTTGCAACGCTAATCGTTGTGAAATTGCTTTGGAATCAATCAGCAGCGATAATCGCTGATCCTCGCCAGAGTACACTGTTGGACATTGTCGTAAATAAAGCTGTCTGGTTAATTGCAATTCATAGCAACCATGGTCGCTTTCGCCAGAAATGCCCGTTCGACGATCATCGCCATAAACAGATTCTTTTTACTTGGTTATTTAGTGACGCTATATGAACTATTAAGTTATTTAACGTTGGTGGGATTGGCGATAGCTAGATGAGGCCGAGGATTCGCCATACATTACCTGACATTCGCGTTACAGTTAGGGAAAACCTCGGAAAAAACCCAACCCGGTAATCAACCCAAGCGGGAATCGAACCCACGCCTGAGCGCAAGAGCCTTAGTTGACTGAAATACGCAACAGAACTTTAATAACAGCACAGACATTCCAGGCAAACTGGAAATTCCAATGAAAAAGTATTTTTTAATTTGTTTATTATTATTTATTAGTATAGGAGACAGCTAAGGTTGTAAATTTAAATATTATAACGTTTTATTTCATAAAGAAAATATTTTACATATTTATGGGCATAGAATCTAAGTGGTCTTGTAGGTATTGGGCGCACTTCTTGTTATCCTAAAGTTTGCATCACCTTCTTATAGAAAGATCAGCTGTTAATGTGTGTTTATCAAGGAGCTATTGTTGAAGAAATATTTTTAGAGCCTGCACTGTTATATCCAGAGCTCCAGGATCTGTACTATATTCTTTTTTCCACTTATTTTAAGTAGTTTTGGTTAATGACAATTAGCAATTTTACAGTTCAAGTGAATATTTTGACTTAAAATGTCACAGACGTTTTGAAACTGGAAAATTGAAGGACATTAAACTCATCTGTAACATCCGTGACAAAATATGTGTAACATCCGTGGAAGAAACAACTACAAAATATTAACCGTTCATGTTTTTATGAACTAATTGGTTCCCATGAGATTTGCATAGCTTTCACATGGACACTATGAGAATGAATCTCTTTTGGTTTGAGGCAGAGACCTGTGTTTCACACTTTTTGTTAATACGATTTGAAGTGAGTTCACAAATCTTGTAACATCCATGATGGAAACTTTTATTTATTTTCTGCAATAATATTAAATTTTATTCAACAACTGTTTTTCTATGATGAAGGATGGGTGGAACGGAGAAAAATTCTCTCCGGCACCGGGATTTGAACCCGGGTTTTCAGCTCTGCGTGTTGTCGCTCTATCCACTAAGCCACACCGGGTTCCCATTCCGATGCAGGATTGAATCCTCTCAGTTTAAGTTCCACTTCGGATCCCGGCCACTTAGTCGTAATGAATGCACCTCTACACATTAATGTATTGGACATTGTGCCACTGTTACACATCTGTAACACAGTGCATGAGGGTCGGCCACAGAAGGAACCCAAGAGGTGGAACTTAAAGTGAGGGGATTCAGTCCGGCATCGGAATGGGAATCCTGTGTGGCTTAGTGGATAGAGCGTCAGCACGTAGAGCTGAAAACTCGGGCTCAAATCCCGGTGCCGGAGAGAATTTTTCTCCGTTCCACCCATCTTTCATCTTATGATGTCGCAGAATTTCTGCATGGAAATATCATATGTACTTCGGTACATCGTAATATATAACTGTTTTTCTGTAAAATGACACTTTGAAAATAATAAAAATGTAGCATCCCTGAGAATTGAAATTGTTCAGCAATGGTAATGTTAATAATAATAATAATAATAATAATAATAATAATAATAATAATAATAATAATAATAATAATAAGAAGAAGAAGAAGAAGAAGAAGAAGAAGAAGAAGGAAAGAATACAAGAAGAATACGTGCATGAAATTTTAAAGATATATAATAAAGAAAGATGTTTATAGAAATTTTATTGTTCTCAAACATAAATCATTTACAGAGGATAAATAGACAAATTTGTTACCACGGAGCAAAAAGGACATAGACTTACTTTTTGCACAAATTATGTTTCTTATTTTTGCATAGACCCGTACGCATGGCTCTCCAACAAAGCAATACTAAAAAAATACATTTAGTAGAATAATTTACTCGTTCTGAAAATTCGAGAAAAGGCTAAATTCATAAACATGACCCTACTTATAAACCATATCTTTAAATTTATGTACATGGTTTTAAAATGGGAATGTTAAAATATATCTACCCAATTAGCTCTTCCCTAAAACTCTAAGCTACATTAAATTGTTTTGCAATAAAATATACCGAAACGTGACAAAATTTATAGATGAAATAAATAAGGATGTTTTGCTGGTTATATGCACTATTTTAATTTTGTAAGTTAGTTCGTCGTCTGTATTAAATCACGCATTACTGTCTTAAAGCTTGTGAACATATATTCTGTAAATCAGGACATAAGGTATCGTACAACGATTGGGTTATATATCGTTAGATTGAATCCCGGGCAGACAAGCACACAAGACAGGCATTGACGGAGAATAAATTCACTTATGTAACGTTATCGTACAAATTTATACGTCCACTTGCTTGTATATTTGTAAAACGATCGCAGACAGAGGCATCGGGTTGATTCCCACGACGATTAGGCATCTTGTGTTATCTTTCCACAGCCAATGCAGCAGTCAATGTCGTCTTTGCTGAGTTGTGGCCATTCAGATATCAGAAGTCTTCCCCATCAGACTGACGTCACGGATTGTGATATATAGGGGACTTTAAAATTGTAGTTCTCAAGCATTCTCTTTCCGGTAAGATGAAGTACTGCATGTTACGCTTAAAGTACAAAACATCTACAAAATGCGCTTAACTGTACTAAACAATTTGAGTATAGTTATTTGTTTTGCTAGCGCCGCTCATATTGACTAGCCATTTGCGTCTCTGTCCTACTTTTTGGTGATCATGGTTAAGAATCTTGGTCTGAGGTTGGGGCCCATTTGGTCTGATTCTGTTAGCAGCGTATGATGCAATGTCATGAATATAGAGGATGGAAGAAGATGGAGGTGATAATGATGATCAAATGAACCCAAGCTCCGGCGCCAAAAGTTACCCAGCATTTGTTCTTAATAGGCTGAGGGAAAACTCAACTTGTCTTAACCAAGATTCGATCCAGAGTGCGCTAGTTTCGCAGTCAAACACGTTGACCACTATTTCAAAACGATGGATCGTTTCAGTATTGTAAGTTTCTGCATTAAGATTTTTTAATGTCAGAACCAAATGGAAGAGAGATTGGTCTACCGTCTGTATTGATTTTAAGTAAATCAACGACAAATTGCAATTATAATCTTCTATAAGCACTTACTTCCATATACACAAACTTTTATACTTGCATGCACACATGATTTCTTGTACACACATTTTTATCCTTGCATAGACACTTGCATCCTTCAATACACATTTGCATCGTTGCATACACACTTGCATCCTTCAATACACATTTGCATCGTTGCATACCAAATTGTATCCTTGCATACATATTTGCATCCTTGCACACACACATCCTTGCATCCAGACTTGCATTCTTCCATACATACTTGCATCATTCAATACACATCTGCATCGTTGCATAGACACTTGAATCCTTGCATACACATTTGAATTCTTGCACACACTTGTATTCTTGCATACACTTGCATTCTTGCATATGCTTGCATTCTTGCATACACACTTGCTTCCTTATTTACATCCTTGCATACACACTAGCATCCTTGCATACACACTTATATCTTTGCATACACACTTGCAACCTCGCATAAACACTTGCATCCTTGCATACCCACACTTGCATTCTCGCATAAACACTTGCATCGTTTGCATACACACTTGCATTCTCGCATAAACACCTGTATCGTTGCATAAACACTTGCATCCTTGCATACCCACACTTGCATTCTCGCATAAACACCTGTATCTTTGCATAAACACTTGCATCCTTGCATACACACTTGAATTCTCGCATAAACACCTGTATCTTTGCATAAATACTTGCATCCTTGCATACACACTTGCATTCTCGCATAAACACCTGTATCTTTGCATAAACACTTGCATCCTTGCATACACACTTGCATTCTCGCATAAACACCTGTATCTTTGCATAAATACTTGCATTCTCGCATAAACAGCTGTACCTTTACATAAACACTTGCATCCTTGCATACCCACACTTGCATTCTCGCATAAACACCTGTATCTTTGCACTTGCATCCTTGCATACCCACACTTGCATTCTCGCTTAAACATTTGCATCCTTGCATACACACTTGCATTCTCGCATAAACACCTGTATCTTTGCATAAATACTTGCATCCTTGCATACACACTTGCATTCTCGCATAAACACCTGTATCTTTGCATAAACACTTGCATCCTTGCATACACACTTGCATTCTCGCATAAACACCTGTAACTTTGCATAAATACTTGCATTCTCGCATAAACAGCTGTATCTTTACATAAACACTTGCATCCTTGCATACCCACACTTGCATTCTCGCATAAACACCTGTATCTTTGCACTTGCATCCTTGCATACCCACACTTGCATTCTCGCTTAAACATTTGCATCCTTGCATACACACTTGCATTCTCGCATAAACACCTGTATCTTTGCATAAACACTTGCATCCTTGCATACACACTTGCATTCTCGCATAAACACCTGTATCTTTGCATAAACACTTGCATCCTTGCATAAATACTTGCATCCTTGCATAAAGACTTGCATCCTTGCATACACACTTGTATCCTTGCATACACACTTGTATCCTTGCATACACACTTGCATCTTCGCATAAACACCTGCATCTTTGCATAAACACTTGCATCCTTGCATACACACTTGCATCCTCGCACAAACTCTTGCATCTTTGCATAAACACTTGCATCCTTGCACAAACACTTGCATCCTTGCATATACACTTCCATCCTCGCATAAACACCTGCATCTTTGCATAAACACTTGCATCCTCGCATAAACACCTGCATCTTTGCATAAACACCTGCATCCTCGCATAAACACCCGCATCTTTGCATAAACACCTGCATCTTTGCATAAACACTTGAATCCTCGCATAAACACCTGCATCTTTGCATAAACACTTGCATCCTCGCATATACACCTGCATCTTTGCATAAACACCTGCATCTTTGCATAAACACTTGCATCCTCGCATAAACACCTGCATCTTTGCATAAACACCTGTATCTTTGCATAAACACTTGCATCCTTGCATAAATAGTTGCATCCTTGCATAAAGACTTGCATCCTTGCATACACACTTGTATCCTTGCATACACACTTGCATCCTCGCATAAACACCTGCATCTTTGCATAAACACTTGCATCCTTGCATACACACTTGCATCCTCGCACAAACTCTTGTATCTTTGCATAAACACCTGCATCCTTGCACAAACACTTGCATCCTTGCATACACACTTCCATCCTCGCATAAACACCTGCATCTTTGCATAATCACTTGCATCCTCGCATAAACACCTGCAACTTTGCATAGACACCTGCATCTTTGCATAAACAACTGCATGTTTGCATAAACACTTGCATCCTTGCATAAACACTTGCATCCTCGCATACACATTTGCATCCTTGCACACACATTTGCATTCTTGCACACACATTTGCATCCTTCCATACACACTTGCATTCTTAGATAAACACTTGTATTCTCGCATACACACTTGCATCCTTGCATACACACTTGTATCTTTGCATACACACTTGCAACCTCGCATAAACACTTGCATCCTTGCATACCCACACTTGCATTCTCGCATAAACACTTGCATCCTTGCGCACACATACATTTACATCCTTCCATACACACTTGCATTCTTAGATAAACACTTGTATTCTCGCATACACACTTGCATTCTTGCATACATACTTGCATCCTTGCATACACTCTTGCATACTTGCATACACACCTTCAGCCTTGCACATACATTTGCATCTTTCCATACACACTTGCATCCTCACATATACACTTGCATCTTTGCATACATATTTGCATCCCTGCACACACATTTGCATCTTTCCATACACTAGTATTCTTGCATACACACTTGATCTTTGCATATACATTTGCATCCTTGCATACAGAATTGCTTTCTTCCATACACAATTGAACTGTTAAATACAGGCTTGTAGGTATCGTTGCATACATACTTGCATCTTTGCATAAGCTTACATACATCCATAAATACACACCACATATAGGCACGCATAGATACATCTTGCACACACAAGTACGGGAATAAAATTATAATTGTATAATGTTAAGAATAAAGTATTGTAATTTTCTTAATGATTATTGTGCCTTTGATGGAAATTCTAGATTTTCTCCGTTAATATTACGTTTGTAATATCGTTCAAGGGCGATATAAGGAGTTGTTAAGTCCAGAGAAAAGATTATATGCATTCATTTATTTTGTCTGGACTCAAATCTCGTGGCAAGTTGGGCTTCTTTTGAAGTTACATGCGCTAGAACGAGGAAATGTTTGGACTCTTGAATCGAGGGAGGTTTGGAAAGTAATACTGCGCTCCCGAGTTAAGTGAATCGGAGTTCGATATTCGGTAGATAAAGATATTCATCTCCTTTTCATAGAGACTAGTGTGCAGCCTACTGTATATTTTTTCTTTAGTGACTTATACGATAATCTTACTCAATATTGACCAGGTGATCATAGAATCCTGTTATATTTTAATATCTTACATTTTGTTCATCATCATCATCATAATCATCGGCATCCAAACTAGTATAAGGCCCAAGGTCTGTTACGATCTCAGTGAGTCATTCTCGGGCCACCTTTTTTTGGACGGCCCAAAGATCTCTTCCCTTGAGGACGGTATTGAAGCATGGCTTTTGGAAGTCTATTATGATTCATTCGTTGGACATGGTTTTTCCACTGCAGTTGGTACTTGTTTATAAACTGTAAGACTGGTTGTAATTGGAGTTCTAAAAATTTTGTTGAAAATCTTCAAAATGACGTCGGCCCGACGCCATTAAGCTAGATGAATAATTTAATATTAATCAGTTCAGTATTGATTTAATATCCGGTTTAATTCTATACCATATGCACAAGTAATTCTACAGTTTGAATTTTGCAGAGGAATTCGTTGAATTGTTTCATACGAAATACCCGTTCTTGTCATGAACTACACTCCTCTGCATTATTTGTTATCGGTAATGCATCGTCTATAAAACGTACACAGAACCGTTAAAGAGCTCTGACATTTGTTCCATGACTGTTTGTATATGAGTGAACAGAGCAACGTCAGGTTTTTAGTTGAGAAATTTATTCCGTTGACGTCGTTGCATGATACTGTTCAAGCTACTGTTCATAGCTAAAGGTTTGCTTACCCTAATTACAAAAGGTACCGCCCATACTAAAGTGTTTGCCAAAAAAAATAGACGTGTTTTCATCAGATAACTGATCTCGGTTCAATATGGCTATCACGCGCAAACCGCATGCTACGAGAAACAGTTCTCATCGTGTTACCAATTCGAAACAAGTATGTCGTGTGCGTGTTGAAACGTTTCACATGAAATATGATCTTGTTCGGAAATGTTACAGTTTTTATTAATAAAACTATATTAATTTCCTACTTTGCAATAATATAATTACATTCAATTTTCTTTATACTGCGCCGAACTCATGAATGTTTTATTACATACTGTATCTACCGGCATTACGGTAAAGAGAGAATTACCTTTTTGAAATGTATAAGAAAATGTCTGACAATAGGTAGGGTATAATTTTATTCAACATGAAACTGCGATTTTTCTGATCAAGAGGATTATTCTGCTAGAGTAAGTTGCAATATTTTGTTCTTGTTGTTTAGTCAACTGTCCGAAGACAGGTTTGAACCCCATAATGCTACAAAAAAATCATAATTTCGGATGCTACATCCTTATAAAATATTGCGATTATTTTGAAACTCACAGTTCTGAAAAATATTTTCGAAAATTTTGTCTTGAGCAAATCCATAAACTTCTTCTAATTATAGGCCTATTAGATACATGAATATAAATATTGTAATTTTGATCCTAAATACGGATTAGAAAATGAGGCTTATCTAAGAATTTTTGCAAGAAAACGCAGTAGGTGCCTTTCTTCTTATTACAATAAATTATAGGAAGTCTTTACTTTGCAAGGAAAGTACGGTAATATAGTTTAAAACCAATATCATTATAAGTTGAAAGGAAACAGAAAGACAACGCTTCTTTATTATTAACTTCATTATCTTCATCCTCGTTTGTCGTCGTAGTTATCATCGCTATTCTAATCATCATACAGTTCTTATATTCATCGTCACCACTATCGTCATCGTCACCGTCAACACGATTATCATCATCCACTGTCAATGTTCTCGTCACCATTATCATCGTCTTAGTCACCACTATCATTCCTCGTCATCACTATTATTGTCATTCTCGTCACCAATATCATTGTCGTCCCTTTCACTATCGTCGTCTCATCATCACTAAGCATGTGGTTTTCGTCACCACTATCATCGACTTCGTTACCACTATCATCGTCTCCTTCACCACTATCATCGTCTTCGTCACCACTATCATTCCTAGCCATCACTATTATTGTCATTCTCGTCACCAATATCATTGTCGTCCCTTTCACTATCGTCGTCTCATCATCACTAATCATGTGACCTTCGTCATCACTATCATCGACTTCGTCATCACTATCGTCGACTTCTTCACCACTATCATCGTCTTTGTCACCAATATCATTGTCGTCCCGTTCACTATCGTCGTCTCATCATCACTCATCATGTGGCCTTCTTCATCACTATCATTCCTCGTCACCACTATTATTGTCGCTCTCGTCACCAATATCATTGTCGTCCCATTCACTATCGTCGTCTCATCATCACTAATCATGTGGCCTTTGTCACCACTATCATCGTCGTCTTCATTACCACTATTATTGTTGTCTTTCACACCACCATCATCCTCGTCTTCGTTACAACTATGAATTCTCCCGTCACCACTATCTTTGTCGTCCCGCCACCATGATCATTTTTTGGTTATTTTACGACGCTTTTTCAACTTCTATGAGTATGTAGCATGAGAATGAGATGACGGGGATAATGCCAGCAAAATGAGTCTAGTATTCAGAGCCGAAGGTTTTCTAGCATTTGTCCTAAATGGGTTGAGAGGAAAATCCCGGAAAAATCTCAACCAGGTAATTCGCCTCAACCAGTATTTGAACCCGGGCCCCCTCGTTTCATGGTCAGGAATGCTAACCATTATTCCACAGAGGTGAACACTGTCATTGTTGTCCCTGTCACCACTGTCATCACCGTCTTCGTCTCTGCATATCTGAATGATTATCATAATCATCCCCGTCATCACTTTCATCATCGTCCTCGTCATCACTATCATGTCGTTTTCGTCATCAGTCTCATGTCGTTTTCGTCATCACTATCATGTCGTTTTCGTCACCACTATCATCGTCGTATTCGTAATCACTATCTTCGTCGCCCCCCTCACCACTGACCTCGTCGTACTTTTTGACACTCTCGTTCTCGTCGCCACTATCATTCCCATACTCGTCACCACTGTCATTGTCGTCCTTGTGAACACTGTCATCGTATACTCGTCACCACTGTTGTCATTCTCGTCACCACTATCATTCTTGTAACCACTATTATCCCCTCTTCGACACCGAAATCATCCTCTCCTTCGTTTACACTCATCTCTTCGTCACCGTCTGTGCCACCACTATCATCGTCGTCTTCGTCACCACTTTCCTCATCATTGTTTTCGTCGTCACCAACCTCGTCTTCGTCATTAAGTATAATCATCGTCCCCGCCACCACTGTCGCCATTCTCGTCATTACCGATATCGACAGTCTCGTCACTATTGTCTTCATCACCACCATTATTTATGTCGTCATTTAATTTAACATCCCACACGAACCTTTATTCATAACTGTTTTCACCATTTTCTCAATGTCAGGCCTTGCATTTTAAATACAGCGAAAAAGGAACTTGGGTGAAAAGGAAAGCAGACTGAATGATGTCTCACAAGCAAACGTTCTGATGGGGGCAGATAAAAGAGTTAATTTTTTTTCTTCCACCATGTTAATAATGTCAAAAGAAGTGCTTATACAAATTTTGGCCACTCGACCGCAATTATGATGGCCGTAAAAAATAAGTTCGCCAGGCGCCGTTAACAGAAAAAAACACAATTTCATTGGACAAATTTATTGAAACAGACACGACAATTCTTGAGCTATTTTTCAACATATTTTCCATCGGCACTGAGACATTTCTCATATCATGGGATCGACAGAGAGAGGTGCAGACGCAGTCAAACGCTGGTTCCGATCTGAGGCGGCTGACGTCTACGACACAAAAATTGATCCCATGGTATGACTTAATTCCAGTGAGGGTTATGTTGACAAGTAGCGCAACAATTGCTATATCTGTTGCAATAAATATTTCCATGCAATTGTGTTTTTTTCTGTAAACGGCCCCAGGGAAAATCACTTCTGGACGGCCTCGTAATTGCAGTCGAGTGGCCAAAATTTGTATAAGCACTTCTTTTGACATTACAGTATAACCTCGATTATCCGTCACCCTATTAACCGACTGGTGAATTATCCGACTGTCTTTCTCTCTCTCGCAGAAAAAACATATGAAGTACTGTACATTATATTAATATGAATTTTTTCTACAGAGTGTTTTTTTTACAAACCTTTACCCTTACTCATTATGACCTACTCTTCTAGTGGCCGTACTGTTTAACTTCTATGAAAAATGTCTTCTACAAGTGTCAAAAGAAAACATGTTTTAGAACGTAAAAAAAATGCAAGTAATTGAGAGGTTTGGGAAAAGAGAAAATGTGGTTCATCTCACATCACAATACGAGATAGGAATTACAACTGTGCGCGATTTAGGCTAATGAAAAACAAAATATAAACTGTATAAAATTTGTAAATCTACAACACGAACTCTACCATTCTATCTTTCCACAGACATTCGTGATAAGTTGGTATAGCGCTGGCCTTCTATGCCCAAGGTTGCGGGTTCGATCCCGGGCCAGATCGATGGCATTTAAGTGTGATTAAATGCGACAGGCTCATGTCAGTAGATTTACTGGCATGTAAAAGAACTCCTGCGGGACAAAATTCCGGCACATCCGGCGACGCTGATATAACCTCTGCAGTTGCGAGCGTCGTTAAATAAACCATAACATTTAACATTAACATTTCGTGATAAGGAGCTTCTTTGGCCATTAAAAACCCGTCGTTGAAAACCAGACTTAAGTACAATAGATAATGTTTTAATAACTGACTTATCAAAAAATCAAACATGAATTGTAAAAAAAAAAAAGACTTAAATTAGTGAAATTCTGATCCACTACCTATCGTATTAAAAGAAAAGGAAATTACGAAAATATTATGTACTTAGTTTATGAATAGTACATTATGCAACGAGCCTATAATGATAGTAATTAAGACGCGAGTATGTTTGTTTATGAAACGAGCGCAAGCGAGTGTCATAATTTTCATACGAGCGTCTTAATGACCATTATAGGCAAGTTTCATACCACTTTTTATGCTCGATCATATTTCTAACTTGAAATTATTCAGAAGTATTCATTTTATTCGTATCTAACTGAAGAGTGGAAGTGATCTTGTGCATCGCTCGTAAATTGTGAGATGTGCGGAGACGCGAAAGTATTGATTTTTTCCGAGGAATAATAATGTCATTGACCTTGTTATAATCTACAGAATAACATGAACTAATTTTGATATAACCTGGAAATTGATTTAGAATTGAAAAACGAGATGACAAATTGAATTTATTTGAATATTATTTACAATTAACGCTAATTATTATAGTAACAGAACTTAACCTTCTGCGACAGTATTGGATTTCCAGCCTCCGTGAGGTTTCCCTCGTTGTCTTTCGATTGCATATCCGAGAATAATCGAAAATCTGAACTTTAATGACATGCATTAAAGGACTGCTACCAAGTGTATAATTACTACATTTCGGCATGGTCGAGCATAAAACATTTTATGGTACCGGTACTGATTATCCGATTTTTTCGATTAACCGTTCACTCCATCCCCTTCATTACCACAGATAATAGAGGTTCTACTGTATTAACATGGTGGAAGGAAAAATTTTAACTTTTTTATCTGTCCCATCAGAACGTTTGCTTGTCTATCTCGCTCCCTTGTTCAGTCACAAGACTGCATTCAACTTTATTAAATTTGGGCTCGTCAAAGAGTGAGAAATTGATATTAAATGAGAAACATGAGTTCCGTTGTGTTCTTCTGAGCTGTAAAGTATCAGTAAAATCAGTGACAATTATAATGTAATGTAACAACTGCAGGACTAGTGGTAATGAAGTTGACGTACGCAAATACATTGCAGTGACAGAACAGTAGGGAATAAATATAGTAAACAGGTGTCAGGTGCAGAGCTGGTGTTCCGCTGTCACAACAACTTCGCACACTTCACTGCATCGTTATTAACACTCTTATTAGCCGGAGCTCTGCTTTATGACTTCCCTCACATCATGTGGGAAGCAGATCACACACAATTTTACATGGACATGCTTTAAAACCAACTGTGAGAATGTGGACCGGTCTGGTGTCCGCTCCGTTCAATTTTACTCTAAAAATTTTAATTTATAGACTAAAATACGAAAAATAGATATTGGCAGGGGCGGCTCGTCCATAAGACCTGCGGAGCTGCAGCACTCCCTGCTTTGACAGGAAAATAAAAATAATATTTATTTTAATTTGAAGAAAAATTGTTACAGCTTTTGCTTTATATTTCATCTGGCCGGGAATATGTACTATTATCTTATGCATAATCTTTTTGCGCGTCGACTGTATTGGAATTTACACTGCATTCAAAGTCGTCCAGGGATCTGCAGGGTGGGACAGATCATATAGAGTGTGTCTTGCATGGTCAGGGGATAGAGAGGTGAAGGGAAGCAGAGGGAAACTGCCGCTGTTTAAAACCCATATTTCGCTGCAGTAGCTTGCAGAGCCAGGCGACAAGGGAAGATCTTTCCTCCCCTCCCACACTGCTATTGTAATGCTACGTCAAATGGATTCTCTATTCCCTTGAAACTTAATGACAAAATTCTTATTTTCTCTTCACATACTTATTGTTGTAAAATCTTATCGAGTTAATATAACGAAATTAATATTCTCTTTTGTCTTATTATTACGTATATATCCAGCCTCCAGCAGAACCTAATATTTGCCTTAACTCAAAATGACTGAACGAGTAGAATCCTTTTGATATAGCACGTAAAATACGAAAGAGACTTCTTATCCAGTTTTAGAAAATTTTTGACCATCAGTATATCTGAGTGTTGCTTTGGTGTGACATCTTAGTACCGTAACTTAACCAGTGCAAATGTGCAAGCATGAGTGTGTGTGAATTACAGAATATTAATTTTATTTTTCTAAACTTTCCCTTGCGGAGAAAATTGATGTAATGAAGTGAAATTAAAGGGTCGTTCGTTACCCGACTTAAATCTGACTCAAGCTTCATCCAGTCGAAATAATGCATATATGTAAGGAAGTATAACAATGAAATTTACGCTGAGTATTTGTGGTTGCCTCCTCTTCGGTGGTGATACTGCATTGACTAGAAGTGGTGTGACAGATTTAGGACATCTGTCCCTAAAAATTAAAAAGCACGAATCTTCGCAATCTCACCTGAAAAATGTTGTTCCATTGGCTATGTTAGGCAAAACTAATATTGTTGTGCAATTAAGTGAAACGAACAGAACAAACATTCTCAAACATAATCAAGAAATGAGAGAAATAGGGAAATTATTTAAAAAAAATATGATTGTATCAAATTTTGTGGCCAATATGAAGCCACAGACATCTCCCAACTAAGTCAGAAAGTTTTGGTTTTTCGATATGTAGTGCATTTATTTTTGTCCTATACTTATTAGTAATGGTATCAAGAAGTAAAATTTGTATGTACCAAAATCTACTGCAGCTCTCCCAATCCACAAGTTCACGAGCCGCCACTGGATATTGGCGAGAAACAGAAAGCAATGTAACATGTGTCAGACAAGATTCTTGTGTAATATAATCGAATTTCTTTTGGCCCATGGGAAACACTTTCTCGCGCTTTAATATTTCCTTGTATTTAAACAACAAATTCCACAATTTGGGACATCTGGCTGAAATCTACGGCTGACTACTAGGATCCAGAATACAAAGCAGAGGTTAAATGAAAAATACAGTATGATTGCGGAGAGAATACGGAACAATGATAAATTTAAAAATAAAGTACAATTTGAGTTCGGAGAAACATGAGATGAAAATATATTGAAGAGTAATGAAATGAACTGAAAAAAAATACATACTATTATACAAGTGATTGTGTAAAATGGATAATGAATCTCTCAATACCATTAGACAAATTTTGTTAATGTCCTCATTAGCAAATTTAAGAGAAGGGAGAATGGTTTTGGTTAACTTAAATGAAGTTCCCCTAGCGCCAAAAAGAAGTCCTTTCACTTCCCATGTATTAATATTCATTTTGTATCTCTCACTGAAGTGAGGAATACATGGGTTGTAAATAGACTTCTTTTCATCGTTAACGTTATTGGCTTGTTGATCATCCTTCTCAAAACGGACAGTGGGGTCAAGAATGAGGCTTCTTTGATTCCGACGATCGATGGCTATAATGTCTGCTCTTCTCGTTCACCCATTCTCAGCCATTATTGTTATTGTTATTGTTATTCTCTCAATAACATTATATCAATTACACCTGTGGTCGGCAAAGATGACGTCATATGAAATACAACCCGCAAAACACAGTAACAGGAAAGTAAAAAAAGTCGTGGATCACCTTTGCATTGTATTGTATTTTATTGTATTTATTAACATTCCATGATATTCGTACATTACTTCACAGCTCTCAGACTCACAGACACGGATACGGACAGCTGTTTCACAGTCCTAAAGCTTGCTTTACCTCCTGACTGCGGACAGAACTTAGATTTGAAGACCTAGGGCCGATTGTATAAACAATTTAATCTTAGATCAGAGGTTAAATTGATCCTTGTTCTAGCTGAACTTGGAATTTTGTGTTGTATAAAGTCTAACTTGAGATTAATTTGTCTCATACTAAAGTCAACTTTGACTGAAGAAATTTATCCCATTAAGTTAGATGATCTAAGTTCAGTTATTTCATTTCTGATTGAAATATACGAGTGGCAGACTGTGCTAATAGAATTACCATTGGTACTAATATTAATAGATAAGGTAGTTACACTTATATATATATATATATATATATATATATATATATATTTTTTCAATTTCTTGCCTTAATATACAAACAATCTTGTATTTTATAAGGCTCTATCGTGTTCAGCAGTATCAAATAACATAACTTATAATTACATTATGTCTATAACAACCATTAATTATTAATGGATGTGATAGGTACATTAATAAATTTTCAATTTGTCGTTTTATAAAGCTTTATTATGTTTAGCAGTATCAAACACCATAACATGATAACAATTTGGAGAACAGTCAACCTTCTTATTGTCCGCCATTATTTACATTGCACAAATAAACCAGTGTCTCCAACAGTGTGTACGGAAAGTCGCCAAAAAGTAGTTCTAAAGTCGCTAGATTTCTCATTAATCAACAAAGAAAGATTAAATTTTGTCACTATGTGGTGCTAAAAAGTTCGCTAAACCCTTATTTAAGCAATAAAAAACTTAAAAGAAATTTTTATTGAAAAAGAGTTAAAGTCGCTAGATTGGCAACACTGAACAAACTTGTACAACATGGTCCGCACATCACATATTTCACCTGTTTATGCGATGTTGCCAAATCCTTATCGCGTGAATTTAGATTGCATTTGAACCAAGGTAATTGATCGCAGAAAAGTTTTATACAATTGAAGAAGTGTCTGAACTCGGTTCACTTTTCGATCTTCGATCAAAGTTGATCTTTAGTCAGGGAGTTTTATACAATTGGAGCTTAATGTGTTACAAAAATGGAAAATTTAATACAGAAATTCCTGAACGTAAAAGAAGACAATAAGGGTCTCGTACGCTACCACTAGTCTAGCCGGCGGCTACCCCTTGTTAGCTGGAAGCGGGTGGTTACACAAAGTCATTAAATTTAACCTGTCTGAAGGGTCCAAGGTTTCCGCGATCATGAAATTGTATTCGATATATGATAGGGTTAGTGTGATTATTCTCTTCACTTCGATCAGTTGTTTTGTTTGGAGAGACATGGCACCAGAACATAAAGTTTAAGTTGAAAACTGTAAATTACAGTACTGCATAACTGTAGACCTAGAATAAAATTTTCCTTTTTCAGTCTTACTTACTTACTGGCCTTTAAGGAACCCGAAAGTTCATTGCCGCCCCCACATAAGCCCGCCATTGGTCCCTATCCTGAGAAAGATTAATCCATTCTCTATCATCATATCCCACCTCCCTCAAATCCATTTTAATATTATCTTCCCATCTACGTCTCGGCCTCCCTAAAGGTCTTTTTCCCTCCGGCCTCCCAACTAACACTCTATATGCATTTTTGGATTCGCCCATACGTGCTACATGCCCAGCCCATCTCAAACGTCTGGATTTAATGTTCCTAATTATGTCAGGTGAAAAATACAATGCGTGCAGTTCTGTGTTGTGTAACTTTCTCCATTCTCCTGTAACTTCATCCCTCTTAGCCCCAAATATTTTCCTAAGCACCTTATTCTCAAACACCCTTAACCTATGTTCCTCTTTCAAACCTTTTTCAGTCTTATCTACTATATTTCAAAGTTGCAAAGAATTTACTGTACAGTAGTATACTGTATTTAGAATTAAACTACATTAATACATTTCATTTAAAGCGTGAAGGGATACACAATGCATATTATAAATTTACTGTCACATCGAGGAGCGTCCCTCCCTATAAAGGACACCTCCCAGATGCGGACAGATTGGTACGTCCCATCGGCGATGTCCGTAAATGAGAGGTTTCACTGTATGTGTGTATATATATGTATGTGTGTATATATACATATATGTATATTGAATTTTAAGTTGTATGTGTAAGGATATTTATGCTGTTCATATCGCACAAATCTGGGCCCAAAATACCCGCCAAAAGTCCATGTCCACATTGAAATCAAACCAACGATATAATTGATCCCATATTTTCATGTGAATTGAATATCCTGTAGGCTATATTGTTCTAGTTTGTTTTTTGTAAAATTGGCGTTCCATGTACTTACACCGCACATTTATATTTGTACTACTGACCAGGAAAAAAAAAATATTTAAGTTATAATGCATAGAGGCGATAATATTGCTTGTATATGAGGTAAAAATATGCGTGCGTGTAGCATCCTTAAGTTAAGAGAGAGACATATCTAAAATCGAATGTTAACTAATGCTAATATTTTAACATAGCTACAGGCTCTTCCATCTTCCTTGACACATGTATTTGTATGCCACAAGTTAACTGAACAGATTAAGGTTGGTCTGTCGTTCTCGGAGAAAGCTGGTTGAATATTACTTCAAAGTGACCACGACAAATGAATCACCTTTAGAATTTATGTCCTTTGTCGCTTCCCTTTATCTGACTTTCCCATCATCTATCTTCATCATTATGCACAAGTTGCAGGTGAAGGGGTTTTTATCCTGCCGGCTTCCACAGGACTCGAGTCTCCCTCTGGGAGAGAGAGAGGGAGAGGGGTGCTTTGTGAGAATGAATTCAAGATTACAACTGTTCATAATACACTAGACCTCTGGCGCCTCTGACATGTGGAACTAATAATTTTATCTCTCTGCATCAGTGCCAGAGTCGATCAAGTCCATATATGAAAGAAGCAACAATCCAAGCAAGTTTGAACATTTTCTTTTAGTCCGAGAGTTGTTTAAATTTTCTTGTTTTATTTAGTAGAGGATATCTTAGGAATTGCTTCCATTAATTAACTACTTACTTATTGGCTTTTAAGGAACACGGAGGTTCATTGCCGCCCTCACATAAACCAGCCATTGGTCCCTATCCTGAGCAAGATTAATCCAGTCTCTACCAACTCCCTCAAATCCATTTTAATATTATCTTCCCATCTACGTCTCGGCCCCCCCCAAAGGTCTTTTTCCCTCCGGCCACCCAACTAACACTCTATATGCATTTCTGGATACGCCCATACGTGTTACATGCCCTGCCCATCTCAAACGTCTGGATTTAATGTTCCTAATTATGTCAGGTGAAGAATACAATGCGTGCAGTTCTTTGTTGTGTAACTGTCTCCATTCTCCTGTAACTTCATCCCTCTTAGCCCCAAATATTTTCCTAAGCACCTTATTCTCATAAACCCTTAACCTATGTTCCTCTCTCGAAGTTTCACAACCATAAAGAACAACCGGTAATATAACTGTTTTATAAATTCTAACTTTCAGATTTTTTGACAAGAGACTGGATGATAAAAGCTTCTCAACCGAATAATAACAGGAATTTCCCATATTTATTCTGTGTTTAATTTCCTCCCGAGTATTATTTATATTTGTTACTGTTGCCCCAAGATATTTGAACTTCTCCACCTCTTCAAAAGATAAATTTCCAATTTTTATATTTCCATTTCATACAATATTCCCGTCACGAGACATAATCATATACTTTGTCTTTTCAGGATTTTCTTCCAAACCTATCTCTTTACTTGCTTCCAGTAAAATTCCAGTGTTTTCACTAATCGTTCGTGGATTTTCTCCTAACATATTCACGTCTTCCGCATAGACAAGCAGCTGATGTAACCAGTTCAGTTCCAAACCCCCTCTGTTATCCTGGATTTTCCTAATGTCATACTCTAGAGTAAAGTTAAAAAGTAAAGGTGATAGTGCATCTCCTTGCTTTAGCCCACAGTGAATTGGAAACGCATCTGACAGAAACTAACCTATACGAACTCTGCTGTACGTTTCACTGAGACACATTTTAATTAATCGAAATAGTTTCTTGGGAATACCAAATTCAATAAGAATATCATATAAAACTTCTCTCTTAACCGAGTCATATGCCTTTTTGAAATCTATGAATAACCTTAGGAATTGGTCTCCATAAATTAACTATGTATTCGAATTATACATCTCCAATATAATGTATTATAAAAATGGCGGGGGATTTGAGGAAATATTTTTATAGACTAATAGTACAATCTAGTATATGCAGTCACGAAGGTCAATACGTAGTAAATATGCATCCATAGATAGGTGCTAACCACTAGGATCGCTACTATCGCCTCATTACAGACAATGCGAAATAGTACCGGCACAGTCTATTATTCCTAGCACCCTCACAACTCAAGCTTCGTTACTGTATATACTAGACTGTGCTATTAGTTTCTCGTTTTTCCTTCCTTTTCGAGAAATGAATTGTTTTATATGAAACATTTCATACCGTGTTTTGGGAAAGCCATTGATTTAATTCTGAATATGCTCAGTCAATTTAAGAGGGCAGTTTATTATGACTGTTACACTTTTACTACGTCATACTGCTTTTGACCAATAAATCGGTACGAAAGGATGTCTTTCAACCAATCATAACTGCTTATCGCACAATTTTATCGCTTCCCTAGCATTTGTTTAATTTTATCATTACCCTAGGATTTTTTTCTTTGTTTGCCAACATTTCAAACTGAAAATTCTTTACGGTACTATAAAACATGCTTTCCGATCGTCATTTGTTTACAGTATAGACAGTCAACTGAAAATGAAGGGCTCCGTTCAAACGTTTTGGTGAAGCTGACATTTATGAAATAGAATTTCAGTAAGTCAATTAATATTTCATTGTATTAGAATACTTTATTTCTTCTAATCGTGTAAGTCAATTAAATCCCACTCGAGGTTTGATTTTCTCTAGATAAATCAAAACCTCTAGTGAGATTACTGTTGATAATGTATGATTGAAAGAATTTTAGTTTTTTCCTTTAAATGTGCAGAAATTTGACCCGAATAAACTGACTAGAACATTTAAATAGAATGGACGACTACCATATCCCGAAAAAGATACTCTATCAGACGATAGGACTGAGAAATCTGGGACTCCCAAAGAAACGATGGATTTACCAGTTTTCAAATATACCTACTTTAAACCGGAACAAGCCAGTATGGTTTAAACCAAGATGATGATGATGATGATGATGATGATGATGATGATGTGATAGCTTATTCTATATCTAAGTAAACAACCATGGTCATGAATGAATTTGTATTATTGTTTGCTTAATCAAACAGATTTGATCTCATAAGTGACACCAATCACTCATGAGGCAACTAAGCCACGAATTACTGGGATAGGGTGGCCAGAGCCTTTCCCCCTGCATTGCATACATCACTGACTAATAACATATTGCGCTACTCATTCTAAGATAATTTATGTTAATAGAAATTAATGTTTTTAATAAGAAAACAGATACACAAAAGTAATTTCTATTTTTTTAAAGCTATCCACTGTTTTGTCTTTCGTATCTCTCCATTTTTTAACTTTTAGGATATTTATATGTAAATATAAGGCATGTTATTGATACATTTATTTTTTTGTAATGAAAGGAAAACAGAGACACAAACTGTAATTTTGATTTCTTTTGAAAACTGTCCACTCTTTTATGTTTATTACCTCTATTTTAATTTATTTAATTTATTTTTATTTATTGATTTAATTTAATTAATTAATTAATTTATGTATTATTTATTTAGTTATTTATCTATTTAATTGTTTAATTGTTTTTGTTTAATTGTTTATTTGTTTTGTTGTTTATTTGTTTGTTTGTTTATTTGTTTATTTAATTTATTTAATTAATTAATTTATTTATTATTTATTTATCTATCTATTTAATTGTTTAATTGTTTATTTATTTATTTAATTAATTAATTAATTAATTTATTTATTATTTATTTATTTATCTATTTAATTGTTTTTGCTTAATTGTTTATTTGTTTATAAATTTATTTAATTAATTAATTTATTTTTTATTTATTTATCTATTTAATTGTTTAATTGTTTTTGTTTAATTGTTTATTTGTTTGTTTATTTGTTTAATTAATTTATTTAATTAATTAATTAATTATTTATTTATCTATTTAATTGTTTAATTGTTTTTGTTTGTTTATTTGTTTATTTCTTTATTTGCTTATTTATTTATCTATTTAATTGTTTAATTGTTTATTTGTTTATTTGTTTATTTATTTATTTATTTACTCTAGATAAATCAAAACCTCTAGTGAGATTACTGTTGATAATAATCAGCAATCTAGAAACTAGTGTTTGGAATTTTTTCATCGGTATTCTAGCATAAACTTATTTAAATAGAACTGTGAAGCGTGTATAAAATAAGTTAAAGGACTTGAACTGAAGTGTAATTTAAACATGTTGAAACTCGGGTCTTGTATGTGCAGCTATATTAATAACAGTCGGTATAAAACTAATGGCTACGCGAATTGCATCTCACTGACGCCATATTACTCATCTGTAGAAATTTTGTTTGCACTTCGATGTTCTTAATCGTCACACAGTGGTGTGCTGAGTAGTTTGCCGTGTCGGTATTCGCGTATCAAAGAGTGGGGTCCATGCCTCCATGTGCAGGGCATGTAGTAACACATTCTTCATTGAAATAACCCACTCTGTCTTTACATGCGCATTGCGACACTCCAGGGTTACTGTCATGGGCCGTGGTTCCATAAGAAGTACAGTAGTGGAAATCAGTATGAAGGCACTTGCGTTTTGCAGTATAATACGTACGTATTTATTCATATATCCCATTTCTGATAACTATGATGTAGTTTACTTAGGGATATCACATTGCACTAATGTCCCCACAACTCATGTGAAAATATTGGATAGAAACAAACAGAACGCTGTTGTAGGGGGTGGAAATTGGTATAAATGCACTTGTGCTGCCACCTCAGACGGGCAGTAATGTAAGACTCGGGGTAAACAAATCACTGCAGTTGTATTGGAGAGACGTGACCATAGCATCTTTCGCCTGTACTCACTACAGTGCCACGTGGAAAGCCTTTATCAGATGAAGAAAAAGCAAGCATTAATGCTTACAAAGAGTTGAAGCTCTCCAATCGGCAAATCGCCAAGAAATTAGGACGTTCAAGTTGTGTTATTGATAATTTTGTGAAATTGGGTACAGAGTATGGACAAAATGGAAGGTATGGTCGGACAAGGAAGCTCTCCGAGCGTACTAAACGACTTGATCTGCGCACAGCAAAGGTAAAAAAAAAACATGTTTACTTCTCAAATAGTTACTGATTTGAAGTTACCGTTCACTGCCAGACGTGCAAGACAAATTCTGGCAGGAGACAATAACCTAGTCTTTAAGAAACGACTTAGTAAACCACCTCTAAAGGATGACCATAAGAAGGGCAGAATGTCTTTTGCTGAAGAACACATGTGCTGGTCCTCAGAGTGGGGTCAAGTGATATTTAGCGACGAGAAGAAATTTAATTTGGATGGACCAGATGGATTTCAGTATTACTGGCACGACCTCCGTACAGAGAACCAAGTTCGAATGAGGAGACATTTTGGTGGCGGAAGTGTGATGATCTGGGCAGAATTCTGTGTTCAATGTATCTCAAACTTGGCATGGGTGCAAACAGGATGAATTCTGACACCTACACAGAGATGCTGGAATCGTAGTTGGTTCGGATGTATGAAGAATTTGGTGACAATCTGATTTTTCAGCAAGATAATGCTGCAATTCATGTCTCTGCCAAAGCAAAGAAGTGGTTTCTAGAGAAAGGAATCACACTTCTGAACTGGTCATTCAAGAAGTCCAGATTTAAATCCCATAGAAAACTTATGTGAATCCTAGCAAGGTGTGTGTATCACAACGGAGACAGTTTGAGACTGTGACTCAACTAAAGAATGCGATTCGGGCAGAGTGGGCTTCAATTTCTGTGGACCAATTAAACAGACTTGTTAAATCAATGCCAAAGAGAATTTTTCATGTTATTAAGAACAATGTTGATTCAACCAAGTACTCTGTTGTAATGTGTTTTGTTATTGTTTCTTTATTTTATTATCTACAATAAAAAGATGCTTTTATATTAATTTCCACTCCTAAGACGGTGGGTTTTCAATCTTCATGGATTATGTGTAAAGCAAAATGATAAATTTAGTTTGGTATGGTTTCTTTATAAGTTGTTACTAAATATCTATCAAGGATAAGGCATAAGTATACAACAAATCAACAAAATAAAAATAAATGCCACAAAACTCATACTACCTTTACATTAATTTCCACCACTGTATTGTTAGATCAGCTTATTGACTGGATGTCCCCCTCGAGGACGTCTGTTTGAGTTTCTTCACTCTTGCAGCCCAGTTGGGCTTGGCACTCTCCGCAACTATTATGTGCAGATTTCTTGGTTGTACTTATCTTTTCTTTATTGTTAGAATGTAATGGAAATTTGACCCATCCCACACGCATAGCATTTGTGTATTGAAGGGCGCGGCAAATTTCACTTCATTGTGTTTTTGAAGGATTTTTTTATTTAATAAGTTCAGTTTATTTTGACTGTTTTACAATGACCTTGTCTTGTGAGGTAGTTATTATGTCGGGTTTTGCATACTTTCAAAGTGGGACGTTTAATATAGTTATTCTCTGTAATGTGATCAACAGAGAACAACGTTATGAATTACGGGTGGATTAAGCCTTATTCATACTTAATCTCTGTAATTGAGCTAACGTGTTGTTGCATCATAATTTGTTACGCCAATAATATATTTCGTTAGCCTCGTTATTTATGATGTGAATAAAGTTGCTAGGTAAAATAGTGGGTGTTTTCTCTTCACCATATTCAAGTTTAACAGCACGAGAACCAATTTTCGTACATATTTACGTACAAATGACTTTGAAGGAACCAGCAGGTTCATAGCCGCCCTCACATAAGCCCGCCATCGGTCCCTATTCTGTGCAAGATTAATCCAGTCTCTATCATATCCTACCTCCCTCAAATCCTTTTTAATATTACCCTCCTATCTACGTCTCGGCCTCTCCAATGGTCTTTTTCCCTCCGGCCTCCCAACTAACACTCTATATGCCTTTCTGGATTCGCCCATACGTACTACTGCCCATCTCAGACGTCTGGATTTAATGTTCCTAATTGAAGAGTCCACTGCAAGAATGATGGATGTCACTTTCTTGTCAAAAAATGAACCAAGACTGTCAATGCATAGCTTAAGACATATAGAATGTGCATACAGAGTTATATGGCATTAACACTGATAGTCATTGTCCAGTAATGATCGGAAAATAACAGTTAAACTTTAAGCGCTAAGTATTTAAAACTTCCAATTGCTTCTCCTGCAAAATGTATTCCAAATGACATCTTGCTGTGGACTCTTCAATTATGTCAGGTGAAGAATACAGTGCGTGCAGTTCTGTGTTGTGTAACTTTCTCCATTCTCCTGTAACTTCATCCCTCTTAGCCCCAAATATTTTCCTTAAGAACCTTATTCTCAAACACCCTCAATCTCTGTTCCTCTCTCAAAGTTAGATTCCAAGTTTCACAACTATACAGAACACCCGCTAATGTAACTGTTTTATGAATTCTAACTTTAAGATTCGTTCCACGACTGAAGGACTGTTTCAGGTATAAATGTATTATGGAACATTCGGATACTAACCTTCACGACAGAGTTTTTATATTAAAGTTATATTCAGTTGTTTACCATCACTTCTGCTCTCCTCTTCTACAAGACATGTTAATATGTTATGCTTGGGATATTAAAATTTACACGCTGTTTCTTGAAGAGCATCTTGTCGCTTTTTATCCTAAAATAATAATACTTACTTGCTTACTTATTTACTTACTTACTTACTTACTTTTAAGGAACCACGAGGTTCATTGCCGCCCTCACATAAGCCCGCCACCGGTCCCTATCCTGTGCAAGATTAATCCAGTCTCTATCATATCCCACCTCCCTCAAATCCATTGTAATATTACCCTCCCATCTACGTCTCGGCCTCCCCAAAGGTCTTTTTCCCTCCGGTCTCCCAACTAACACTCTATATGCATTTCTGGATTCGCCCATACGTGCTACATGCCCTGCCCATCTCAGACGTCTGGATTTAATGTTCCTGATTATGTCAGGTGAAGAATACAATGAGTGCAGTTCTGTGTTGTGTAACTTTCTCCATTCTCCTGTAACTTCATCCCTCTTAGCCCCAAATATTTTCCTAAGAACTTTATTCTCAAACACCCTCAATCTCTGTTCCTCTCTCAAAGTTAGAGTCCAAGTTTTACAACTATACAGAACACCCGCTAATATGACTGTTTTATAAATTCTAACTTTAAGATTCGTTCGACGACTGAAGGACTGTTTCAGGTATAAATGCATTATGGAACATTCGGATACTAACCTTCACGACAGAGTTTTTATATTGAAGTTATATTCAGTTGTTTACCGTCAGGTCTGCTCTCCTCTTCTACAAGACTTGTTAATATGTTATGCTTGGCATATTAAAATTTACACGCTGTTTTTTGAAGAGCATCTTGTCGCTTTTTTTTTTTCCTAAAATAATAATCCTTACTTACTTACTTACTGGCTTTTAAGGAACCCGGAGGTTCATTGCCGCCCTCACATAAGCCCGCCATCGGTCCCTATTCTGTGCAAGATTAATCCAGTCCCTCAAATCCATTTTAATATTATCTTCCCATCTACTTCTCGGCCTCCCCAAAGGTCTTTTTCCCTCCGGCCTCCTAACTAAAACTCTATATGCATTTCTGGATTCGCCCATACGTGCTACATGCCCTGCCTATCTCAAACGTCTGGATTTAATGTTCCTAATTATGCCAGGTGAAGGATAGAATACGTGCAGCTCTGCGTTGTGTAACTTTCTCCATTCTCCTGTAACTTCACCTCTCTTAGCCCCAAATATTTTCCTATGAACCTTATTCTCAAACACCCTCAATCTCTTCCTCTCTCAAAGTGAGAGTCCAAGTTTCACAGTCATACAGAACAACCGGTAATATAACTGTTTTATGAATTCTAACTTTAAGATTCGTTCGACGACTGAAGGACTGTTTAGGTATAAATGTATTATGGAACATTCGGATACTAACCTTGACGACAGAGTTTTTATATTAAAGTTATATTCAGTTGTTTACCATCAGTTCTGGTCTCCTCTTCTACAAGACATGTTAATATATTATTGCTGGCATATTAAAATTTACACGCTATTTCTAGAAGAGCATCTTGTCGCTCTATATCCTAAAATAATAATAATAATAATAATAATAATAATAATAATAATAATAATAATAATAATAGTAATAATAGTAATCTTTTTGAAAGATTTTCAGTTTTGTCCTTCACTCGTGAAGAAATTGGATCCGAACAAATATAACATTGTACAATTCCTTTGCAGAACGAAAATTTAAATTTGTTCGGACCAAATTATTGCTCGTTTAAAGGACGGAACTAAAATTGTTTTAATAATTTATTATCATAATACAGTAGAACCTCTAATATTCGTGGTAATGAAGGGGATGAACTGAACGATTAATCGTAAAAATGGGATAGTCATTACCATAAAAGATTTTCATAAATTAGTTGCATAATATTTTGGCCTAAAATTTCGTAATTTTCTTTGTGGTCTTGTATTTAACGTGCAATGTAGTGGATCATATGTTCACCAAAAGTTCGGTTGTCGACTACGGGTTCTTAAGATCCAAGGGTTGATGGTTGATGATTGTCTGTGGAAAGATAGGAATAGTAGAAGTCTCATGTTGTATATTTGTATACTTCGTGCACCTTATTCTTGTTTTTTTTTTATTAAATCACGTACAGTTGTAATGTAAATCTCCTACTCTGAAGCAACATTAAGCACAGTTTCTCCTTTCCCAAATCTCTCAATTATTTGTAATTTTTCTTTATAATTAACACAACGTTTTCTTTTGACAACTGTGGAAGACATTTTGCTTTGAAGTTACACAATATGGCCACTCGAATAATAAGGATAAGGACAGAATGGTACACGGGTTTGTGGAAGTTCTTGGGGTAATTTCTTTGAAAACAAGTAAGCTGTAGTAACTATTTTATAAGTAGACTAACTATTTCTGTTGCCAACAGCGAAGCATTCCTATTACATACTGTGTAAGGGTAAAGGCTTGTAATAAAACTCTGTAGATAAACTACGTAGAAACATAATGTACAGTACCTACTTCATATTTTTTTCTGAAGAAAAAAAGGGAACTAAAAAAGAAGTTGGATGATTCGACAATCGGTTAATAGGGTGACGGATAATCGGGGTTCTACTGTACACTGTTCTCTTAAGCTGACTGAGCATATTGGGAACTCAATCAATGGCTTTCTCAAAACACGCTATAAAATGTTTCATACAAAACAATTTTTATCTCAAGAATGAAGCAAAAGCGAGCAAAACTGTATGAAACTTTTTCTTTGAAATATCTCAAAGAATAACCTCCTGAAATGAATAAAATTGCTTACAGTTCACTCTGTAAAACTTGTTACGCCAATTTTTCTTCAAGTTAGTTATATTTTAAGCTTCGGGTTATGTCTTAAAGATAAATCCCTCTATTTTTACTTCATTTGCAAACAAGACAATCTGACAAACTCTGTTTCCTCCAGAAATACGCGTAAAAAGATATTTTTCAGTCTCATAGAAAATAGCTATTTAAACCACTAACATACTGTTGAAGAGTCTGTCCTTGTTGAAACATGACCAGAGGGTTGAGAAAAGGTACCGACGCGTAATGTTGAAATTGCTAGGTTCTGTACATATACGAGGGGAGAGAGCGGAAGTAGTGTCTATTAGGTGGGTACAAGTCGTGTGTGCCGTGTAGAAAATAATTATGAGGCGTGTAATGTAGTTGTTAAAGACTTATTTTTCCCGCCTCCTGATCTCTTGTAAAGACAATGAATTTCGATTGTTTCTCATATAAACCGCAGAGGAAATGTTCTCGCCGATTAAAATGAAGGAATTTTTCGAAGGCGATGTAAGTTTCTTTTCGTCTGATTCATGCTTTTCACATCTGCACACTGGAGATTTTTTCCTTTGTTACTCGTACTTGTGTCTGAAAATCTACACTAACGTTTGTGGAAATTGCAACACCAAGAAGGATACATGTGACTGAAATAACATTGATATCACAGATTAGGTACGTGACAATACACAAATGATTAGAATTACAGAACTGTACCTGATCTGTGACCGTGAGATTTTCAGTATGGTGTGAAGCCTCCATGCGCTGCAATCAGAGCCTCTAAGCGTCGTGGCATGGAATCAAAGATGGCCTGGATATGTTCCTGGGGAATCTCCCTCCACGCAGTTTGTATGCGAGTCCACAAAGCGTCAAGGGTGGGTGCTGGAGACCATAATGAACAAGTTGCCGACCAACCATATCCCAGACATGTCCGATGGGCGACATGTCTGATAGAGTTGCCTGAAGGAGGGGCAGTACCTAGGGCTCTAAAACCTCCCTAATGTAGCGGTTGCTGTTCAGATTTCCCTGAATACGTATGTGCTATTCCAGCTCAAATCGACCGAAATATAGAGAAAATTGACCTTGCAATTTTTAAATACAGTGAAACTTTTTCTGTCCGTTGACAACTGTGATACAATGTTTTGTGCAAAGTTTGAGGCATCAGAACTTCATAGTGTTTAAATTAAAAATATTTTAATTTATCGTATTTTCATAAAATTAGCAACTTTAAACTGTTGTGGCTCCGAAACCCTTTCACCGAATGATCAAAATCATGGTTTATTTTGATGCTGAGATATTAAAGTATATATTAACATGTAAACAGTTTTTCTCACTTTTTATGGAAATGGAGAAATTTAGATTTTTCCTCATTAAGACGCCTTTGCCCACGAAAAAATATTTTTAAAGTATATGGTTAGATTCCGCATTGAAAGTACAAATAAACACATATTTTTTACTGGTGCGCCGTTGGTAAGAAAGTATTGAAAATATCAAATAAAGAAAATAAATAGTACGCGCTTGAACTAACCAGCTGACTGTGAGGCGGGTCCTAGCCGAGGGAAGCAAGGCCAGGAGACATAAACGCGTGATATTTCGTCTAGTAGCGCATAGCTGGGCTAGCTTTATCACAAGTTTTCATAAACAGAGGAGTAAAATGACGTCCAACGCTCGCTTATCTTCAGCTCTCGGCCAGTGCATGCGGTACTGCGCCGTTCAAGTCTAGGCGTGTGAAAATAATTTATTTAATACCCTCGAAACTTATTGCCAAGCCACTAAGCAAACAATACCGAAGTCCCTCTTAATAATGCAAGGTTTTTTCTCAATATTTTTTACATTTTTACAAATGGGCAAAAAGCCTAAAAGTAAGTAAAATCAGATTATCTGCCACTCTGTATACAATAAAAATAAGTATCACTTCTTAACATAACCTACCAAATGTCAGCTTCAAAATGAGCTCCCATTCAATGTTCTGCAGTAAATGGTTCCAGAGTTCTGAGCGCTGAAAGAGGTTTGTTTTCATAAAATACGCTAAATTTGTCGCTCAATAGTATGAAAACAGTTTGACTTTCGATAGTATATTTTTGCAAATGCACTCTCCTCAGCACCTTGTATAAATAGGGAAAAAATTAGAGTATTAAAAAAATGCGAGGTTTTTTACTGATCGATTTCATACGGAATAGTCCGTATGGAAACGTAATAAATTATTGGTGGTACACTGTTCTACACATCTCCCGAGTTTGGAGTCGTTCAGGCCATTCTTTCTGGGTGTTGCACTTTTCACAAACAATAGTGTATTTACGACATTTTTGTTTTCTGTGAGAGATGATTCAGAGTACAGCATGAACCGACTGTAATAGAATTTTAACACTGGCGAAATTATATGAAATCTGTCGAACAACTTTGAGATTTCGTGAAATTTATAATAAGCTCAAGCGTTCTTACACAAATTGAAGCATGCGAGTAACCCAAGAATATATAATTATGAGCTCATATTTTTTGTGCGTGTTTTACGTAGATGAGAATTTATTTGTATGAAAAAAAAAACAAATGAAAATTTGCTTTAACGAGAAAGTCATGAATATAATTTTTATTCCTTTCGTAGGCTTGTTATTAAATTTTGTAGGGAGCTGTATGAACTTCGGAGTCCTTTTGAAGGTTTTGACGATCTTTTCTCCTTCATAACTACTACAGACTGGGCGAAAAGTCCCACTAAATTTGTTTATTTTTCCTGCAAAAGAAATATGTGCATGAAAAATGTTTCTATTACACTCGTACGACATCTGACGGACGCGTTTTGAAGTGTAAATATGACGGGAGACATCTGAGGGAAACCGTAACTCGCGGAATTCCCAGGTATTGACGGCAAGGCGAATAAGAGAGTATACAGTGTGGAGATGAGACTTGTGTTTCCATGTGGGTCCAAGAGTGACCACATGCTAGAAACACCATATGTAACATAATGTAGGATTTCAAGGCTGGTTTTTATAAGGCGCCACCGAGAAGAGGTAACTTGTTTGAAGTGGGAGAGAGAGCTTTCGGCACGGAATGTGTCAGGGACGCAAAGCGAAGTGGGAGACCTTCCACTCGACGAGAAAGTGGTGCTGCTGTCGCCGAGTCATTGGATCGCTCGCCGATAAAATCAACAAGCATGCCGCCGAGTTGCAAGTGCAGCGATCATAAATGAACAATTACTTGGAAATTAAATCTCTTCGTACTGCGATTGTTAATGAATTAACGCACAAAAATTAATACAAGTGCATGACACTTGACTGCATGACAGTGTTGTCGTGCGCGGGCATTAAGCGCTAGGTATGCTAGGAGGAATAAGCAGCCTGTTGGATTAAGAAAACAGTTGTGCACAAACTTCAAACGGAACGAGATATTTTATGTCGTTATTTTTATATGGCTTCTTTCTGTTTGTTATTTTCTATATTGTCTGTAAAGCAAAAGTACTAACACCTATTTCTTAGCATAATATTGCTGTTGTGTTTCAAACGTTAATAACATAATAAAAAGTAAAGAAGGAATATTCACACAAATTCCCTAATAACTGCAACTATACTGTACTAAGTGAATTAAACACATCATTCATAAAGAAAGTGTTATCCCAAAGAGAGATACTGAATATGACATGATAATTTGAAATTGATGGTATCTTTAGCCTTATAAAAGTAATCAAAACAATATTATAGTACAAAGAAAAGTTGTCTAGGTATATGTTTTAACTGTAACTAATGTTACATAATAAAACTCTTATTGTATTATGCTTTTAGGTGATATTGGTGCGCAACTTTCTGTTATCGAATATTAAATTTTCTCGAAATCTGCTGAAGCTATAGAGCTGACGTTTTACCAACACATAGGCACATATCTTTTGTTTGTGATGTAACAGTATTTGCTTTGTTAATTCATTTCCTTACAAATATTTTCCATGCGAATATTTTCAAACATTTTAATACACTATCTTCAGTAATACGTATTTACGATATATTAGATTTACGAAAACATTGTTTTAGTACCTGTAAGGCTACTAAACAAACATATCTTAAAATTTCACTTTTCTGTAGAAAAAAAAGTTGAAAAAATATTCCTTTTGAATAAAAAAGCAAACTTGTGAAAAATGAGCATTAAAATTAAAACTTACATTCTTATAATGCACGTATACTCTCAGACAATTCTAAAAATTAACATGGATGCAGTTTTAATAAATTCTCTTCCCTTTATCCTTTTAATCAGTAATGGCCATCCCTGTATATAGCTCGACCAAGCGGCATATTGTACTATATCTTTCGTCTGTCTCTTTCCTTTCCGCTGTAAAGCGCTCAGGTTCTCCTGGGCTCTAAAGCGAGCGCTTGCTCCTATGGGCATCAGTTGACATCACTGACCTAAGATGTTGATAAAGCGTTGTAAAATAACGTACTAAAATAAAATAAAAAAAACTTCCACAACAAATCCTCAATACACAACTGAATTTCAGAACACAAACACTATTTCACTCCACAATACCTAACACAAACGCACCCCCCCCCCAAAACAACTGAAGAAACCGGAAGATGCAAGTACCTCACTACTAGTTCTGAAGATGGCTACTACTAAGCTGAAACTAGATTTTACAAACTTAGTTTACATTTAACACGTGAAAGTAATCATCATAAATATATTCCTAAAATAACATTTATTATCCGTAGCTTGTGAATGAAAAACATATGGTGAACCTTATTCAAGGCGGTATTGTCTGAGAACTTCTGACTTACCGGTACTTGAAATTTTTATGAAGTCATAGGTGAGAGATGAAGGCGATGAAATGCTCAGGTTTGATATTTTGTATTTCCTTCTCTCTCTCTTTTACTAAACGAGTTCCTCGAAATTTCTAGAATGTCTTGCGATGCGATCGACAAGGAAAACTGCCAGGAGGAGGTTGTAAAGATACCAAATATTAAATTTCACAGCGATGATTCTCTTGTACTTCTTTAATAAGTCTCCTCGTTCTTGAGGTAGGTACTGAATGACGAACCACTGCGGATGTACTCTTACAGCTGTAGGCAACGTTGTTGATGTTGGCAAAGAAATTCCTTGTCCACATAATAAAAGAGAGACCGCAGGCCCATTAATGTGTGGCGTGCTTGTAGATAGTTGTAAAATTTATCTTGAGAAAGTCTGTGTATTCGAATAAAAATCCTCATGATTACGAACTTGGAGACAGAATGCCTGGAGCATATGGGCATTCTTACACATCCCCGACATATGGCTGAAACTCATCCTTGTAAATGCTTGGGATAAATACCTTTGTCAACGTGGTTGGACGAACGTTGATACACTAGGCAAAACTCTTTCAGATCGCGGCTAGAATACATTTTTGCATCCCAAAATGGAAGTATACTCTGAAGTATCTTGCCTTTCATCAGGTTCTATAATTTTTACCCGTGGAACCAGTTTTGTGTTGTTTTTGGGAGCAAATTCATTTGGCATTTCATTGAAGAGAAATTTCGGAACTGTGGATGTGAGATGAATGTAAGGTTGACATTACTTACTTACTTGCTTTTAAGGAACCCGGAGGTTCATTGCCGCCCTCATGTAAGCCCGCCATTGTCCCTATCCTGATCAAAATTAATCCAGTCTCTATCATCATATCCCACCTCCCTCAAATCCATTTTAATATTATCTTCCCATCTACGTCCCGGCCTCCCCAAAGGTCTTTTTCCCTTCGACCTCCCAACTAACACTGTATATGCATTTCTGGATTCGCCCATATGTGCTACATGCCCTGCCCATCATCTCAAACGTCTAGATTTAATGTTCCTAATTATGTCAGGTGAAGAATACAATGCGTACAGTTTTGTGTTGTGTAACTTTCTCCATTCTCCTGTAACTTCATCCCTTTTAGCCCCAAATATTTTCCCAAACACCTTATTCTCAAATACCCTTAACCTATGTTCCTCTCTCAAAGTGAGAGTCCAAGTTTCACAACCATACAGAACAACCGATAATATAAGAGTTTTATAAATTCTAACTTTCAGATTTTTTGACAGCAGACTGGACGATAAAAGCTTCTCAACCGAATAATAACAGGCATTTCCCATATTTATTCTGCGTTTAATTTCCTCCCTCATTTATGTTTGTTATTGTTGCTCCCAGGTATCTGAATTTACCGCCTCTTCAAAAGATAAATTTCCAATTTTTATATTTCCATTTCGTACAATATTCTCGTCACGAGGCATAATCATATACTTAGTCTTTTCGGGATTTACTTCCAAACCTATCTCTTTACTTGCTTCAAGTAAAATTCCCCTCTTTTCCCTAATCGTTTGTGGATTTTCTCCTAACATATTCACGTCATTCGCATAGACAAGCAGCTGATGTAACTCGTTCAATTCCAAACCCTCTCTGTTATCCTGGACTTTCCTAATGGCATATTCTAGAGTAAAGTTAAAAAGTAAAGGAAGGTTGACATTACGTTGGTCTTAAAGTTCATAATTAAATGCACTCGACGGGATTAGCTAAATTGATTTAAGTAACGTTACTGTTAAGTATTTCACTTTTCTAAATGCCATCACTCCGAGTATTTCAGAAAGGAAACTTCATGTTTCTTACAAATTTAAATCCCCAAGATTTGAATGTGTGAATGATATGTTTGTTCTCTTAAAGGTTGAGGAGTAATACAATAAAATACAATAAATAAAATGACATACAAATGTTACATAATAGTACATTATGCAACGAGCCTATAATGAAGGTAATTAAGAAGTGAGTATGGATATTTATGAAACTCGCTTGCGCTCGTTTCATAATTTTCATACGAGCTTCTTAATTACGATTATAGGCGAGTTTCATACGACTTTTTATGCTCGACCATATTTCTAACTTGATATTATTAATTTTATTGTATCTGACCTGGAGCAATGTCCCGTATGTTGAGAGATGTGCGCAGACGCGAAAGCATTGATTTTTTCCGATGAACAGATGTCGACATTGGCCTTGCTAGGCCATAAGAACCTACGGAGATAACATTGAAATTAAATTACACATTGAAAAACGAGATGACAAATTGAATTTATTTGAATATTATTTACAGTTAACGCTAATTATTATAGTATCAACATAACCTTCTGCGACAATATTGGATTTCCAGCCTCCGTGACTTTTCGCTAATTCTCTTTCGAGTGCATATCCGAGAATAATCGATACTTTCGGTTTTATAACGGTAGAAAGCTGACCTGTCATTGGCTGAACAGTTGTAACCTGAGTCGTCATTGGCTGAAAGACCTGACCTTTAATGAGTAGGTGTACTTTAATGACATGCATTAAAGGACTGCTACCAGGTGTATAATTACTACATTTCGGCATGGTCGAGGATAAATGTATTTTAAAACAGTTATAATGTAACTTGTTTTGTAATTTTCTTATTAAGCCATTAAGATTGATTATTTAAAATTATTGATAAAAGAATATAGCAATTGGCTTATGGGAACATCAACATGAATTGTAAATTTCTATTCTACAGCTTTATTGGCTGATATAATATAGTTGCCATGACTTATGAAATGACCCTTGTGTGTGTGTGTGTGTCTATATATATAATTTGGCTATTCAAGGACGCTGTATCGACTGCTAGGTTATTTAGCGTCGATGTAATTGGTGACAGCGACATAGTATTTGGTGAGAGGAGACCAAGAATTCGCATTACGGTTGGGGAAAACATCGGAAAACCCCCAACCAGGTAATCAGCCCAAACGGGAATCGAACCCATCCGCGAGAGCAACCCTGGATTAGCAGGCAAACGGACTACCGCTTGAGCTACTCCGATTTATTATATATATATATATATATATATATATATATATATATATTATATTTTTAAATCAATATTATTTAGATTATAAATGGCTTGTTTCAGTTTCCCCTTATCGAAAATAAAAATCTGTAAACAGTGTCATTTAATATACATTTCGTTTTATATATGTTCCTTTCAAATTTCTGTACCATTCAGTAATGATAAAATAATTGGCCTACATATTGTAAATAAATGGGAAGCAGTTAAGAGAAGCACAATTTAATCTGGAGAAAGCGCACACTTCCATTCATTTAGAGTATAGGGCGTTATATTATTAATAGTAATTTTTTAGATGTAGTCTGTAGCAAGATAAGGACCTGGAATCATTGTAAAACAATTAAGCCATGTCGAGAGCAGGGTAACGACCCGAGTACGCGCCTCTGTTTAATATTAATTATAACGAAGAACCTCGCCTAAGTTATTATTACATCAGTTAAGGTTGTTCACTGATGTAGCTTATAACAGCGTTTTTGTGGTCTTCATTTTTTACATCTTGCTTTATACTGTGTATATTTTGTTTCGGTAGGCCGAGGACCTCCATTTTTAGTTCTCACCCCACTCGTCGATGGATGAAAACTAGCCTCATAATGGAGGCAAGAACACAAACTCCAATTAAAGGTGCTCGCACCCCGCATTAATATTGTGAACAGTTTTTTCGTTCTCCTGTTAAGAACATTTGTTGAAATTAGGGGGTATAAATAGACGGAAGCACTAAACACATTATGCTGTTTAGCAAACCTCTGGAAAGAAATGACATGCTTTTGTGACGTGCCAGGTATATTAATGCGACTTTATTATTATTGTTTCATTGCGAAACTGATCTTCATTATCTTCGTGAGGCATGTACGTCCGTTGCCTTTACAATAGTTCAAGCCATTTTTTCTGTCGTACAGTACAGTACCGTACAGTAGGTCTACAGTACTTTTTCGTCATATTTTTTTTCTTCACGGTCTTACTCCTCTTCTTTCTCTTCCTCCTCTTCCTTCCCTTTCTCTTCTTCTTTCTCTTCCTCCTCTTCTCTCTCTTTCTCTTCTTCTTTCTCTTCCTTTTCTTCTTTGTCTTCCTCCTCTTCTTTGTCTTCGTCTTCTTCTTTCACTTCCTCTTCTTTCTCTTCCTCTTCTTTTTCTTCCTCCTCTTACTCTTCTTCTTTCTCTCCCTCCTTTTTATTTATTTTTTATTTTATTGGGTTATTTTACGACGCTGTATCAACATCTAAGTTATTTAGCGTCTGAATGATATGAAGGTGATAATGCCGGTGAAATGAGTCCGGGGTCCAGCACCGAAAGTTACCCAGCATTTGCTCGTATTGGGTTGGGGGAAAACCCCAGAAAAACCTCAACCAGGTAACTTGCCCCGACCGGGATTCGAACCCGGGCCACCTGGTTTCGCAGCCAGACGCGCTGACCGTTACTCCACAGGTGTGGACTCCCTCCTCTTCTTTCTCTTCCTCCTCTTCTCTCTCTTCCTCTTTTTCTCTTCCTCCTCTCCTTTCTCTTCCTCCTCTTCATCCTCTTCCTCTTCTTTCTCTTCCTCTACCTCTTTCTCTTCGTCTTTCTCCTCTTTTTCCTTTCTTCTCTTTCCTCCTATTCTTTCTCTTCCTCTCCGTCTTTCTCTACCTATTTTTTCTCTTCCTCCTCTTTCTCTTCCTCTTTTCTCATCATTCCACTTCTTTCTCTTCCTCTTCTTCTCTTTATTCCTCTTCTTTCTCTTCCTTCTCTGCTCTCTCTTCCTTCTCTTCTCTCTCTTCCTTTTCTTCTTTCTCTTCCTCTTTCTCTTCCTATTCTTTCTCTTCCTCTTCTTTTTCTTCCTCTTCTTTTTCTTCCTCTTCCTCTTCTTCTTTCTCTCCCTCCTCTTTTTTCTCTTCCTCTTCTTTGTCTTTCTCCTCTTCCTTCTCTTCCTCTTCTTTCTCTTCCTTTTCTTTCTATTTCTCCTATTCTCTCTCTTCCTCTTCTTTCTTCTCTTCCTGCTGTTCTTTCTCTTCCTCCTCTTCTTTCTCTTCCTCTACTTATTTCTCTTCCTCTTCTCCTCTTTTCCTTGTCTTCTCTTTCCTCCTCTTCTTTCTCTTCCTCTTCTCTTTCTTCCTCGTCTTCTCTTTATTCCACTTCTTTCTCTTCTTCTTTTTCTTCCCCTCTTCCTCTTCTACTTTCTCTTCCTCCTCTTCTTTCTCTTCCTCCTCTTATTTATTTTCCTCCTCTTCTTTGTCTTCCTCCTCTTCTTTGTCTTCCTCCTCTTCTTTGTCTTCCTCCCCTTCTTTGTCCTTCTCCTCTTCTTCCTCTTCCTTTTCTTTCTTATGCTTCTCTTTTTTACCTTACTCCAGTTCATCCTCTTCTTTCTCTTTCTCTTCTATCTCTCCCTCCTCTTCTTTCTCTTCCACTTCTTTGACTTTCTCCTCTCCATTTTCTTTCTTCTCTTTTTGTCTTCCTCCTCTTCTTTGTCTTTCTCCTCTTCTTTCTTTTCCTTTTCCTTCTTATGTTCCTCTTCTTTATCTTACTCCAATTCATCCTTTTCTTTCTCTTCCTCTTCTTTCTTATCCTCCTCATCTTTGTCTTACTCCTCTTTTTTTCTTCATCCTCTTCTTTGTCTGCTCATCTTCTTTATCTTGCTCTACTTTCTCTTCCATCTCTTCTTTCTTTTCCTGTTCGTCTTTCTCCTCTTCTTTCTCTTTCTCCTCTTTTTTTTTCCTCCTCTTCTCTCATAGCGTCCCAAATTTATCATGCTGCTGGATGGGCACCGGTCCCATACATTGACTGAAATTTCATGACAAAATTACTTCCCTTTGAATGCTCGAACCGCGCTCATTCCTAACACTTGATCCTTTAGACCAGGACGCTACGGCGCAAACCAATACTAATAGTATTATTATTATTATTATTATTATTATTATTATTATTATTATTATTATCTCTTAAGAATTAAAAGAGTTTAGTCTGCAATCCTAATGTGAGCCACTTTACTTCAGTTTAAATTTAATGCTTTCGAAATCGCAGGTTGGTATGTTGCCTATAAGATAAACAGTTTATCGCATTCTTATCTTTCTGTTCAGGAATGTAGGTTTAAAAATTTATGCTTCAGTAAAGATCTCTTGTAATACAAGTAAAAATGTTGTATGTGTATTTTAGGACTATTTTATAATGGCAATGAATGTACAGTAAGTGAGGGTCTCATTTCACTGTATAATGTGTGTCCCTTACCAGCAGCAAGTGGTAGATGGCACAGTGATAATTATAGTGTTCCATTCTTCGGCCGGTAATAAGACTGGCCCCTTCCGTTTACGATGTGCTTTGGGTACAGTTTTAATGGAGACATTGCCGTTTACCTGTCGTTAGCAGAACCTTGTATCCTACGCGGCCAGAACCCAAAACGTGAAGCATCACTTTGAGATATACATCACCTGAAAGGTGTAACAGTCATAACGGAATCTTCGCAACCCTTCTAATCGATGGTAACAGAGTACAAGAGATAGTTGTCTGATTCTGGGAAATAGGCCTACTGATTACGAGGTTTTCACGGATATAAACGTTTTCAGTATCCTTGATAACGGTACAGTTGTTTCTGGCATATGGGTGTATGTACTAAAGTCATGGCTCTATGACCACAGCTGGTACCTACTACTACTACTACTACTATTACTACTACTACTACTACTACTACTACTACTACTACTAGATTAGATTAGATTAGATTAGATTAGATCTTTATTAGCCGAATAGAATTACAAGCATTCATGGCGTCGTCAGTACAAAAGAAAAATGACATAACATATAATATAATACAAAAATAGACTTAATTCTAAATAAATTTAACAGTTTAATATTTAGTGACATGCAAAACAAAAAAAAAAAAAAAAAAGAGAGAGAGAGAAAAAAAAGAAAAAAATATATATATAGGACAGGCATGATCTTCAGTCTCCACTGTTCTATCTAGTATCTTCTCTTTTTGCTTTTCCCTGTCTTTTCTTCAACTCTGAGTTACCTGAAACATAAATGGTCAAGGGCAGTATCAAGAAACGTTAAATTCTAAAATTTTAAATTTAGGTATTCATTTGTGCAAAATGGCATATGTGTTAATAAAATGTTCTGTACCTCTTTTTTGAATTTTCTTACTACTACTACTACTACTACTACTACTACTACTACTACTATTACTACTGCAGCATTTAAAAAATTGAAATGTTCGGCATTTCGCACTTCACCTGGAATTAATATGAATATTGAATAATGTGCGATATTATGCATAGAATATCTAAACAAATGGTGAGAACCTATGAAAGAATTTAACTGCTTTCAATGGTTGAAGCTGGAGCACATAAAAATATAAAATATGGTGACTTATTGACATGCATTGAATTCTTACACTTTAAAAATGTCATTATTCATTATTTTAAGCTATTTTATCAATTTTATTCTGCAATGTGCAAAGATATGCCAATCAAGTTAATTTGGACAAAGATTTTCTGCGAGCACTGAAACTTTCTCAGAACTCTTAAAAATATGTCAATTCTATTTATTTATCCCAAGTCACAATGGAAATGCTGAGAGAGTATTTTCCTTAATATCTGCTCAATGGACAAAAGAACGAAATGCATTCTAACGGAGACAGTGAGAAGTATCATCATGGTGAAATATAATTTCAACGACATGTCCTGTGAACAGTTGTTTGGTACAAGATAGTAGTTTGTATCTTCAGGCCCTTATGCTATAGATATACTGATCCAGCAACTAGTGAGAAAACTAAGGTGAGCTATTTCTTTTATCTTTAATTTTGTTCATACCAATTTTTAAAAAGTCCTCCTTTTTTCAGCAATGTCCTCTTATGTTAGATTCCATGTCCTCCTATAGACTTTCTTCTCATGGTGACCCTACTCCTACATGTACTTTATCCCATAATTAACAGAACCTTTCTTAGCAATTAAACAATTCAAGACGTATCAGTAACAACACTATGACATTAAAATGGTAAATGACAAATCCCAAACAAATTTCTTACAAAGACGCCATTACGATAGACAACAAAAACGCTACGAACTGTTATCGACCTGCTATCTCAAGAAAATATAGTGTACGTTCACTTCTCTGCTAACAATCGCTCCCTGGTCCATTGGATTCTTCGCTAGAAACGCTACTACTAGAGCTTTAGCGAAGTATTTTGATGTTACAATCCATTTTCTTCTCGATAATTATTTTTTTTTTGTGTATTATAAATAGTACCGATAACATTAGTTGCTGACAGGAAGTCAAAAGGAGGATAGCAATGGCAAAGGAAGCTTTTAATAGAAAAAGGAGCATCTTCTGCGGACCTCTGGAAAAATAACTAAGGAAAATACTAGTGAAGTGCTTCGTGCGGAGTATGGCATTGTGTTGGGCAGAAACATAGACATTACGACGAAGTGAAGAGAAGCGACTAGAAGCATTTGAAATATGAATATGGGCAAGAATGGAGCGTGTGAAATGGAGAGACAGAATAAGGATGAAGTTATAATAGAAGGAGTGAAGAAGAGGAAGACAAGGAAGAAAAGGAAGATAAAGAAGAAGAGGAACACAAAGAAGAAGAGCAAGATGAAGAGAAGGAAGACAAAAAAGAGGAGAAAGACAAAGAAGAAGAGGAAGACAAAGAAGAGGATTAAGATAGAGAATAGGAGGAAGACAAAGAAGAAGAGGAGGATAAAGAAGAAGAGGAAGACAAAGAAGAAGAAGAGGAAGAAGAGGAGGAAGACAAAGAATAGCAGGAACACAAAGAAGAGCAAGATAAAGAAGAGGAGGAAGAGAAAGAAGAGGCGGAAGACAAAGAAGAAGAGGAAGCTAAAGAAGAAGAGGAAGAGAAAGAAGAGGAGGAAGACAAAGCAGAAGAGGAAGCTAAAGAAGAAGAGGAAGATAAAGGAGAAGAGGAAGATAAAGAAGAAGAAGAGAAAGAAGAGGAGGAAGAGGAAGAAGAGGAGGAAGACAAAGAAGAAGAGGAAAATAAAGAATAGGAGGTAGACAAAGAAGAAGAGGAAGACAAAGAAGAAGAGGAAGACATAGAAGAAGAGGAAGATAAAAATAGGTGGTAGACAAAGAAGAAGAGGAAGACAAAGAAGAAGAGGAAGACAAAGAAGAAGAGGAAGACAAAGAAGAAGAGGAAGACAAAGAAGAAGAGAAAGATAAAGAAGAGGAGGAAGACAAAGAAGAAGAAGAGAAAGAAGGGGAGGAAGCTAAAGAAGAAGAGGAAGATAAAGAAGAGGAGGAAGATAAAGAATAGGAGGAAGACAAAGAAGAAAAGGAGGATAAAGGAGAAGAGGAAGACAAAGAAGAAGAGGAATACAAAGAAGAAGAGGAAGATAAAGAATAGGAGGTAGACAAAGAAGAAGAGGAAGACAAAGAAGAGGAGGAAGAGAAAGAAGGGGATGAACACAAAGAAGAAGAGGAAGAGAAAGAAATTGACTGGGTCACTGGCTAGGATAGAAGAAACTGCCTGCTAAACAGTGCACTGGAAGGAATGAAAGTTAGAAAAGTTCGGGGCAGAAGAAGTTACCAGATGATAGACAATTTTTAAGATATCTGGATCGCACGCGAAAGGAGGAAAATAGGAAACATTGGAGAATGCTGCGTTTGCAGTGAAAGACCTGCCGTTGGGCAGAACATTATGAATGAATAAATATATTTTTTGATGTTCCTACGAGTCTTGATACTCAATATGAACATTGGTCGTAATTTTAAGTCACGTTATGATATCTTCTAGGCTATGTATATGTATAGGCGTGTAAAATTCCGGTATTGAAGTACGGTTTCACATTAAGATGGCTGAAGTTAAATCTATGCTAATAGAACTTGAGAAGATTTATATACTTAGCGCAGTATACAGAACAGAACATACATGTGTGGGCTCAAACTGATTGAGTGTTATAAGGTCAGGGATTCGAATCCAAGAAGAGTGGGAGGGATTGCTCCTTTCTTCACCACATATAGAATGTTATAGCCCTCGTAAAGTACCCTATCGCATGGATGCCAGTGGTAATTTCCTTGTTGGTAGGTGTTGAGTGATTCAACTCTATGTTGTATCTAGTCTCATACGTGTACAAATGTTTGTGGCGGAAAGACGAGATTTCGAAGTTGCATTTTGGATCGTATAGAATTATACATTGATGTATGTAGATTGAAGCTTGCACCGAGGTCTGAGGGACTATGTCACATTTTTGTAATCACAATTAGGTGAAAAGGGAAGCGTCTTATTCCGTAATAGAAATAGATAGTTTCTTCAGTACCATAGAGTGGTGAATGCAGATCATAAAATGTTCATCTCCTTGCTGTTTCAAATTAATTTCAACGAATAGTTATTCCAAGATTTATTTCGCGATCGTACAACTGGACCTTAGCCTATAATGATTTTGTCATACGTAGGCTACACATGAAGTCTCCTTAAGTCACTAAAGTGGGACAGTGTATAGTCCGGATCAGCCTACTTAGTACCCTAAGAGTGAAACCTAACCATTTTTCCCCCCATTACTACATAAGCTAGTGGATTATAGCGATTTTCTAGTTTGCAGGTTGAATTTTCTTTTGCCAACTTCGTTTTGAATTTCGGTACTGAGAAATACTACAACTGGTAGTGATTTTATAACTGTTATGTTGGTAGCAGTAACACAAGTCAGTAGTTTAAATTCTGAAAATTCAAACTGTTCTAGATTTCTGAGCCGATTACTGGAAGGTAGTGAAATTTGAATATGCTAATAATTAATATCAGTATTAATATTAATACATAGTAGTTACTGTATATGTTGCTTTGTGTTGTGGTTACAATTTCAAGATTATAGTCAGGTGTAAATAAATATACAGTAAATTCTCTGTGATCCGTTGCTATGTCGTCCGTCCGCTTCGTCGTCCGGCATTCACGTGACTTCACAGGCCACGCCTTACTGTAGGACGGTACGGAACATAGTTAACTATCCCTCCATCGTCTGCATAATTGATGTGGGTACATGTGATAAGAAAGTATTTGTGAACATTTGAATAGCACAGTAATTAAACCACCGATTATAGTAGTTACAATCAGTATATTCTTAAACATTTTATATACACAAACAGTCTTACTAATAAACCGTGTATAGTTTTTATACGAGACTTATGCAGAGTTGAGACAGAAAACGTTACTAATAAACCGTGAATAAGCTATGAACGTATAAACAGGCTGTAACTATATAATAGGAATTGCTTTGAAGTAGTTATATAAACGAAACCCCTTGTTTAAGCGTTGTATATAGCGAAAAAATGGCCGCCCCTCTAACAGCTGTTCGTATCGACTGTCATTTTATGATGATGGTTACCTTGTAACCACAGAAGAACAAACCAAAGATCATAGAATTATTAGAATAATATTGCTGTAGCTTGTACTCTTTGACCAAAATGTATTGTGGTAATCGATTAGAGCCATTTGTACTATCGATATTTAACACGCCACACTAGAGCGCTCTACCGGATGCAGTAGAGAAGCTCAGATATTCTATTACCTTTCGTAACGAAGTAATGACGAAACTATGACGTAGCTGTGTAACAGCTGTACTGTTATACACGACGTATGTAGTGATTATTAGTAAGGAATTTACACACGACTTATAAACGAGCTACTCATTGTATAAGTATAAGACAGTTAAACGTCTGTATATATAGTTTTTATTAGTAAGACCGAAATAGAATAAACTTAAAGCTCTCCATCTGAAAAAATAAAAACTCATGAATTTTCTGGAAATAATTGCGAGAAAATTACGCATTTCTACAAAGCAAAATGAACTTCGTTACATGTTAACCAATTATAATGTAAAGAATACTTGCATACAATATACAGCATCTGTTGTGCATATAATAATAACTTATTTCTTTATGAAAACTAAACTGGCATATGAGATTATCCTGCAGAATGGATTGCTGTGCTTGAGCCCCATAAAACATATACGGTATGTTCTTTTCGGTAGACTTTAGATATTTAAACCGGTTTCGACAGAATTGTACAGGGACATCACTTTATTTTTACTTGCATTTTTATTGTACCTGCGTTTCTGAATGTACTTGACTCCCACCCCTTCCACTAATGTTCCTGCTCCCGTCAGCCATACAAACTTACGGCCGCTGTTACATTCGAAGTCTGCTAGCAGTGAAGTAAACAGTCCAGAGTATAGCGTGTTTCAGAAATATGGTTGCGTTTTCTATAGAAGAAAGAGCCTATATGATTGAAGCTTATTTCCAGGGGCAGGTATTTATGGAGATTAACTTTATCATTTGCGTTTTGTAATACTGGTGTCGGCTGAGATTTTTGGAGACTGATTTGTACTCTTGGCGGGTATTAATGGAAATTTTGAAAAATACAATTATTTTGAAATTGGAGTATTAACTCAGTATGAATATTACTTTACAAGTAATTAATATCAAAGATTCATTGGATTCTGGTAAGGTGCGGTATGGCCAATAGACAATATTTGTTGGATTGAGACTATTTAACACACATGCATTAAACACGAAAAAAACTTTCAGCCCTCAAATTAAAACTTTCAAATTATTAGCGAAATATTAAATTCTCCGTCTTTTTTGTTCACTAATGTAATCAGAACACCTGGAATACCATGCAATGTAGCCTACTTCGATATTATAACAAATTCAAAAGAAAAAATAGTCCGAAAAAAGAACTCAGAATATGAAATTCGCTATAAAACGACACAATAATAATGCGCGAATGTGTTGATATTTCGCTATTAAAACTCTATTTCGCGATTTGTCGTGATTATTTTATCCGCATATTATTAATCAGAATCACTTAATTCGTAAAGATTAGTAAAAAAATATTGTATATCTATTATGTCGTGATTTTCGCGATCTCCATAAACACCTGGCCCTGCTTATTTCGCAAAGGTACGGTGTGTAGCATGACTGAATAACTTTAGCCTATCTGTGTGGACTGAGCAGAAGTGAAATTAAAGTTATCGAAAGTACGGTAATATGCAGAATAAAGTAGCCATTATATAATGAATACAACCGCCTGAAGAGTTGAGTTTTTGAAAAAAAAAACTGTTACTACTCTACTGTATTTTGATAAAATACCGTAAAAGTAATAAACAAACTGAAAATCGTAGTATCGCATTTCCCCGTAACATAAGTGGATACACTACTTTACTCTCCTCCTATAGCTAGTAAAATGATTTGTTTACATATTGCACTAGTAACACCAAACTCCTGTAATGGAAGGGGGTAATAGTGTTTCCGAATATAGCCAGGTTAATGTTAAAAATGTTGGTAAAAATAAAGTGATGTCCCTGTATATCTGCTGGGGAAATAATTCTAGTTTACTCATCAAATCTCAGAATGTAGTTCTATGTTCTTCAGCTGCAATGGTACCAGATGACATCCTCTCTTCACAAATTACCAGCGGACCAACATCATACTTTTTCCTCCACATTAACAACCACCCATCACCAGCAGAGAAATTATCGCATCCATGTTTCTTATGCATATCAAGCGCTTTCTCTTTCAGAATCGGGCCAGATATTGGAGTACCTTTCCTTCTTTTTTCTTGAAACCATAGAAACAGTTCCTTATCGTATCTGAAAACACTAGGCTGCTTCAATGTACAGCGCTTGTCATTAGAGCTCGTGGATGCACAATACTCTTCCAGTGCAGCCCTATTACGCTTCCAGTCATCAGTTGTACTTCTTGGGATACCAGAAATAGTTTCCCCTTCATCCAGCTGCTTCAAAATATCCAATTCGTCTTTTAAAGAATAACTAAACTTCGAGCGTTTATCAGTAAATGTCTTAGAAAGCATAGTGAACTTCTTTCACACACAACCTGTGCTTGACTGAAAGCACGACGGGGTTGCAAGTAGGGGGAGGAAGAAGGTACGTACCGTATTGTGAGTAGCCAATAATAATTGCCTACCCTACTGTCCGGATGAGCGAGAAGTTACTGTATACTTCGTGTTATACAGTACGATTATTTAGTCCTGACAGTCGCCGGCGATCTGCGCCTGGGTCAGGCGAGTCCATTTAGTTATACCAAGGAGTGTTTGGGTTATTCACTCGCTTGCCTTCGGAGCGATCGGATGTAATGCGTGCGGTAGAGCGGTATGTTTCCAGTACAATTAAGCTGTACTGCATTCCTTTACCGACCGCTCGCCCTTATCTCTACTCCGGAACTTTTCCCACTCCTCGTATTACATCCCCTCTTTCGGGTCATTGAGCTGTTAGAACTACATAATCGGTCTGTACATGCCCTTGGGTAATCGATAGAAATACCATTTCACATTTTAATTAATTTCTTTCGTGTTTAGACTTTTATTGCAATAAGGAAGTAAACATTCTTAAGCATACACTTCGTTTTCGGAATTCGTACTAATCATTTCACGTGATCAAACAAATACATTTTTAGGTTAGGTTTCGTGAATCGTAAACTGTTTAAGCAAAGCAATGAATTTCATGTTGTCAGATAGAATACATTTTAATATTAGATCATACACTAATCTACTAGCTACTAACATGATGTGCGAGAGGTCCAGAAGAAAAATATACTCTTTCACAAATTTTTTAACCTTTTAGAAAACACCTCCCCAATAAATAGATGAGATGTGGTAGATAAGCAAGACATTGTTATTGTTAATACTATATTATTATTATTATTACTATTGTTATTATTATTGTTGTTGTTTTACATGGGATTGTGATTTTATCCTCTTTGGTGATATCTGGTATTAGTTGGCAACACTGAAGAGACGGGCAAATTAGCCTTTTAGGAACTACTCTTACGTGATTCTCACTATAATCGAAGTGAGACAGATGGTCTTCAGGCTAGGAGCTCACATAAATGTTTGTAAGTCCCAAGAAGCCTTGCAAGGACACAACTTCGGTATCTCTAGCTTATTTTCCTTCCCTGCTCACTCATTGATTGATTGACTCTCCGAAAACATGCATTTCGCACGTAATCTCGAGAATTCATTCTTGCTAGCCCATAGAATTCAATTCTCTGCAAAGTCTATCTTATTCAGAAACTCCCAGTCCACGTCTTGCAGATTCATCTACTTCTATCACGTGATTTTCATTTCTACGTTTTTACAGGTTATTCCCCTCAGGTCTTGCAGCTATTACTTTGTAAGCATTTCTGGTTTCTCCTATTTGTGCCATATGTCACGTGTAACGCATTACCTTGGCTTTAATAGTAGCGACTTTAAGTAAATAAATAAATTGAAGACAAAGCAAACAACGATTAAGGTATACACATGGTGGGATTCTTGTCACGTAGATTCGGCACGACGTCGAGCATCCACATGGGCAATCACTGAGATAATGGAGAGATATTAATGATCTCAGCTTGTTTAGTATCTTTAGTCATGGGTTTACCTTCATACAAATATTTAGCACTGCGAACACTTATGGTTCATATTCATGAACCTGATAAACGGCTATGGTCACTTTTTATTTTCAAAATAATATTCTGGATATGTCTTCAAATTATACCTTTGTGCGAGATCGTGCGTATTTGCTTGTTTTCCGCACAGAACCAATACGCGGTAAGTGTGAAATACCACATTCAGTATTCCCAACGTAACACACATAACAATTTCCCTCTTCTTACCGCTTAAGCGCGACATTCATTTTACTGCTTTAGGCTTTTAACATATTATTTTTAGAGACGTTTAACATAGTAATAATTATAAATTGGAAACTTACCACTGCAATTTCACCTAAATTGCAATGTTAATTATTGTTTTTAAATATTTGCAAAAATTAAGTAAAGTCTACTACTCCACGAAACGTATTGCATTCCTGATACAAGTAACATTAAGGAAGCCGTGAAAAAATCAACAAGATTCCAGATGCCGATGTTATTACTGCAATATGTTATATAAATAATATTTTTAAAATATTAAAATGAAAAATAAATCATTACATAACCTTAACTTACCGTTTGTTTTAAGTTCGCATTTATAGACTGGGGGAAAGAAAAGACAGACGTATATCACGGCCTGCTGGAGTATAGTAAACACAGAAAACATTTTATAGCAACAATGTTGAAGAAAGATATTTTGGTTTTCCGAAGTTGCCGTCATTGAACAGAAACCAAGATGGAGATTTCATTGCAACTAATTAGAAATTCGTCTTTCAGGTATGTAATAAACGATCTTCGCACAAAATAATGTACGATACACGAGCGGTATGTTTGTTTTCATGTTCTCGGAAATTAAAAAAGCTCAACTACGTTTCGCTTTTTCAATCTTTTCCTTGACCATGAAAACGTCAACATACCGCTCTTGTAACGTATATTACTATTATCATCATCATCACAAGGAATCTTACTTAAATATCAACCTTCGTAGTAATAGAGTGGAGAGATGTTGAAAGATTATGTCGATACCTATAGACCAGCGTTTCTCAAACTATGGTCCCCGAAGTCTGCCCTTGTGGTCCTTCAAAAAGGACAGAAGAAAAAATAAAATTCAAACGAATTGCGTATCACACTATAACTGCATCTCTGAGTTTGGAAATGCCACATATGGCAATCACCTTTCACTTTTTCTCCCAGTACTGACATTTTATGAAATTTATTACCCTACCTGTCTACTGACTTCCCACTCTACTCTCAGCAACAAAAGAGGGATTTAAAGCACTATGAACGTGGTGTTTCCGCCATCTTTTCCCTGCACATCAGCTGATGACATGTGGCTAAGTACATTGGCATATCTTTCAGATGTATTCTCAAAACTAAACGAACTGTCCGACTGTTCTCAATGCGCATGAGAAAATTGTGTTCGAGAGGAAACTTGGTTTGTGGGTCATTTCCGTAAAATAAAGGATTTTTTCGTTATTTCCATCCCTAGAGACTTTATTTTGGTTGAAATGATTTAGTTATTGGAAAAGAATTATACAATGACATAGGTTCGCACCTCGAAACTCTGAGGTCACAATTTGAAACTTATTTTCCACGTAAATATGACGAGTTTTCATGGATTCGTGATTCCTTTCATTGCGATATTGAAAATAACAAACTTTCATTGAGTGAAATAGAACAGTTAATTGAACTCTCGAATAACACCGGACTTAAAATGAAATTCCAAGCGGAAGGTATGGTTAATTTCTGGACCCCATCACAAGTTAAAAGAGAATACAGTGAACTGTACAATGATGCTTTACAGATTATAATTCAGTTTGCTTTTACGTATCTGTGTGATAAAGGGTTTTCATCACTAACTCTAATAAAAACAAAGTACCGAAATCGATTCTATGTATGTGACGATCTCCGACTTAAGCTTACCAGCATGCGTCCAAATATAGAGCAACTGTGCAAGAATCGGCAGGCTTATCCATCTCATTAATGTGAGTACCAACATTTATTTATTTTGTTCGGTATGGCATAGTTGCGCCCCGCGGTCAATTCGGAGGCCTAGGCATGGCATAATTGAGCCCCGAAGAAATCAGGTAGCAGAAGGGACATGGCATAGTTGCGTCCCGAAGAAATCAGGTAGCAGAATGGATATGGCATAGTTGCGCCCCGATGGGCATAGTACACACGAAAGTGATTGCCATAAAATAAATAAATTACTTAAAAATATTACAGTAATAGCTACAGTGAAATCAGGTAGGCCTAGCATAAGATCAATTTTGCTATTTAAACTAACACTTTTTTATCGATCACACACAATAAATGAACTGCATTTTTTGTTTGTGCATCGATATCTTAACCCTACGGTATAGGGTTTCGATAACTGAAACTTAGAATCATTGTGAATTATTAACGCTTTACCCTTTTCACTAAACTTAACATTCATTTTAAATTAACCTCACTATACGCCACACACGGTGTGAAAATCGCTAATAAAATGTCAAGACTGCTAAGGCCCCATATTCCACTCACTCATTTGAATATGTCAGTTAATAAAGTACTGCCAATTTCATGGTGTTCATTTTAACGATATGCTATTGATAATCATTGCATAAACATTAGAAAAACAGTTAATAAAGTACTGCCAACTTCATGGTGTTCATTTTAACGGTATCGATAATGAATATAAATCGAATAAGAAATCAATAAGGTTGGTTGGTTACGAGGCTCGAGTTTCCGTAGTGTCTTTTTCTCTACCTATTTCACCGGGGCGCAACTATGCCATGCCCCTTCTCTCTACCTGATGGGAACGGGGCGCAACTATGCCCACAAAACAGGGACCCTTTTTTATCTGCTGCATCTTATCTAACCGTGGGGCGCAACTATACCCTGCACATTTTGTTTAGTTAATGAGTTGAAGATTATCCAAACTCTAATAGCCATGATTTATTAAAAAACAATGATGAATTTTTTTCTGTTAACATGAACTTAATTAGTTGATATTAATATAAAATTAAATGAATTAAATGAATTTTAATTAATTAATTCTGTTTTAAAATATAAATATACTGGTATTAAAATATGCTACAGAAATGATAAATTTGCTTTCGAAGGGAAAAAGAGTAAGGTGGTCCGCGGAACTGTTCTGACTTTAAAAAGTGGTCCCCACTTCAAAAAAGTTTGAGAAACGCTGCTATAGACTATTGGGAAAACGGGACAACATCGTGAAACACATTAACTGTTTATTCAGCTGCTGAAGAAGCTGACACCGCAGAATTGGTTAAATCTGAGCCAGCTGTCGTTTCGCTGATTTCTGTCTCAAGTGGGCGATCTGTAAGTTCATCTGGAGCAAGCTCTTCATCAACAAACACATTATGGTTGTACGGCCAGATAGCAGAACCACTGATTGGATGATTTTATTTCTTCAAGTGCTTTCTTCATGGCTTCTTCAGACCATTTGGCTTGCTCCGTCTTCAGTTTGAAAAATTAAACCATCCGAAAAAACATTACGAACTTTTTAAGTGAAAATTAAGATCAGTGTTGCTGATTTATAATTTAATTAGTGTGACTTAATGCAAAATGATCTAACACGCTTTATTACAATAGACAAATATATACAACAATACAGCTGACACTTATATAGCGCATAAGTTATCCACTTCGCCCTATTCACTTTGCCCGCAGACACCACTTCGCTTTTCATTTAAGGTTATACAAACATAAACGTCAATAATCTCCTTCGTAAGTACGGCATTTTAGAACTAATTCTGTCGCTTATATATTACTATCACATAACAAAGAGTTTCTGCAGTACTGCATGTTGTACATATGTTTCTCTTACTTTGAAATATTTTAAGAAAACAGTCAATTTTCTTCAAACACACGCTGACTTCTTCTCTTACTAGCTAGAATGATGACAAGTCAGTTCCAGCAGCAAAATCTGGTAGGGATTCTTCCCCGACATAGCAGAAAGCGCTACCTGTTGGCGTTTCTAAGAAATAGGCATTATTCTCTTTGCCCGGGTTATTCGTTTTGCCCGGGTCTCCCCTATTATAATTTTTTTTTCAGCCCGAGAACCGAACCAGGACCGCCTGTATGGCAGCCTGATGTCTAGCTAGCTCTAGACAACGCTGTCTCTGCAGAAGTATCATGTGACATACAGTAGTAATTTTACAATTTATTTTTAACCTGAATTCACTGTTTACGCTCATTTGATCATTAGTACGTCGCTTTAATGGTTATGTGAAGAACCTAGCGCTCTGTGGGGAGTGAACATAAAGGAGCGAGGCTTCTTGCTAGACCGTCAGAGACTATTCCTCTTGTATACCCCAAACATTATAAAATTTACAAAAATATAACGAAGGAATCTTAAGTTATTTAGCTGCATTTACCTTCTATGACATACAGCAGAACCATTTTAAAAACGACGTGTTTATGTTTTAAAAATTCATAACCTCTTATATATATCTGAAGTTTTGTGGACCTCTGCACGGGACCTGTTGTATTGCTATGGTATTTTAACTGTACTAGTCGCTTTTAAACGCCCTTGCAAAACGGTCGTAAGTTAGAAGAAGAATAGCAGGTAATAACCGTTTAAAAACGTAGACTGCTTCAGTGATTACTGTCGACTAGTTGGCCTGTTGGGATATTCCGTTCTCTGCGGTGGTTGCTATGACTCCCCATTTGTCGTCACAAAACTGCTTAGTCTGAATTTCTATTGCCATTAAAGATACTCCCCAAGTCGAGTACAGTCACTGACCAACAAATATTGACTTTTCCTAACAGACTTCCTTTATGTAACTTTTAAACAAATGAAATGCCTTATAATCAAATGTTGAATTCCTATTTAAGCACAACTTTTTTGATTTGAAAATACGATTATTTTGATAGAGGTTTGTTTGCATTGTTATTTTACGAAGCGTAAAGTAGAAACACTATGTTGATGTGATTCTCACATAAATGCACGTTTTAAACATTCGTGACGCCAAAAAATAATTGTTTTGGGCATGTGACGTACTTATCTTTGTGTACAGCAATTTCTCTTAAATTATTAAGACAGATTTTGTCCATATTCTCCATATCAGGCCTGGGCACTAACACCTCAATTTAGTCACTGCTGACTACCCCTTAATTCCCCATTCCACATTCCTCGGCTGAGTAGTAATGTTTCGGTCCGATACGAGTAGACAGGAAGATAAGCGTTTCTCAATGACGGATTGTATAAGACAGACATCATAGCTTTCACTAACTTTCGGCCCTCACTGGTCGCCTAAAATCCACCACTGACGCACAGTGCCTTACTTTACGTTTGTTTCTAAGGCGGTGTAAGCGAAAAGGACATGGACGAGAGTTTCTCCGTTCCTTTCACTTCCCCTTTATGCCCAGGTCTGCTCTGTAGAAAGTACCAGTCAATTAGTCCGTAAATGATGAATGTCAAAGGAATAATTTTACAAAAAACTAAATAATGGATAAAAGGTAAACAAAAAAAAAAAAAAAAGACTTGCTCATAAATGTCTACTACGGATTCGTTCTTTAATATGTTTCTTGCCTAAATTGAGTATTTCTAAGCTAAAAGTTACAAGTCTCATGTCTCTAAAAACTAGTATTTCGGTGTAATTATTATTAGTTTAGCCTGTTATTTGACGACGCTGCATCTACTAATTTATGTAGCGTCGCTGGAATCGGTGAAAGCTAGCGAGTTGGTATTTGGCAAGATGTGGCCGAAGATTCGCCATTTGTGAGAGGAATTCCTTCGCTCAATTTCCTGCACATCTTAAGCTTCATTGCTCTTCTCGCAGTCATCTTAGAATAATGTTCAACTTTGCCTTAATTTTTCTCAGTTGATTTCTGCGCTCGAAGTATTTTTGTAGTAATATAAAAAGGTTACTTGCACACTTTTCAATGTGTTTTTGCATCAGGGCCTATGTGTCTTTTCTATGTTTCGTCCATAATGTGGAACAGAATGGAATTTACGGGAGAGGGACACTATGGCTCAGCACTGCGACTTGTTAAGATCTATTGCGGTAACCCTCGAGCTAGACACATTCCCAAACCCACACCGGTTGACTACACTAAGGTTCGCTGCGTACCCAGGTTTAGAGCAGGCCACCTCCCTCATCATACTTACTTACTGGCTTTTAAGGAACCCGGAGGTTCATTGCCGCTCTCACATAAGCCCGCCATTGGTCCCTATCCTGAGCAAGATTAATCCAGTCTCTATCATCATATCCCACCTCTACTCAAATCCATTTTAATATTATCTTTCCATCTACGTCTCGGCCTCCCTAAAGGCCTTTTTCCCTCCGGCCTCCCAACTAACACTCTATATACATTTCTGGATTCACCCATACGTGCTACATGCCCAGCCCATCTCAAACGCCTGGATTTAATGTTCCTAATTATGTCAGGTGAAGAATACAATACGTGCAGTTCTGTGTTGTGTAACTTTCTCCATTCTCCTGTAACTTCATCCCTCTTAGACCCAAATATTTTCCTGAGAACCTTATTCTCAAACACCCTTAACCTATGTTCCTCTCTCAACGTGAGAGTCCAAGTTTCACAACCATAAAGAACAACCGGTAATATAATTGTTTTATAAATTCTAACTTTCAGATTTTTTGACAGCAGACTGGATGATAAAAGCTTCTCAACCGAATAATAACACGCATTTCTCATATTTATTCTGTGTTTAATTTCCTCCCGAGTATCATTTATATTCGTTACTGTTGCTCCAAGATATTTGAATTTCTCCACCTCTTCGAAAGATAAATTGCCAATTTATATATTGCCATTTCGCACAATATTCCCGTCGCGAGACATAATCATATACCTTGTCTTTTCAGGATTTACTTCCAAACCTATTTCTTTACTTGCTTCCAGTAAAATCTTCGTGTTTTCCCTAATCATTTATGGATCTCCCTCATCATTTACAGACTAATTGACTGGTACTATCTATATAGCAGCCCTGGGCATAAAGGGGAAGTGAAAGGAAAAGAGAAACCCCGTTTATGTTCTTTTCGCTTATGCCGTGCATCGCCAGCATGGAAGCTATGGAATTACGATGAAATGGAGAAATAGCGACGGAATGATGTAGGTGCCTAATATGGGGGAAAACGGGAGAACCCCCAGAAAAACCCCAACTGCGACCTTGTCTGCCACAAGTGATACTATGGATTTTTCAACAGTAATCTCAGTAGATCTTGGAGCAACATTAACAGATATAAATAATACTCGGGAGGAAATTAAACGCAGAATAAATATGGGAAATGCCTGTTATTATTCGGTTAGGAAGCTTTTGTCATCTACTCTGTTGTCAAAAAATCTGATAGTTAGAATTTATAAAACAGTCATATTACAGGTTGTTCTGTATGATTGTGAAACTTGGACTCTCACTTTGAGAGAGGAACAGAGATTAAGGATGTTTGAGAATAAGGTTCTTAGGAAAATATTTGGAGCTAAAAGGGATGAAGTTACAGGAGAATGGGGAAAGTTGCACAACGCAGAACTGCACGCATTGTATGCTTCACCTGACATAACTAGGAACATTAAATCCAGACGTTTGAGATGGGCAGGACATATAGCACGTATGAGCGAATCCAGAAATGCATATAGAGTGTTAGTTGGAAGACCTGAGGAGTAAAGGAGCTTTGGGGAGGATAATATTAAAATGGATTTGAGGGAGGTGGGATATGATGATAGAGATTGGATTAATCTTGCAGAGGATAGGGTCTGATGGCGGGCTTATGTGAGGGCGGCAATGAACCTGCGGGTTTTTTAAAAGCCGTAATTAAGTAAGTAAGTAATCTCACTAGAGGTTTTGCTTTATCAAAACTCGAGTGGGATTTAATTGACTATTACACGATTAGAAGACAGTATAGAAAGATTAGAAGAAATAAAGTACTCTAATACAATGAAATAATAATCGACTTACTGAAATTATATTTCCTTATGTTAGCTTCCCCGAAATGTTTGAATGAAGCCGCCATTTTAGTTGACTATCTATGCTGTAAACAAATGATGATTGCAAAGCATATTTTATAGTACCGTAAAGAATTTGCAGTTTGAAATGTTGGAAAACAAAGAAACAAATGGTAGTGAGGTGATAAAAACAGAAGAAAGTATATAAAAATTGAAAGAAATAAAATACTCTAATACAATAAAATATATATTAATTGACTTACTCCCGGTCGGGGCAAGTTACCTGGTTGAGGTTTTTTCGGGGTTTTTCCTCAATCCGATTTGAACAAGTGCTGGGTAACTTTAGGTGCTGGACCCCGGAATAATTTCACCGGCATTAGCACCTTCATCTCATTCAGATGCTAAATAACTGAGATGTTGATACAGCGTCGTAAAATAACCTACTAAAAATTGACTTACTGAAATTCAATTCCACTAATGTTATCTCCACCAAAATGTTTGAACGGAGCCGCCATTTTCAGGCGACTGTATATGCAAGAAACAAATTACGACCGCAAAGCATGTTTTATAGTACCGTAAAGAATGTGCAGTTTGAAATATTGGCAAACAAAGAAACAGATGCTAGGGTAGTGATAAAAAAAAACAAATGCTAGGGAAGCGATAAAATTAAACAAATGCTAGGAAAGCGATAAAATTGCGCGATAAGCAGCCATGACCGGTTGAAAGAGTCCTTTCGTACCGTTTTATTGATCAAAAGTAGTATAACATAGTGAAAGTGTAATAGTCAACGAAAAATCCCAGACTTGACCGGGACTCGAACCCAGACTGCCTGCGCGATAAGCAGCCATGACCGGTTGAAAGAGTCCTTTCGTACCGTTTTATTGATCAAAAGTAGTATGACATAGTGAAAGTGTAATAGTCAACGAAAAATCCCAGACTTGACCGGGACTCGAACCCAGACTGCCTGCGCGACAGCCGGAGGTCTGCAAAGTCAGCCACCGTAGCTCGTCCATAATAACACAGCCTACCTTCCCAAAATCTTTGTTTCATCTCTCTGAAAGCATTTGATTTCTCGGAGCAAAACTTATCCTTTCCCGCTTCTATTCTGCAGTCAGTACCATAGAGACCCAAGAGCATATCATAATTAATATAGCTACAGACTTGGAAGATTTAAGAGACTTTACAATTTTACATAGAAGGCTGGAAATAATACTGGTCACGAAATCAATTGCCAACTGTGGCCTGATAAAAAAAAGTGGCAGTTTTCCTCGTAGTTAATTAAAGTTCTTAGAAGCTGGGTAATTGATGCTATTAAGTCATTTTTTCGTTTTCATGTCTTTTTTTGTGATCGTTAATGCCAAATAGTAACCATTAAGTTAAAAATGTTTGATTTGCTAATGATATATATTCGTAATTTCAATAAACTACACGTTCTTATAATAAAATACTGTAACCAACGCTGAAAACTAGCAATTGCACTACCCCTGTTGTAATATAATACTCTGCTAAGTATAGGTAATAAACGCACTTCAAATGAAAAGTATGTGCGCATGAACCATTACTGATACTGGACACTATGTAATAATTATATAAAAAAATAATTATCTTATCTCTCTTCCACGTTGAATAATGTCTTTTACGAGGACGGAAAAGAAATTCCTTTTTTTTTCTCTCTCTCTTATCACTATAATTAATTTTATGAGCAATCAAGATCTGAAGTCATTAAAATTGATTAATGTTTTCGAAAGTAATTTAGCAGCCTGCAAGTACAAAATTAATCTTGATTTTCAACTTAATCGTGTTGATTTAAATGTGATAAACAGGAGATTATTCATAAAGCCCTGGCATTGTTTTGAAAAGAGGTAGTAAATATTTTGTTTTCGTTTCATGTTTCATGCTTACCATTATAAGTAAATATAGTATGCATTCCGGGAGCCATGAAATCATGAAGTGTGGAGTCAGGCATAGTGAGCAATTGTAACAACATTGATGTAACGGTATTAGTAAAGAATAGTGTTACTGCTGAAGAATATAAAAATTGAATGTCCGTTAGAAGTAACATACATACATACATACATACATACATACATACATACATACATACATACATACATACATACATACATACATACATACCAAGACGAGACCCATCGAATGGGAAAGAAACGAACCCCAATAAAATGTTATTCAATCCCGGAGTGTCGCCAAACCAAGACGAGAAATCTCATTGAACTTGAAAGTGGTATCGCTGTGTGCTTATCAAATACAGAGTCCAGATTTGAGAGATAGTTTCTGAAAACAGGTTCATATATCTTTAGTAATATCACAAGATCGCGAGTGGATATATGTGGAAAATCTCAGACCTCAAGCGACGTTTATCGGGACTATTTTGTGAATAAAATAAAAATGTAAATAATATATCCCTAAAATTCGCTCACAAAATGTTAATGATTATCAGGGAAAGGATTTATATGTAAATACATATTTACTTATAAAGCTAATATAATTTATATTTTGCATTATCTTTATGTTTCACAATGTGTAGGGTTGAAAAATCCTACTTTTATTTTCCATATTTTTCCATATTTTAGAGTTTAGTACATATTTTCGTTAATTTCCATATATTTTCCATATTTCATATAAAACAGTCCATATTATATTAGGTTTAACAATAAAACAAAACAAAATTCCATTAACTTTTAAAAATACATTTCAACAATAGAGATTTAAACACATGTTCAGTAATCCCTTTAACATCAGAGTTATTTGAAAATTAGCAGTCCTATCAACAATGGGAAAGTAAGTTACAAAACTGTATTAATTTAATTTAAAATTTTTAACAGACTTCAGTTGTGCAGCTCAACAGTTAAATGCCAGTCAGAGTACACATAGGTTCAGTTTTGTAAATCATACTATAAAGACGGTAAATATGCCAAAAGTACGTCATTCAGTCAATTTAAAATCAAAACTAACAAGTTACATTTCAGAATTTAAAGAAGATGGTTTATCAACTGACAATAAAATATTATTTTGTAATTTGTGTCAGTGTGCAGTATCATCTACACAAAAGTTCCTGGTGCAACAACACATTACAACTAGTAAACATCAGGCCAACAAACAACTAAATTCCAAGCAGAGACAATTGTTTTTAACACAACCAACAACATCGAATGTAAGATCTGAGTTTAACATCGACCTGTGCCGTTCTCTCATCTCTGCTGATATTCCTCTCTACAAACTAAAGAATAAGGTCTTCAGGGAATTCCTTGAAAAATATACTCAACATACAATCCCGGATGAGTCAACACTTAGGAAGACGTATGCTCCATCCATCTACGATGAGACAATACAGAAGATAAGAGATGAAATTAAAGATAGTTCAATTTGGGTTTCCATTGATGAGACTCCCGACAAAGAAGGTAGACTTGTTGGTAATGTAGTTATCGGTTTGTTAAGTGAACAATATTCTGAACGAATTCTTTTACATTGTGATGTTCTAGAAAAGTGCAATAACAAAACTATAGTTAAACTGTTCAACGAAGCTATGGGTATCCTGTGGCCAAAGGGTATTATGTACGATAATGTGTTATTCTTTATTAGCGATGCTGCCCCTTATATGGTCAAAGCTGGACAAGCATTATCTGTTGTATATCCTAAATTGACTCATTTTACTTGTGTGGCGCATGCATTTCATCGTGTGGCAGAAGTGGTCAGAGACAATTTCCCTAAAGTAGATTTGTTGATTTCATCAGTGAAAAAAGTATTTCTCAAAGCTCCCAGTAGAGTTAACGTGTTGAAAGAAATGTACCCTGAAATTCCATTGCCACCAAAGCCAATTTTAACTAGATGGGGTACATGGCTAGAAGCAGTTGAATATTATGCCGAACATATAGACTCTATTAACAATGTTCTCCTTGCATTGGACTCTGAAGATGCAGTCTCAATTGATACTGCGAAAACAGTTACCTGTGACATAAGTGTGAAGAATGACTTAGCTCACATTCAGCATACATTTTCATGCATCATAAAAACGCTCAAAAGTCTCCAAAATAGGCACCTTTCACTATCTGAAAGTTTTGAAATTATAAATAGTACTGTGGAACAACTGAATCGTGGTAGAGGTAAAGTTGCAGATGCAGTAAGAGCTAAGGTGGACACTGTACTTTCAAAAAACCCTGGATATGAAGAACTACAAAAGGTTGTTGCTGTGATGAGTGGTGAATCAACAGTGAAGATTAACTTGGACTTATCCCCAGCAGACATTGTGAAATTGAATTATGTACCAGTTACTTCTTGTGACGTCGAACGCTCTTTTAGTCAGTATAAATCTATCCTCAGAGACAATAGAAGAAGATTCACTTTTCAGCACTTGAAAGAAATGTTTGTAACCTATTGTTATGGTAACAGACAATAAAAATTGTGTTTTGTTGAAACTACATTGGAAGATAAGGTACGTCCATTATATTTTTTGTTTAGTTTGATTAAAATGTACCAATATTTAACGTACATAGTCATTTTTTTATAATTTTAAGTCCATATTTAATTCCATATTTTGGTAAAAATCCATATTTAATTCCATATTTTGGTAAAAATAACTACATATATATTTACATATTTCATATATTTTTAGTCCATATAAATCCGTTCCCTGATGATTATATATATATATGGGCTTATAATTACGTAACCTATTGAGGCATTGTGAAGTTGAAATATAATTATGCATATCGGTTACTGCAATAAAGAGATTAGATGTTATTCAGGAATACCAATTGAGGAAAGCGAAATAGGTTTAATAATTTTAATTACATGTACTGCCCGTTTCTCTTGTTATTATAACAGAAATACATTTTCATTGTCCGATGAACATTTTATAATATAATGACAAAATAATTACCTGATTAATAAATTAATCAATTGTTATGAAGAAGTGTCATTTTCTTTAGATACAATGGACATGGAATTAGAAGATGAAGATGTAGATGTGGAAGTAGGATTTCGAAATTTTATTAGTACAGTGGATTCATGTTCATCGATTTACGAGGAAACAGTTGGCGACACTGACTAAACAAAAGAACGACTATGCGATAAATTGGTTGTGATAAGTCGGGTTGCAAAAATTATCGCGATGTGTGACTGTGATTGGTTGGAATTCAAAATTTCATTACACTTCATTGGTTGAAAATGGAATGACGTCATATAAACGAAATAGTCGCAATAATAAAATTATTTTTTACTTTTGTGTATAACTTCTGAAACTTTATTTTATTTTTTCTCTCGCTGTTATTTATACTCGCTTTAACATCTTTGGTCATATTGTGCGTTAATTTTTTGGGTGAAATCCGAAGGCCTGTGTACTATTGTTGAGACTGGGTCTACTGTTGTGAAATAGATGGCGACTGTATATGTATTACTGCTTTGTTATGAATATGATTTCGGTGATGAGTGAGGCCGGTGATATTCAGGGATGTTGTGGCCGAATTTCCTGGTATTTGCCTTACGGTTGAGGGAAAACCCTAAAAAACCTCAACCAGGAAATTCAACCCGACTGGGAATCGAACCCGGCCCCTCTGCGTAGGAAACCAGCATGCTGACCCTTACATCACAGAGGTGGCCTTTATTTTATTATGTGCATATTAATAAGGCGTTTTTTGTTTTGTTTTGTAAATCATATCGTGACCCCCTCAGCTCTTTATACGATACCCCTGGGGGGTTGTGATCCCCAGTTTGGGAACCACTTCTTATAGGTATCTAGCACTTGATACCAAAACTACTATTGCGATTGGTTGAGTGAGATATGTGTGTTTGTCACGTTGATTTTAGGCATTTTAATGTAGGTGTTCTTAAAGCATTACCATATATTTGAAAGGCATGGTGAGGGCCGATAAGCTGATACAGTAACAATAGGAGTTTTGTTAGGCTTATCTATTTAACAAATATTAGTAGTTTACAATATTTGTCACATTTATTTATGTAGTTTTTTTAACGTTTTCGGCTTGAGTAAGCCATCTTCAGAAGAAAGGTTTTATGCTGTGGGACTGAAGCCGGATGGTCTATGGCGAGTCCTTGGCATCAACCCCTTTGATTTGATTACCTGGTTGGGTTTTACGAGGTTTTCCCCAACCAAAAGGCAAACGCCGGGTAATATTTTGGCGAATCCTCGGACCTCATCTCATCTCACTACATCTCGCCAAAATATTGTAAAAAATTGCACAAAATTTAAAAATTGTAGAAAATTACTAAATTGTAAAAGTATAAAATTTTGTAAACATTGTAATTGTAATATTGTAAAATTTTGACTTGTTCCTCATCTTAAAGCTTCATTGCTCATGTAAGATCTATGGAATAAAATAAACGAATGAATGAATGAATGAATGAATGAATGAATGAATGAATGAATGAATGAATGAATGAATGAATGAATGAATGAATGAATGAATGAAAGTGGTACATATGTGTATAGTACAAATAAATGAAACAGTTGACAAATAAGTCTCTGTGGAGGTGAGTGAACATACAATGATTAAAACATTATTGTATTAAAAACAAGGGCTATATAAGCCATGATCAAAAGTTATTAAAAGTTATTAAATACTAAAATTAAAAAATGTGCGATGCAGTTGCGATCTAGTCAGATCTGGACATTACTACAGATGAACCAACCTACTTTAATCGCAACTACATCGCACATGTTTTTAATTTTAGTATTTAATAACTTCAGATCATGGCTTATATAGCCCTTGTTTTTAATACAGTAATGTTTTAATCATTGTATGTTCACTCATCTCCACAGAGACTTAATTTTCAACTGTTTCATTTATTTGTACTATACACATATGTACCACTTTCATGTATATAGGCATAAAACCTTTTTGTGCGAGATCGTGCGTATTTGCTTGTTTTCCGCACAGAACCAATACGCGGTAAGTGTGAAATACCACATTCACTATTCCCAACGTAACACACATAACAGTTTCCCTCTACTTACCGCTTAAGCGCGACATTCATTTTACTGCTTTAGGCTTTTAACATATTATTTTTAGAGACGTTTAACATAGTAATAATTATAAATTGGAAAGTTACCACTGCAATTTCACCTAAATTGCAATGTTAATTATTGTTTTTAAATATTTGCAAAAATTAAGTAAAGTCTACTACTCCACGAAACTTATTGCATTCCTGATACAAGTAACATTAAGGAAGCCGTAAAAAAATCAACAAGATTTCAGATGCCGATGTTATTACTGCAATATGTTATATAAATAATATTGTTAAAATGTTAAAATGAAAAATAAATCATTACATAACCTTACCGTTTGTTTTAAGTTCGCATTTATAGACTGGGGGGAAAAAAAAGACAGACTTATCACGGCCTGCAGGAGTATAGTAAACACAGAAAACATTTTATAGCAACAATGTTGAAGAAAGATATTTTGGTTTTCCGAAGTTGCCGTCATTAAACAGAAACCAAGATGGAGATTTCATTGCAACTAATTAGAAATTCGTCTTTCAGGTATGTAATAAACGATCTTCGCACAAAATAATGTACGATACACGAGCGGTATGTTTGTTTTAATGTTCTCGGAAATTAAAAAAAGCTCAACTGCGTTTCGCTTTTTCAATCTTTTCCTCGACCATGAAAACGTGAACATACTGCTCTTGTAACGTATATTACTATTTCTGAAGATGGCTTACTCAAGCCGAAAACGTTAAAAAACTACATAAATAAATGTGACAAATATTGTAAACTACTAATATTTGTTAAAGAGATAAGCACAGACGGATCCTGACAAAACTCCTATTGTTATTACCAGATATAGTAAGAATAATTGAGTGCCATTTGTTTGAAAATGTTTAACATTTGTGTTAAAAGAGGTCGAGTCATTGGATATAGCTATATTAATGACATAATACTTGCACTTATCGTTATGAAAATGTTGCAGCGTGAATTAAAATCCGTAGTTAATACTAAAAAGTTTTGCAGGTTTATGTTTTGTGAAAGTGGTAATTTATAATCAGGCATTAAACTTGGAAAATAGGAGATAATCACAATTTATGAATACAGTTTAGTTGTTATTATTTAATGTTGGTGACTGCCGTAACATTTTATGAGAACCAAAGTCTTATACCTGACTGCATTTAACATTGAATTGCTTTCATATAGTTGTTTGCCAGGACTTTGTAACCTACCTTAATGAGAATCAGTGCGGTTTCTGCATTTAGAGGGCGAAACAACGTAATATCCATTACGATAACTTACTAATCAAATTGCTTGCATACGAACACCATTATCATAAACAGCAGTGACGGATATAGAGCATTCTTATGCTCTTACAGAACATTTACCACGGATATTGCAGGCCGGTCATAAGAAACCTCCATTCTCTTCTCCTCGGGAATGGGATACCTTTCCACTTTACCAAGGCCGTATATATAATTTTACACCATTAAAACCTGGAATTTACAATGCTTGTAAGTCTGTCAAGTTTGAAAACGTAATTGTGTGGGTAAGAGATATTTCGTAATAATTATGTGGACAGACGCCCTCTATTTTTTTTATTGTTCTCCGTAGAGTTCTTTTCTAAAAGAATAATAAAAGCTGTTATACTTTATGGTAAAGACGATCATTTTAAGGACTGGGGAATATGATAGTTTCTCCATATGCTATTATGTAAAAGAATATATTATTTTGACTGTTATTTATTTTCTTTTCTTTGATAACTCCTTCATATAGACCAGTCATGCCAATTGATGCCCATAGGAGCAAGCGCGCGCTTTAGAGCTCAGGAGAGCCTGAGCGCTTTACAGCGGAAAGGAAAGAGACAGACGAAAGAGGTAGTATATGCCACTTGGTCGATCTGTATTCAGGGATGGCCAGCACTGATTCAATTGATAAAGGGAAGAGAACGTATTAAAACTATAACCATGTTAATTTTTTGTCTGAGAAGTATAAGTGCATTATAAGAATGTAAGTTTTAATTTTAATGTTAATTTTTCACAAGTTTGATTGTTTTGTTCAAAAGAAATATTTTCTCAATTTTTTTATAGAAAAGTGAATTTTTCAAATATAGGCCTATTTATTTAGTAGCCTTACAGAATGTTTTCGTAAATCTAATATACCGTAAATACGTATTACTGAAGATAGTGTATTGAAATTTTTGAAAATATTCGCATGGAAATTGTCGGTAAGGAAATGATTAACAAAGCAACTACTGTTACATCATAAGCAAAAGATACGTGCCCATGTGTTGGAAAAATGTCAGTGCTATAGCTTCAGCACATTTCGAGAAAATAATTTAATATTCTGATGAAAGGAAGTTGCTCACCAATATAACCTTAAAAGCATAATGCGATAAGAGTTTTGTCATGGAATATTAGTTACACTTAAAATATATACAGCACCTAGGTAACTTTGCTTTGTACTGTAATATTGTTTTGATTAGTTTATTGATTAATTTATAAGGCTAAAGGTACCATCAATATCAATTCCAACTTATCATGTCATACTCAATGTCTTTTTTTGGGATATCACTTTCTTTATGAATGATGTGTTTCATTCATTTATTACAGTATAGTTGTACTACTATGGAATTTATGTTAATAATCATTCTTAATTCTTTATTATGTTATTAACATTTAAAACACAACTGCAATATTAAGAAATTAGTGTTACTACTTTTGTTTTACAGAAATATAGATATTATCAAACAGAAAGAAGCCATATAAAAATAACGACATGTAATGCTTCATTTGAAGTTTGTCCACCACTGTTTTCTTAATCCAACAGGCTGCTTATTCATATACATAACCCTTCCTCTTTCCATACTTATCGCTTGCTGCCCGCGCACGACGTCAAGGTCAGAAAAATGCGCTTGCTTTGACATCACTGATGTAGACAATAAAGTGCTAAATGTAGGCTAATAGCAATAACGATATTAGTTTTGACACATTGTAATACTAGGTCTACATAATTTTGTATTTTATTCATCCCTTATATCCCATTTACAAATGAATACACCTTTATCAGAATTATCTGTTAAGTGTAATAATTGGCGGAAGCAGCACCTGTCAGGAATATCGTTGCTTGTGCTGTAGCTTTGAATACTCGGAAATGGCCGCAAAAATGCTAAAACGTTTCTAAAAGACAATGAAATATAATTACATACTTAAGTGGAATTTCAGGTAGCTTAACTCTTAAACTACTGAAACATTAGGCCTACTCATTTTTAATTGGTTATTTAACGACGTGTATCAGCTACGAGATTGTTTAGCGTCGATGGGATTGGCGAGAGTGAGATTTGGCGAGATAAGGCCGAGGATTTGCTATAAATTACCTGACATTCGCCTTACGGTTGAGAAAACCTCGGAAGAAACTCAACCAGATAATCAGCCCAAGCGGGATCGAACCCGTGCCCGAGCGCAACTCCGGATCGGCAGACAAACGCCTCAACAGACTGAGCGACGCCTGTGACGCCTACTCATATTATCTAGAAAGAAAATAAAAAGAAGAAAAAGAATGGAAATAAAGGTAGAAAAGGTTCCCACAGAATATATTAACTTATATGAAGTGTACTGAAAATCAAGAAAGAGTCGTAAAAGTGTAAATTTTGAATGATCTAAATTAAGTTGTTAGGATTTAATGGGAGAATACTGATCAATTTAAATGGGGTCGAATCAAGTATAAGAGCGTCTACAAAAGATATATCTGTAACGAATGTAATTGTGGCACCGGATAAAAAAAAATTGTGAGGTCCACAGTACCTGGTTGTAAATGTTGACATCAAATATATCACATCACATCACATCACATCACATCACATCACATCACATCACATCACATCACATCACATCACATCGCATCACATCACATGTGACGTGACGTGGCGTGGCGTGGCGTGGGGTGACATGGCGTGGGGTGACATGGCGTGGGGTGACATGGCGTGGCGTGACATGACATGACATGACATCAACTTATATCGATATGAAAGTTCTGCCTCCTAATTTTTTCTCAGAAACTTTAATAATAGGCCAGTCTTATGACTAGGGACCGTATTCTGTCCCAGGGCGTGCGGAGGTAAGGGTATATTGACGTGACGTCATGTTTGGCTCGTGACACAGGTACTATAAGGGAACACTTGCTTCTTGTTTGTGTTGCAGTTGACGTTCTAGTCAAGATTCAAGACTAGACATCCAAGACTGCTGAAAATGCATTTTAATGATAAATATTGATACTACGATGACCTTTCCTATATTTTAAATCATTGTTAATATATTTATTTAATTTATTTTTCCTAGTACTGGCAGAGTTAAGGTCATGAGGCCTTTCATTCTAGTTAACCAGTATAAAAATACGTGGCATATAATATAAACAAACATCATTACAGTAAACAATGGTATAATAATAATAATAATAATAATAATAATAATAATAATAATGATGATGATGATGATGATGATGATAATGAAAAAGTTGCCTATTGAAGGATGCACTGGAAGGAATGGTGAATGGGAGAAGAGTTCGGAGCAGAAGACGGTATCAGATGATAGACGACATTAAGATATATGGACCATATGCGGAGACTAAGAGGAAGGCAAAAAATAGGGGAATGCTGGGTTTGCAATGAAAGACCTGCCCTTTGGCAGAATACTATGAATAAACATAAAACCTAAATCAAAGACAATATACGTATGGAGTAAAACGAGACAACAAACTGGAATAGAAATTTCAGTACTATGTATCAACAGTGGAAATAGTTGTAATAATAATAATAATAATAATAATAATAATAATAATAATAATAACAATAATAATGAAAATAGTAATAATAATAATAACAATAATACTTATAAATAGCTTTTAAGGAATCCGGAGGTTCATTGTCACCCTCACATAGACCTGCCATCGGTCCTATCCTGAGCAAGATTAATCCAGTCCCTAACATCATATCTCACCTTCCTCAAATCTATTTTAATATTATCCTCCCATCTGCGCCTTGGCCCCCCCAAAGGTCTTTTCCCCTCATGTCTTCCAACTAACGCTCTATATGCATTTGTAGATCACCTATACGTGCTACATTCCCTGTCCATCTCAAACGTCTGGATTTAAAGTTCCTAATAATAATAATAATAATAATAATAATAATAATAATAATAATAATAATAATAATAGGCCTAATAATAATAATAATAATAATAATAATAATAATAATAATAATAATAATAATAATAGAATAGTTAAAATAATAGTGAACGGTGAATGGCTCACCATTATTTTTCCCTAATTTAGAACAAAATTATTATGCTTCTTATTTCATCAGATTGCGTCATAACTGTTAGCAATTTCACACGAAGTCGGTGTTCGCGAGATGCGATTTGCAAATAGCGTTTGAATTGGGTCGCACTGTTAAATTGAGCCACTACTTTCGTTGCGTTTAGTTCACATTATTCTGCTAGACTTTGTTTTGCTTGGTTGTGGAGACTTGATTCACGTCAGGTACTTTGAGATAATGTTGATGCTGTCTGAAATGTAGTACATTAGTTGGCAATGGGAGTTAACGTACTGCGATACGCGCACTAATTACGTCGTATAGAAAGGAGTGATGTGGTTAAGATATGTTCTGTTATTGGACTTCACGATCGTTTGTATCTCCAAGCGCTGGAAGGTATTACTCGACCAAGGCCAGTAGAGTCCTGCAACCCGGAGAGTCACTTGCACTTCTCCTGCGTTCGAATAGCGTCGTCGCGATAGTTCACATTACGCCCGCGTCTCCACTCGCCTCGGTCGAGTTATAACAAGCCAAACAGTGCCTGGTTCGAATCTAAGAAAACCCTTTTTCTCTTCTGTGGCTTCTAAGAACCATGTCGAGTCACTTCATCGCTTGATGATCAACATCACGTGTGCAACCGGTACGCAGACAAGAAGAGCGGAGGTAGAGTCTAATGAGCCATATCGCCATGAATCTGACTTTTATTGCAGAAGAAGATATCTTGTATCGTGGGGAGGGGAGCTAGCGCACGTAGAGTTACGGATGATGGACGTGGAACTTTTTAAGATACGAGTACTGTCTATGAGAGAGACTTTTCTTAAATTGATTTCGCCGTAATTACAGCAAAATTCGATGCGTTCGATTCTCCTCACGTAAAGTCTAGGGTGTTGCTGGGATGTACATGTCTTCTTTAATAAGAAATTAACTTCCTATTGCCAATACAGCCCACAGATTGAAGGTTACAGTACTTACTCCGCTACCAGAATGTGGAAATCTTAATTGTAAAAAGTGGTTTGGAGAGTTCGTTTTGAAAATGTAATTTTTCTACTACTACTTGGGATGTAACATTCCTTATGTGGGATCTAGAAAGCTTGCGAAGTTTCAATAGTAACTTATTAGATAAAATACACTGAAAATGATCTTGCTAGAAATGCTACATTACGTAGATATAGATACTTATTGGACCGAATTTTTATGTAATTATATATTATATTCCTTTCCACCTAACCGTATATAAATAACATATCTTTGCGAATCTTGTAATTACCATCAATATATAAAAATTTGATACATATTTGTTACATATTTACCCCACATTACATATTATGGCTTGGTATTACATAAATCTACATATTTAGGAGGTATATTCTTTTTACTTCTCTAAAAGGAAAAAAAAAAAAAAAAAAAACTTTTGCTGGGAAAGTTTACATTTGAAATACACAGATTTAAAAAGCCTTTTTACCTACCCAAGAAAAGATATATTTCTGGACGAAACATAACGTCCTTATAAGAGCCCTATAAGAAATGGGCCACGGACCTATATGCCCTTCCCCATATATATTCCCCTTTTCTTGTAAACGACGTATGCCCTAGTTCAGAACCTATAAATTGTCTGTTAAATGTACGAGGTCACTCAATTAGTTGCAATTTGAAAGAACAGGGACCTCTCAAATTGCAGATTTAGATTTCACGGCGCTTCTTCCGACGGCCTTCACATGCCTTGTCATCGAACAACAGATGTCAGTGTCTTGCCATCCTAACGGCAAACACCAGCCATCTCCTCCTCGCCCCGTTCCGTGATCACTTGTTCAAATCTCCGTCCCCCTCGCGTATGTGGTACCTAAGAGGTTACGTCCAATTTCGGCATCCCCTTCAAAATTTTCTAGAGCTCCTTCAGTGGAGCAGCGTAACCCGGAGTGAGACTAGTGGCCAACAGGCTTGCAGCTCACATGTTTAGTTTTGTACAGCCCCCAACCCCTTACAAGGACGCGTTTTGCGTACCTTTTAAATTTGTCCTCCCAATTCTCTTTCGATTTTTCGATAACGTTCTTAGTTCCAGAAATAATAGAGGCACTCACCCCATACCATAAATATGAACGAACAAAAGGTAAAAATCACTCAGAAAGTAGCGTTGTCTTCATGGGGTGGAGTGGGACGAGGACGACATGATTTGTCTCGAACTATAATTTATTGTTCTGCACACGTCTTAACAAGCCGTTCGCATAAAATTTGGAACCTTACTCACCCTCTTCCTAACCCTTCCATGGAAAACCTGTGTCAAGTCTGACATGAGCCGCTTGGTTAGGGGTTTTTATCTACAGAGTGGGCACAAAGCTATTCCCTATAAATATCTCAAATATACACATTATTTATGTAATTCATAATTCAGACATACATCCACTTTAACTAACTTGTGTCCTAAGTGTCTAAGGGATTAGTAGGTATGTCCCCCATAATTCTCTTCACACAAAACAAAGCGTCGCCAGGTTCGGTGTGACATTCGCCTCAGCACCTCAGCTGTGATTTAATTTCTAACTTTCACTACAGATGGAAAAATAGTAATGTGTCAAGTGTGCGGTAAGAAAGTCGGGTGCTCTATGAAATCACAACTGAAGAGTCTTACCTATCCTATACTTGCCAGATATGATATTAAATTTTTTCATGATTTTACGTATTTTGGTACATATTCAGCTTATTTTTCTTACATAAATATGTACATATTTCACACCTTGATATTACATAAAAATCCGGTCCCTATAGGTGGGAAGTGGAGTATCTCTAAGCAATTTAGTCTAAGTACATTTTTGTGGAACTGTGATGGAATAAGTTGCGTGCCATTGTGCAACCCGTCACACCACGAATTCCTGCGAAGACGTTGACCATTTGAGGAGCATAGTATCAAAGTTAGACAACTCCATTTTTTGCGATTTCGAGATATCGATTGTTTCTCATAGAATTTTGTGTGCTGAATGCAATTCTGGAATTATTTAGGTTGAAAAATGGACAGAACAGAGCGAAAATAGTACTTAATTGTGCGCTTTAGAATCAAAATGTAGACAACTCCACTGTGGCTTGGTTTCAAATTAGGATAATTCCTTCAGTAGCCAATGAGAAGCCCACATTCGTAACAACTTTTCCCATCACGCATCGCGAATCCAACATGGATGATTGTTTATATAATCAGTTTGTGGATTAATAAGTACTGTTTTACGTAAATTTGCTTTGAAACAGAGTTAGAAGAGACTTAGATACAAAAGTAGAAAATTTCACTTTAAATATGGCTTCGTTTTCTTTAAAAAACAGACAACTCGAGACAATTTATTTGCCTTATATTAAATTTGAGTAGGAAATTACTGAAATTGGAACCATAATTTTCACTTGACCTGTATAATAACATGAATACTGTTATTAATAAAAGATACTGTATATGAGTAAAAGTACCCGGGAGATAACGAATCAATAGTAACTCAGTGTACTCCGGCCATACATGCATGTCTTATGCGTGTGTTGTCGATCAGGAGTCAAGGTGGACATTCTGTAGAAGACAGTAAACATTTGCAGACTAATTTCAATGTTTACATAAATAATTCGAAAATTTGTGGCTTTATTTTTGTGCCATTGACCTACTTCGAATTTTATATAAAATTGCTATTAAATATGTACGCATAGGTCTAAGTAATTTTGATAGGTATCCTTAGAGAACTCACTTTTCCTCTCAGTCTTGTATCTCCATTTACTTACTTACAAGTCCACACCTGTGGAGTAACGGTCAGCGCGTCTAGCCGCGAAACCAGGTGGCCCGGGTTCGAGTCCCGGTTGGGGCAAGTTCCCTGGTTGAGGTTTTTTCCGGGGTTTTTCCTCAACCCAATATGAGCAAATGCTGGGTAACTTTCGATGCTGGACCCCGGACTCATTTCATCGGCATTATCACTTTCGTCTCATTCAGACGCTAAATAACCTAAGATGTTGATAAAGCGTCGTAAAACAACCTACTAAAATAAAAAAAAACTTACTTACAAATGGCTTTTAAGGAACTTGGATGTTCATTTCCGCTCTCACATAAGCCCGCCATCGGTCCTTATCCTGTGCAAGATTAATCCAGTCTCTACCATCATATCCCACCTCCCTCAAATCCATTTTAATGTTATCTTCCTGTGCAAGATTAATCCAGTCTCTACCATCATATCCCATCTCCCTCAAATCCATTTTAATGTTATCTTCCTGTGCAAGATTAATCCAGTCTCTACCATCATATCCCACCTCCCTCAAATCCATTTTAATGTTATCTTCCCATCTACGTCTCGGCCTCCCCAAGGATCTTTTTCCCTCCGGCCTCCCAACTAACACTCTATATGCATTTCTGGATTCGCCCATACGTGCTACATGCCCTGCCCATCTCAAACATCTGGATTTAATGTTCCTAATTATGTCAGGTGAAGAATACAATGCGTGCAGTTCTGCGTTGTGTAACTTTCTCCATTCTCCTGTAACTTCAACCCTTTTAGCCCCAAATATTTTCCTAAGAACTTTATTCTCAAATACCCTTAATCTCTGTTCCTCACTTAAAGTGAGAATCCAATTTTCACAACCATACAGAACAACCGGTGATATAACTGTTTTATAAATTCTAACTTTCAGATTTTTTGACAGCAGACTGGATGATAAAAGCTTCTCAATCGAATAATAACACGCATTTCCCATATTTACTCTGCGTTTAATTTCCTCCCGAGTGTCATTTATATTTGTTACTGTTGCTCCAATAAATTTGAATTTTTTCATCTCATCGAAGGATAAATCTCCAATTTTTATATTTCCATTTCGTACAATATTCTGGTCACGAGACATAATCATATCCTTCGTTTTTTCGGGGTTTACTTCCAAACCTATCGCTTTTCTCCTAACATGTTCACGTCATTGTATCTCTATTACTCAATCGAAAATAACAGCAAGTAAACGAAAGCAATTAATCTTGCCTCTACTAATTAAACAATATGTCATGATTTTGTTCTTGTAGTTACATAATGCTACACTATGGATTTTAATTAAAAACAAAATATAGTAAAACACATTAGTTCCAAGTCAGAGGCAAACCTTTGTTTTCTCTTCTATATACCTAAAGAATTATAATGAATGAAAATTAAGCTGAAGAAACTCTGATGTGATAAACTGTTCTGCGTTGTACGTCTTTTTTATCGTACTTGCACATCGTTTCTTTGTAGCTATATGGCTCCGATTCAGTGTGGAGCAGTAGACTCCGACTAATTAACAGTTTAATCTATCAAACGGCCATAAAACAAAAGAAAACGATGAAGTGACTTACACTATCTTTCCTCAGGTCTCTGTCCAGAAGTCACGACAATGTTGCAAAAGACGCCAAAGCGATTGGCATTTGTTGGAAAGGAATGCTGAACATTGTACCAGAAAGTCTTGTAATGAACTCATACGTTATTAGTGATTTATAAACGTGAGAAAACTACTGACAAATGGGGATTTCAAGATAGTGGAATTTTTTTTGTTATGTTGGTAGTTATTTATCGATGATTTATAAACATACGGCAGTATGGAATGCTGGTGTTCAACGAGAGGATGGAGGGGAAAGTTAGAAATTCTTTGCAGACATGTGATTATTTCACCTTAAGCGGTACCATATTCAACGTAATTCATTCTGTATACATATGACCCTGATATCAATTCTTGCACCACTTGTTTTGATTTGCACAAACTCCACTTGTATGCGTTCTGAAAGATTAATGAAGTTATCCAGTGACAATACAGAGTTACATGAAAGACCATAACAGATACCTTAGAAGAACAATTTCGGGTTTTCCGTCACGTATTAAGATTTAACATCTGCAACGTTTCGTCAGCTTAAATTAATATGCTAGGTATATACAAAGAGAACTGAAGTAATGTCAATAATTCTGGTGGCTGATTCCTTGAGTAAAGACCAACAAGAAAGTCAAATACCATTTTACTATATTTTGAATAGTTTTCAAGAAAAACGTGCATTTTAAAATACATGAATTATGAAAACTTGCAACGCTGCGCCCTACAACCAGCTGAGAGTTTTGTTGCTCTGAACAAACACCTCCAACTGTTGAAGATTAATGCCGTTATGCCATGTACATTTCATTTAAAATTCTAAGAAAAAATATAGATGATGTACAGACGACAGATGTAGGTAAATTCTCATTTTTATATCGAACTATAAATGATTGGAATGACCTACCTGCAGCGATATTTGAGGACTGTCCTTCCTTAAGAGGATTCAAGAATAACTTAAAAGTTTGTATACAATTTAAATTAAAATTAAGGTGACATTTATTTTTTAAGGTGACATGTATTTATTTAGCCTGACGAGTTACTCCTTTGGTTTGAATTGTAAATTATTTAAAAATAGCTTGTAAGACGATCTTAGACTAGAAATGTTTAGTTTATAAATATGAATAAGTGTGTAATTGTTTGTCTTATTTGAACTGTTATATCAGTGAAGCGTGGTGAATCAGTGAAGTTATAGTTTTACAGTGCAGTGAATAGTTCCGCTCAGTGATAATTTATAGTGTCAGTGAAATGTGTTATACTGTATAGTCTCAGTGAAATGTGTCATAGTGCCAGTACAGTGAGTGAGATGACAGTGAAGTGAAAGATTATTATCAGTACCAATGTGAAACTTATGTAGGGCCTAAATATATGTAGGTTGTAATGTAAAATTAGATTCACTTATTAATTAGGTTATTTTAGGTATTATTATTAAGTGTAACTATTGTGTATAATTGCATTGTGTATTCTAATTGTATTGTGTATATAATTGAATTGTGTATATGATTGCATTGTGTATCTAATTTTATTGTGTATTGTAATTTTATTGTGTATTTTTATATTGTTTTTACTACTGCCACCGGGTGCTTGCCCACTTGCAGTGTAAATAAATACATACATACCTTTAATTTTTTTGTTTAAACTATGTTAGATAACGGAGAATGAACACTGCTTGTTTCAAGTTAAACAAAATCTTAGAAAATTTAAAATAAACTCTATAACCAAATTTTAATTAAATTTTGAGAAAACACAGGCAATAAGACACGCTTCCTTCAAACTAATGGATAAGGTTAAGAAATATTTCTACGGAATATGTATTATATGTCTTTCTCGTGTTAAATTTTACCGAAACAGGCCGAAACATGTTAACCACATACGGTAAAATTTAACACGAGAAAGATATATAAGCTTAATACATATTTCGAAGTGATATATTAAAAGTTGTGTAATCAAGATGTATATATGTAAAATATTTCTACACTCGCATTTCAATTGAATATTCTAGAGATCGTGAACAGGTAATGATGCATATTTCACTTAAAAAAAAAATTAAAATGGTAATATTATGAAACGTGTATATAACTAGCTCCAGCTCACTTGCCGAATACCTCCAGACGCACAGCGTCTGCTGCTGAATTAGCCGTGAAGAAAAATATAAAAAAAATATGTACATCTTTTAGACAGTTATATCTTTATCCTCTTTGCTGTGGAGACCTTCGGTCCTTGGAGTCATGACGCTAAAGTTTTGTATCTCAAATCGGCCAAATTTTGATTTCCAATACTGTTGATCCCCGTTGCACTAATTATTTGCGTAAACGCTTAAGTATTGCTATTCAACGCGGAAATGCAATGAGTGTTTTGGGTACTCTTCCCGAATCCAGTCCTTTGGACGAACTTTTTTTTCGGAATATATATGTTAAGAACTTTCTTGTGTTAATTTTTAACGTACCTTGTTAACATGTTTCGACCTATTTTCGGTCATCTTCGGAACTGGTCGTTGTTGGTCTTGGCGCCTCTTGTTTCCTGTGTGGGTGCGTTCGTAGTGTAGAGTCAAAGAGTGTATGTGTTTTGAAATTGAGTTGTGTGTTGAAAATATCGTTGGGGTGTGTTTTCGTGTGTCTGTATATTTCATATTGTTCTAGTGTGTTGAGTTTCTGGCTTTTTGGTTGGATGTGTAGTATTTCCATGTCTGTGTTGATGTCTCTGTAGGTGTGGTTGGCATTTGTGATGTGTTCTGCATATGTGGAGGTGTTTTGTAATTTTGTTATGGCTGTAATGTGTTCTGTGTAACGTGTTTGAAATGATCTGCCTGTCTGTCCTATGTATAAGTTGTTGCAGGTGTTACATTTGAGTTTGTATACGCCTGTGTGGTTGTATTTGTTTGTTTGTGTTGTTTGTGTGTTGAGATGTTTTTGTAGAGTGTTATTTGTTCTTTATGCGATGTTTAACACAAGAAAGTTCTTATCATACATATTCCGAAGTGATATAGTGTTAAAAGTTGTGTAATCAAGATGTATAACTTTTTCTTCTTTAAAATTTATTAATAATAATAATAATATTGAACTGCCCCCCTATTGAGGGTAGCCCTTACGGACTCAGTATATCCTCAAAAAATTAATATACATATGTAAACATAGACATTAAATTTTAAAGAAGTGAAACAAAGAAAAGGGCGTGAAAAATTGCAATTGCTATTAATGTGGCACCATGTGATTAATTAGGATTTGGCAGGATTTTTTAACACAATTATCACAATATCATCCCTCAGAGATGTTGGCAGAGCAAACTGCCGTCGAAATTCTTCGAAGAAAGTTAGTATAGTCCCTCGAGCACCTATGAGCAAGCCGAATACCTCATTCTGAATTAGGGAATATTTCAGCTTGAAATAGTTGACTGTAGGCTCATAGATCGACTTCTTCTCATTGAGGACCTCGGCTGACTGATGACATTCTACTTCATAACGTATCGTGGGGTCCATAATGATGCCCTGTTTAGTGTCAGCATTACGCATTCTTTGTGCGTAAGTGTATAATGTAATAATTCCATAACATTATGCAATTAATTTCATATATTATATTTTTACGCAAGTATTATAAAAATATTAATAAAGAAATTACATCAGATATGTAATGATGTGTAGTTTGATATCATGGTCTATGAAAAAAGAGATTGCTGTAACAGATTTGATATATTAAATATTATAGCACTGGGAAATCGTTCCATAATGTTAAATTTATTATACAAGTTATGCCTTTTTAATAGAATTCATGACGTTTTAGTTGTCATAGTAATATTTTACGGCACTATTACGGTTATGTGACATATTAAGCATGACGTACAAACAATTTTATTTTCAAACTCTTGGACTTAATTTTAATTATATATTCGGTGAACACAGCCAATGAGAAAAGCTTATGTTACATTACATTATACAAATGTAATTAATGATTTAAAAAATCTCCTTTTGTCGTACTACGAGCATTTCCTTCAGCCAGTTAGGAATAGTTACCTCTCACTTCAATTTTTAAAGTAGTAATTAGTCTCGTTGTCTCACCCATTCCTCATATACGCGAGTTCCATCTGTCCAGGCAGCTTTACAGTGCTGTCACAGGGCAGCAGGGTTTAAACTTTCTTTGCGGAACGAAATCTTCGTTTGGTTTTGATCAAATTTCTGCACATTTAAAGGACAAAACTAAAAATCTTTCAATCATTTATCAACAGTAATCTCACTAGAGGTTTTCATTTATCTAGAGAAAATCAAAACTCGAGTGGGATTTAATTGACTATTACACGATTAGAAGAAAGTAGGCTATATAAAGATTAGAAGTAACTAAGTGTACAATAAAATATTAATTGGCTTACGAAAATACAACTGTCTTCAAATGTATTATTGTACCATCTCAACATTACGCTAGATGGCAGTAGTGTTTTATGATGATATTTCTTGTTACCGGTATCAGTTGTGCCAACTATGGAATCATAATTGAACTCTGTGGACTGTTACTAGTCAAGAAGGCTTTGTTGATTGTTTCATTTTTATTAAGACAGTTGCATTCCACTTCAATTATCTGAATCCCAGTAATCAACGTCACTTGATAGATGATTTTCAATAAATCTTGATATTAAACAATCTCTGATACGTGACTATCCATAATATCATATAGCAGAAGCTATAACATAACCTAGCTAATATACACAAGTGTTAGAACAGTTTTAATTAACGACGATGACATAAAAATAAACATGAATAATTTTTAAAAGAATAATTATTGAATGTACAATTTTCAAATTTGAATGTGGTTGGTGGTTCAATTGATGTTATATTGGACGTGTGCGTAATAGAAGTGGAACTCGTTGATTTAGGCCTACATGGTGTATTCAACTTATTCAGAATTTCCGAATGAATAATTTTGAAAGGAATAATTATTGAATGTACAATTTTCAAATTTGAATGTGGTTGGTGGTTCAATTGATATTATATTGGACGTGTGCGTAATAGAAGTGGAACTCGTTGATTTAGGCCTACATGGTGTATTCAACTTATTCAGGATTTCCGAATGGTGCTCTTCATTTATTTGTAAATCGGATTTCAGAAGATGCATAGGTATGATCAGTGATTTTTATTAATTCTTGTTCTTGAATGCCAATGCGAGTCATATTTGAAACTGCTGTGCATCGACTGGAGTGGTTTGTAATTATATATTTTGACGTCCAGACCAGCGCAGTTTCAAATGTTGGCAAACAAAGAAACAAATGCTAGGGACGCGATAAAATTATGCGATAAGCAGCCATGATTGGTTGAAATATGTCCTTTCGTGCCATTTTATTGGTCAAAAGTAGTATGACGTAGTAAGAGTGTAATAGTCATCATAATACACTCCTCTCTTAAACTGACTGAGCATATTGGGAATTAATTCAATAGCTTTCCCAAAAATACATTATGAAATGTTTCTTATAAAATATTTCTTTTCTCGTAAAGAAAGCACAAAGGAGCAGAATTGTGTTAAATTTTTTGTTTCAAGTACCTCAAGGAATAAGCACTTGAAACTAATGAGATTACTTACGGTTCATTCTGTATACGTACAGGATGTCCCATTTATCTTGTGCACATATTATAACTTTCCTTTTGGATAGGCATTGGAATTTTTGTTATTGAGAGTTATGTTAGAACGAGGGGCTAACATGAGTGTGGGGATTTCGTACATGTAACTACGTTATGGTACAAAAAACACGTTACGTCATCATTTTTTCAAATAGCACTACATACTTTAATCATGTTACATTGATTACACACATTAAGACAAATTAAAAAATGCATCATAATGTCACCTACCCAATCAATAACAACAACAAAATGCAAAATGAATGCCATCAGAATGTGCCGTTTGTTGTGGTGCCCCATTCATCTTGTGCATTAACTTACACAAAACGAAAGATGACTGACGTCTGTACACGTCGTGTGTTGTGTGTTTGCTGTCTTAACATGTAAACAAACTACAACAACTGTCGCCGCCAAAATTCACGTACAGTGACCTGCACGTTCTCCGGACCTGTCGCTACTCGACTTCTTCCTGTGGGGAACTGTAAAGGACAGTGTGACCAGAACATTCTGACATCAGACGACATGCAGCAACGCATTCGATAGGTCGGGCTGTCATACAATCTTTCGGGGAACGCCTTCGAATGTGCATTAATGTGAATGGTCACCATTTGGAACATCTTCTGTGACTCTCAAAGCATAACATTATCACATTGAAAGTACGTTTTTGTTTCGTTTTGTTGTTGTTGTTGTTGTTGTTGATTAGGAAGGTGACATTGTGATACATTTTTGAACTCGTCTTAATGTGTGTAATCAATGTAACATGATTAAAGTCTGTAGTGCTATTTGAAAAATTGATAACGTCACGTGTATCTTATACCATAATGTAGATACAGGGACATCATTTTATTTTTACTTCAATTTTTATTGTACCTGAGTTTTTGAATGTACTTCACTCCCACCCCTTCTACTAATGAAGCTCAGCCGTCCTCCACACAGATCCAAGACCGCATATACAGTCATAGTAGCCTTATGGTCATAGTAAACAGTACGTTCCAAAAATATGTCCGCGTTTTCCAGTGACGAAAGAGCTTTCAATATTGAATCATTTTCGCACAGGTACTGTCGTCCATTTGCCTACGTCGTATCCCGATTTCTCCCACCAGCTTTTATTCGCCAGCTAGTGGCTGGGCTGTCTTAGCTCTTTTCTGAGCACATTAATTTCTGTTAGGAATTGGACGCCTACATAATATTATACAACTGTTTAAAATAACTTAAATAAAAGGGCCTCGTTAAGTAATTAATTGTCACGTGTTTTCCTCCGTTTCTACGACCCTACGACATAACCACTTGGACGGACAGTAGATAGTATGTCTGTAATTTTATCTCTTCGGCTCGGGTAGAAGTGAAGATGGAATTTACAGTACGTAAGGTAAGGTACTCTTTTATAGAGTAGGTACAGAATTATTTCAACATGAGTTACTAGTACGAAGGACGAAACTGATAATTGGGATTAGATACAATAGTATATAGTGCAATGATATGCACATTAGAACTGAAAACTGTATCGAAATGAACGGCCACCATTTTCAAAAATGTGTTTAAATATCCATATTATGATTATTTTTCATTCACTATATTGTACGTTAATGTGCTGTAGACAGGATAATATACACTGCATAATGAATACGTCCACATGGACAGCACAGTTCGTGAGTAAAACAATCATTGTTAATATTGTACTGTATTTTGATTAAACAAAAACCTAATGAAAATTATCAAACTCAAAAGCGTGATATTTCCTAGTTTACGTAAATGGATGAACTACTTTTCTTCCTTCCTATACCTAGTAAAGTAATTTGCTTGTATATTACGACAGTATCATCGAACTCCAGTCGTGGAAGGGGGTAACAAACGGCATTGATCCAAAGGTATAGCCAGGTTAATATTAGAAATGTTAGTAAAAATAAAATGATGTCCCTGTAAATGCACCAAATCTCCACACTCATGTTAGCCTCTCGTTCTAACATAACGCTCAAAAACAAAAATTCCAGTTACTATCCAAACAAAATAGTTATAATTGGTGCACAAGATAAATGGGACATTCTGTATAAGAAATGTCTTTTAAAACAATAACAAAACTACGATCTTTCTTTACATTCATTTTGTTTTCAATGCAACTTGACCATCGAACTTACATGCTTCGAGTTTGTTCGTGTCCTACCAGGTGCGAACAGATTTAGTAACCTAAGTCACTATTTTCCCTTTATCCAAGAGTTGAAATGCCACTGACGAAAGTCGTTATGCTATTAAAGGCATTTACTTGTCAAACATTCCAGTGCTGTTAATCTGTCATGATTTCGGCTTAGGAACTGCATCTGACCTTGAGGCTTTGGTTACGACCAACATACACGGGTCCACACCTGTGGAGTAACGGTTAGCGCGTCTGGCCGCGAAATCAGGTGGCCCGGGTTCGATTCCCGATCGGGGCAAGTTACCTGGTTCAGGGTTTTTTCCGGGGTTTTCCCTCAACCCAATATGAGCAAATGCTGGGTAACTTTCGGTGCTGGACCCCGGACTCATTTCACCGGCATTATCACCTTCATCTCATTCAGACGCTAAATAACCTAAGATGTTGATAAAGCGTCGTAAAATAACTTAATAAAATAAATAAAAACTTACACGGACAAAAGAATCAATATTTCATCTGTATTATGTAATATAATATATAGAAGTTATTGAAACACTAATGCAGGAAGATTATAAATAAAAAGAAAAACAAATTATTTAAAACCATTCATAAATAAGCAAAAAACAATTTTAAGCTTATAAGTGCTTTGTGTGGAGTGTAGCATTGTGTGAGGTAGAAACAAGGACATTACGATGAAGAGAAGCGGCTAGAAGCACTTGAAGTGTGTGTATGGAGAAGAATGGAGCGTGTCAAATGGACAGACAGAATAAAAAACGAAGCTGAGTTGGAAAGAGTGGGTGAAGAAAGAAACTGATCAGGAAGAGAGAAAGGAATTGGTTGAGTCACTGGCTGAGAAGAAACTGCCTACTGAAGGATTCACTGGAAGGAATGGTGAACGGGAGAAGAGTCCGAAGCAGAAGAAGATATCAAATAATAGACGACATTAAGATACATGGATCATATGCGAAGACTAAGAGGAAGGCAGAAAATAAGAAAGACTGGAGAAGGCTGGGTTTGTAATGAAAGACCAGAACACTATGAATGAATGAAAAGCTTTGCGGTTATGTATGTATGAATGTATTTATTTACACTGCAAGTGGGCATGCACCCGGTGGCAGTGGTATACACAATATAAACAATACACAATAAAGAAACGATAAACAATATTTACAATACACAATACAATTGTACAATACACAATAGGCCTACAATTTTATACACAATACAATAAGAATACACAATATAATTTAACACAATAATAATAAAACATAAATAAAATACCTAATTTTACATTACAACCTACATTATTATGTACAGGCCCTACATAAGTTTCAATAGTCTTTCACTTTATTCTCATCTCACTCACTGTAGTGGCACTATGACGCATTTCACTGACACTTTAGCACACATTTCACTGACACTCTGTAACACATTTCACTGACACTATAGAACACATTTCATTGACGCTATAAATTATCACTGATCGGAACTATTCACTGCACTGTAAAACCATAACTTCACTGATTCACCTCGCTTCACTGATACAACAGTTCAAATAAGTCAAATAATTACACCCTTATGCATACTGTACTTATAAACAGAACTGCATTTGAACTAAACATTTCTAGTCTAAGACCCACTTACACGCTATTTTTAAATAATTTACAATTCAAACCAAGGAAGTAACTCGTCAGGCTAATTAAATACATGTCACCTTAAAAAATTAAATGTTAAATGTCGCCTTAATTTTAATTTGTACTTTATACACCACTTTTTAAGTTATTCTTGAATCTCCTTAAGGAAGGATAGCTCTCAAAGACCGCTGCAGGTAGGTCATTCCAATCATTTATAGTTCTATTTAAAAATGAGAATTTACCTACATCCGTTTTCTGTTTCCTACATTTGATTTTAAAATCATGATCGTTCCTACCATAGTACGTTGGCTTTTCTAACCGAGCCGTTATGTCGACCCACGCTTTCTGACCTAGATGTGCTCTATACAGTGATGTTATTCTAGTTTTCCTACGTCTGTTTTCCAAAGTTTCCCATTTAAGTTCTTTTATCGTATCGTTCCCATCTTCTCTTTTACCTTTAACAAATTTAGCTGTCCTATACTGGATTCTTTCTAAGGAGTTTATCTGATATATTCTATAGGGATCCCAACATGTAGTTCCGTATTCCATTAACGGTCGCACTAACATTAGATATGCTATTTCCCTCGATTTAGGGCTAGCCTTTCTCAAGATTCTCATAATAAAGTGAAGTGCCCTCCATGCTTTACCCGTAACATTATCAACATGCTCTCCCCAAGAAAGTTTGGAGTTTACATACACTCCTAGGTATTTACAACATTGTTCTTGCGGAATTACAACACCACTGAATTCGTAATTAAGACTACATTTGTTATGTTAATTTTCATCATCATTTTCATCGTCGTCATTTCTTAACAATGTTTCGGTACTGAATTTCCCTTTCTGAAGAAACAGAATGAAAATAGGAAATGTTGGTCTGTCCATCTCTTCCTCGGCCGTCCAATCGGTCTGGTTCCCTCTGCTCAGTGCTCGAGTAGGCTACTAACGGAATCGTGTAAGTCTAGATAGTCTCTTCTTTCATTCTATATACAAGATCTATAGTTTTCCTTCTACATGTGTGTGTGTATCTAATAGTTTTGCACTCTCAGTATTTTTGACGGATGTTATATTTTGTAATACGATCCCTTCTGGTCACACCTGTCATTACTCTCAAAAATTAATTTGGGCGGCCTCAATTCGTCGTTGGTCTTTTTTTGTTTTGTTTTATTTGAAACCCAAGATTCATCTCCATGTAATAGTGCTGGTTTTTAAAATCTCAACATTTGTTTTCTATTTGTTTGTTGAAGTTATTTCTTGAGACTACAGGCCTTTAGTATTTCGGAGAAAATAAGGCTTTTTTACAGCATGGCTTTATTTGACCTAATGAGGGTATAATATTGCGCGCTTTTAACTATGTTTCTGAAATCATTATATAAATTAGAGACGTTGTGAAATTAGAACAACCTGTTTACACGGATACTAGATCCATACATGCACTTTGCACTTGGAGCGCCAAAGAATTAGAAGTTCTTTCCTGCCTACACGAGAGTCGTAGTAATGTCTTCATACTCCGATAGCCACGGTTATAATTATCAGCAAATACCAGATAATTTCATAGCGGGATAAAACTTGAGGTTTGTCTTTAATGTTAGGATTTAATTATGATGATCCGAATCCAGTTTTTGTTTGCCGGAGATGGTTTTTTGTGCTGCTTCCTATGGAAGATGTGTTCCATAATGACAGTGTTCGGGCCTCCTATTTGTTATATGGCCGTGACTTCTTAGTCTAAGAGCGGTGCGGTGTGTGGTCTACCCTCCCATGGGAGGGTCTCGGCTAGGTTTCGGTAATATATTAAAGCTATAATTATGATCCATTGTCTCGACGCGTGCTTGGCCATATTTAAGACAATGCCCTCCTATTGATGAATCGTGTCATTGTGACCATTGTCTTTATTTCGCATCATACTTCTAAAATAAGTAATTATATTTCTTTTCCGTTTGAATCCGCTGTTTGTTGTATTGCAGACTTATTTGAATCTATTTGCATTCTCCAAACGTCTATTTGTTTCTCTTTCTCTCTCTCTCTCTCTCTCTCTGTCTGTCTACCTAGCTATCTATCTGTTAATATGTCTGTCTCACTACATGCGAGTAATGTATGTATGTGTGTATGTATGTATGTATGTATGTATGTATGTATGTATGTATGTATGTATGTATGTATGTATGTATGTATGTATGTATGACATAAATAAATTGAACGAAGACATTGACTCGATTGTGACATGGACAAAGAAATTCCATCTTAAGGGGAGTTGGTCGTTATCACATGAAAAGTAATGGTAAAAATAGCCTATTTTCAAGCAATCATAAATTTAATGCCATTTATCAGAGCTCTTTCATTTTTTTAGTGACATATGTATACACATTAAGCTTTAAATTAAAAAAGTATGGTTACTGTAGAGTAAATCTTTACCCTTAAAATAATTTTTGATTTTAAACATATTTATTTTTATAAAATCAGTACATGCCTGAGATCAGGTGTACTCTATTCACTTATTATAGCATACATTGAATTGAAATTTTAGCCACTTACTGCTAATAGATATTAAAACACACCCGACCAAAATTTTAATATATCAGCAATATTATGAGCATAGAGCTTATACCAATCTTCATCGTCAATTTTTTTTTTTTTTATTTATTGACAGTGATGATTGGCATAAGCCCTATGCCCATAATATTGCAGATATATTAATAATTCTAGTAGGGTAAGTTTCAGTATCTATTAGCTGTAAGTGGCTAAAATTTCAATTCAATGTGCGCTATGATGAGTGAATAAAGTGTACCTAATCATAGGCATGTAGTGAATTTATAAAAAAAATCATTTTTAAATTAAAAAATCGATTTAAGGATAAAGACTTACTCTAGAGTAACCATCCTTTTTTATTTTAAAGCTTAATGTGTATATCAGTAAAAAAATGAAAGTTCTCTGATAAATAGTATTACATTTATGACTGCTTGAGTATAGGCTACTTTTTAACATTATTTTGCATGCGATAACGACCAACTCCTTTTAATATCAATCCTGGAAAGACACAAGCAATCATATTAAGACACAAACGGCAAACCGACGCTGTAAAGCACCTCGACATTTCCCCCGTTAAAGTAAGTACAGTGCATATCCCTTTCAGTTCTTCGGTAAAAAATCTTGGCATTCACATGGATAATAATCTCAACTGGGACATGCAAATCACAGAAACCTGCAGAAAAGTATATTCTATTATCCATGTGCTAAAAAGGATAAATGTTCATCTTTCCTCTTTGTTTTAAAAAAGTCCTTTGTGCAGACCCTTGTATTTCCCTATTTTGACTATGCTGACATTTTACTGACTGACCTCTCCAGCGACAACAAAATGAAACTTCAACGTGCTCATAATTTGTGTGTACGTTTTATAAGCAATGTTCGTAAATATGATCATATTACCCCATCCCTGGAAGCAATAGGTTGGCTTAAACTAGATAAGGAAAGAAATTTACATTCACTTCTCCTTCTCTTCGAAATCTTGAACTCTTCTATTCCTTCGTACCTGTCGTCTCGCTTCACTACCTTTCTTCCCACCACAATCTGAACACACGCTCTCGCCATGAAACAATACTAACAATATCATCCCATCGCACCTCCTCATACTCATTCTCTTTCACAATAGCCCTGCCAAGACTCTGGAATTCGTTACCTGCTAGCATCAGGGACTGTCGAAATAAAATTGAATTCAAACGCAAACTTACTAGGCACTTGGTCAGTAATTGAGACTCGTTCAGACATGGTTTCTTGTAAATAGTTCTCTTAATCTATCACAAAACATTTCAATATCCGGTAATTTCATTACTATAGAATTTTGTTATTGTAGGTTTAATTTGTAATTCAGTAAATACAAAAATATTCTTTGTTCTTAACTTCTATGATAAAATGTCTAGCTTTCATTAATCAGGTATTCTTGTCGCACTTTAATTTTTATTGTAATTGTAATTATAAATTTAATATTAATTGTAATCTTATTGTTCATGTTATAGTTGTAATCCCCTGGTAGAGGGGCAGAGAAGGCCTGACTGCCTTATCTCTACCAGGTTAAATAAATAAATACTACTACTACTACTACTAATACTACTATGTATGTATGTTTGTACGTATGTATGTAGTATCACTTTAATATTTCAGAACTCGCGATACGATCACATATCACCGTCCTTCGCAAGTCTTTCGTGGCTCCGACTTAAAGAACGCAAAACTTTACACTCCTTGTCATTGCTCTTTCGAATTCTGCACACTTCAACACCAAATTACCTTTCGTCTCGTTTCTCTTATCTATACTCTAACCACGACGTAAATACCAGATCACTTATCTGTGGCGCGTTAAGTATACCTCTTCATAGAACATCTCGTTATTCATTATCTTTTACAGTATCCACCTCGCGACAATGGAATTCCCTGTCACAAAGTATTAGGGGCTGCAAGACAATAAACACTTTTAAAAACAGCTTAAAAGATAACCTTCTTAGCATTTCACTCCAATCATACTGACTTGAACTATCACTGTCTACATTGTTACTCCCGCCTTTAGACATGCTTCCTGATAGTGCTGTATTTTCAAAATTGTCTCATAATAATCTCTTTCTATTATCTAATATTATTTGAAATATATTAACATTCTATGTATTTTAGCTTAATTCTGCTACATAATTTATTTCAGTGTTTAATTAATAGTTCATAGTATTTTGTTGTTTAATTCGTAAATAACTCTTGTATATATGTAGCTCTTATCTAAATCATATTGTTGTATTCTTTGTAAGTTCATACATATGTATGTTTACTTTTTGCTGGTTGAGTGGAAGAGAAGGGCTTACGGCCTTAACTCTGCCAGCTAAAATAAGTCATTATTATTATTATTATTATTATTATTATTATAAATCAAAATAGTGGCGTTGCAGATCTGTAACTGCTCTCGATGCCGAGATATTACTGAGAGAGCCCATGCAGCTCGGCTAATTTTACGAAATTTCGATACGTTGGTTCATGGCCTAACTACTAATAACATTAGAATTCAGCTGTGGCTCATAGTGTTGTTACAATAAGCATTTGAAATTCTGCCATGTTTTATTCCACCAAGGTTCCCAGAATGGGTGCTCATACTCTGTGCGGGGAAAGAAGAATTGTACGTCAAAAAGAAGACAGATTCAGAAATTAAGACAAGTATTGGTGTAATTTTGTACTTTAAGTTCTTCGTCAATGAAAAATGCATTAACATGGACATCAGTGACCCACCTTGAAGTCGTGGATTGAAGTTATAGATCACTTTATGCCTTTAAAAGAAGTCCGCGTTGCTCCACGTGGAGCTGAAATTACATTGCGCAAGAAAGATTAATGACTGCAATCCAATTCAATATTTTTATTAATGTACTAACCAAGAACATTTCGTCAATGACAAATTAGCACGTATGTAAACTTGTCTGTTATTCTTTTTCGTATAGAATATATGAACGAGACAGTGACTTGCAATTGTACTATATTTACTGGGTGGAAGCAATGTAACCGTGCAGGTTTTAACAACTTATTCCTTGGATAGAGGTTGGCAAGTTGGTATAGCGCTGGCCTTCTATGCCCAAGGTTGCGGGTTCGATCCCGGGCCAGGTCGATGGCATTTAAGTGTGCTTAAATGCGACAGGCTCCTGTCAGTAGATTTACTGGCATGTAAAAGAACTCCTTCGGGACAAAATTCCGGCACATCCGGCGACGCTGATATAACCTCTGCAGTTGCGAGCGTCGTTAAATAAAACATAACATTCTAACATTCCTTGGATAGAGTAGGGGAGAAGTGGGTGCAGTAAGACAGGGAGAACAATTATACATTTTTTATTACATGGTAAATTTTGATGTTGAAATGTTGATAACAGTGGAGTTGTATGTTGCATGAGTAAAGTAACAGTATTTTCATACTCGATTTGATTCTAGTTACAAAGGTGAGTCATGAAAAAATAATTCGTAATTTTTCACTCTAGAAGTAAAATTTTGGCTTGTGTTTGATGAAGGTTATATTGGATATACAAATGAGATATAAACATATGAATGTTTTGTTACCTAATACTATGGTGTTTGAGATTATGTTTGGCAAAGTTTCGTCTTTCTTGTTTTAATTTTGAAGTGATGGCGTCATTTTTAAATGAACTATGCGTAAAGGGAACAGTGAGACATGCCATTGAAGGGTACACTGAGACGTCTCACTGTTCCCATGTACCAATGATTTGCAAAAATGAACTATAATTATATTACATTTACCAGTAACTAACATTAAAAATGAACATACCAGTAACTAATTTAGGAACTGTAGCTTAAAATAATGGATGCATTACATTTTAATGGTTTCATAAATAAAAAAAGATATTTACAAAATTTAAGAAAACGCTAAAAAATAATAAAGAATTTCATTAAATTCTTATAATCATAAGTTTTGTTGTAACCAAAAATTAATTTAATTTTTTCGAAAAAGTTTGAAATGTCATGGAAAATTCATTTTTCCAAATGTTCCAGATGTTTCAATGGTTTCGAAGTCAGACATCAAAATGATTCTAAATAAGCCTACAGAACATGTCAAGATAAAGAGACAGCAAGTTTTTGTTTTCTTTTGAAATAAATGTAAATCATTTCAATGTCTGTTAATAGACACTGTGGTGTCTCACTGTACCCTCCTGAATGGGAACAGTGAGACATTTGCATTTTTTTGACAAACACGTATCGTATAATATGTCCTTTATCTATTAACATTTTTGTTTATGTATTTTTATACTCCATGTTTTAATGTCTATTTATATTGCACCTGACTTTAAAAATACTTCAATTATCACTTGCATACGTTTGTCTAAATATTTTGTGTCTCGCTGTACCCACTACTCCCCTACAACAAATATTTCTATCATACAGGGTGATTCACGAGGATTTACTGTCCCTTATGGAGCTTATTTCCGAAGACATTCTGAGCAAAAAATGTCATACAAACATTTGTCCCAATCTCAATATTTTCAGAGTTACACTAATTTCAAATTGTTTTTGTAAAATACCATTATTCTTGAGTTTTAAGGGTAAAAGAATATTACAGATAACGAATGAACTATTCAGGAATATCATTTCTTTAATTAGTTAGTATTTTGAAACTAAAAATGTGCCGTGCATTCCGTTGTTGCTTTGTACAGAATTTTTTTTTTTCGATTTTTAACTGAAAAATTACATTTTATTACGCATTTATCACAACAATTGTTACAAATCACGCACTCTTGTAACTTCTTCAAGACTGTACATTAGGATGCATAATTAAACTTTAAAGAAAAGAATCAAGTTCCTGAAGTCGTATGATTTGTAACAATTTTTGGGATAAGTGCGTAAGAATAATGTCATTTTTATTTAAAAATTAAAAAAAAAATCTGTACAAAGCAACTGACAACACAATTTTAGCTTCAGAACACTAGCCAATTAAAGAAATGACGCTTCTGAATAGTTCATTTTCTATTTGTAACATTCTTTTATCCTTAAAACTAAAGAAAAAAAAAAAGTTATTTTACAAACAACTTCAAATTAATGTAACTCCGAAAATATAGTATTGAGATTAGGACAAATGTTTATATGATATTTTTTGCTCAGAATGTCTTCGGAAATAAGCTCCTTAAGGGACGGTAAATTCTCTTGAATCACCCTGTGTATTGTATATTAGTCCTAAATAAATAATTTTATCAACAGTAATCTCACTAGAGGTTTTGATTTATCTAGAGAAAATCAATGGGATTTAATTGACTATTACACGATTAGAAGAAAGTATATAAAGATCAGAAATAACTAAGTACTCCAGTACAATTAAATATTAATTGGCTTACGAAAATACAACTGTCTTCAAATGTATTATTGTACCATCTCAACATTACGCTAGATGAGAGTACTGTTTTATGATTATGTTTTCTTGTTATCAGTTGTGCCAACTATGGAATCTTCATTGAACTCTGTGGACGGTTACTAGTCAAGAAGGATTTGTTGATTCAGTTTCATTTTTATTAAAACATTTGCATTTCACTTCAATCATCCGGATCCCAGTAATCAACGTCACTTGACAGATGATTTTCAATAAATCTTAGTATTAAACAATCTCTGGCACGTGACTATCCATAATATCATATAGCAGAAGCTATAACAAACATAACCTAAATAATATAAAGAAGTGTTAGAAAAGTTTTAATTAGGGATGATGAAATAAACAAGAAACGTTTTAATTAACGATGATGAAATAAAAAATAAACATGAATAATTTTAAAAGTAACAATTATTGAAAGCAAAAATTTTCAAATTTGAATGTTTTAGTTGTTGGTGGTTCAGTTGATGTTATATTGGACGTGTGCGTAAAAGAAGTGAACTCGTTGATGTACATGGTTTATCCCTCAACTTATTCAGGATTTCCGAATGGTGCTCTTTATATATGACCAGTGATCTTTATTAATTCTTGTTCTTGAATGCCAACGCGAGTCATATTTGAAAGTGCTGTGCATCGACTGGAGTGGTTTGCAATTTTATGTTTTTTGACGTCCAAACCAGTGCAGTTTGAAGTGTTGCCAAACAAAGAAACAAATGCTAGGGCAGTGATAAAAAATAACAAATGCTAGGGACGCGATAAAATTAAACGAATGCTAGGGACGCGATAAAATTGTGCGCTAAGCAGCCATGATTGGTTGAAAGATGTTCTTTCGTACCGTTTTATTGGTCAAAAGTAGTGTGACGTAGTAAAAGTGTAATAGTCAGAAAAAATTATTTTTGTCTAAAATATTAACACTGTTTTACTCGATAAGTACTATACGTACGAATTTGATTTTTCTTGTTATCATTAGATCAGTTGGTAGGAAATTATTTATACCTCTGGAGCTGTTCAACAAAATGGACGGTTTTCTTTCAAATTAAATAAAAATTTGATACGTATCGGTTTTTTCTGCAATTAGGATGTCTGGCAACCCTATGCGTGACTAAGGGACAGAACTCTCCTGTTCAGACCGAGTGCGTGTGTTTTTTCGTACCTGAGCCGGCGAAGCGCAGGCTTTCAGTGTAATTTTCCAATTAATCATACACTTAATTACATAACGCATATGTTGGTTATTTATTTTAATGTAATCTATTGCCCCCTTCAATCAGAACACTTGTATCATTTCCACTCTGTACATACAGAGCGTTCGCTTAAGGGGAGAGGATGGTATTTTTTGGTGAATAATGAGTAAATTAAAAAAATTCTTTAAAATACTCTGTGATATGTGTGGAATACATAGCATAATATTTTGTGGGTATTTGTGTCCTTATCAGATGGTGAGACGCCATTTTTAAACTTCCTGCGTTATGGATTTTTAAATCACTCTCCTTCTTTTATTGTTGTTTCCGGAAAAGTGAATTTTCAAAAAAATAATATTTTCCTTTAAAATACTCTTTGGTATGTGTGGGATGCACTGCATAACACTTCGTAGGCATTTGTGCCCTTATCGGAAGTTGAGACGCCATTTTTAAACTTCCTGCGCTATGCATTTTTAAATCACTCGCCCCCTTTTATCTGTTTACAGTAACTTCATTTTTTTGCTACTTTGCCAGACAAAAATGGACATAACTTCTGAACTATTAAACATACATACATGAAATTTAGAACACACATTCTTTAGACTATTAGGAAACTTTTCTCTGTACCAGAATTTTGTTAATTGATTTCATTTTACAACTACGTCCGTTTGTTTGCAAGAAAGGAAATCAGAAAAGTGTTATTAAATTTTAATTGTTTATTTTACAAACGTAGGGACAAATATCAAAATTCTGTTACAGACAGTTTGTAGAGCATGCTTTTGCAAGTACGTTGAAAAACACTGGATGAATCTACCTTTAAAAATGGTTTAGATATATCGGTTTTAGTAAAATCCTGCATTGGATATATTTTTTTCAAATCTGAGCCACCAAATATTTTTTTTTCATAATATTTATTTTTGGTTGAGTTGCTACAATTATGAGCTCTTTACACACAAAAAATTAATAGTTTACACCAAATAGGAAAAAAGTTAAAAAAAATACCATCCTCTCCCCTTAAATAATGTAGGTTTTCTGAGCGGCGTGCGACCAACACAAAGGCCATGCAACGTCTCTCGCACGCTCGGGAATCTCGTTCAGTCTCTCTATTGGAGTGTTTGTGTTGACGTTAGATTATGTGTTACTCTTCTAAATAATGTAAATTTAAGAACTTCATTTGCAAGCTCCAGTTATTCCTGAATTTTGATCCAAAACTGGTCTACGCTCTGCGAAAAAATGTAGTTTCAACATTCCATCAGTAGCTACATATTTAAACGAGCCTTTCCTTAATATTCTATGGAATTTCAGTCGGTTGAAATCAACTGTCTAGAAAGGGATTCAGTATTCTTCTGTTAATTATTGACGTAATTGGTTTGAGTTTCTTCCGGATAATGCTAAAAAAATTATTTAAAATTGTCAAAACTTCGCTGCTTGTCTGCAAAAACAAACAGCACATGTCGTACCATACGATACACAGCTAAATTTGTCATGAGTTCTTTAAGACACTGGAATTAATCAAGTATCTTTTTGTCAAGTGACGTTAACCAGAACTCAAGTTTCCTTAAAAATTCGTAGATATTATGTTAATATCTTGGCCATGCAAACTGCTAATCAAAGTGCTAAAGGGGTTAGGTATACCTTACAGCAGTAAAATTTTGGAAATATTCAACACTTTTTTCCTCCAGTATTGTATCTTGTACTTACTTACTTAGTTACTTACAAATGGCTTTTAAGGAACCCGAAGGTTCATTGCCGCCCTCACATAAGCCCGCCAGCGGTCCCTATCCTGTGCAAGATTAATCCAGTCTCTATCATCATACCCCACCTCTCTCAAATCCATTTTAATATTATACTCCCATCTACGTCTCGGCCTCCCTAAAGGTCTTTTTCCCTCCGGTCTCCCAACTAACACTCTATATGCATTTCTGGATTCGCCCATACGTGCTACATGCCCTGCCCATCTCAAACGTCTGGATTTAATGTTCCAAATTATGTCAGGTGAAGAATACAATGCGTGCAGTTCTGTGTTGTGTAACTTTCTCCATTCTCCTGTAACTTCATCCCGCTTAGCCCCAAATATTTTCCTAAGCACCTTATTCTCAAACACCCTTAACCTATGTTCCTCTCTCAGAGTGAGAGTCCAAGTTTCACAACCATACAGAAAAACCGGTAATATAACTGTTTTATAAATTCTGACTTTCAGATTTTTGGACAGCAGACTGGATGATAAAAGCTTCTCAACCGAATAATAACACGCATTTCCCATATTTATTCTGCGTTTAATTTCCTCCCGAGTGTCATTTATATGTGTTACTGTTACTCCAAGATATTTGAATTTTTCCACCTCTTCGAAGGATAAATCTCCAATTTTTATATTTCCATTTCGTACAATATTCTGGTCACGAGACATAATCATATACTTTGTCTTTTCGGGATTTACTTCCAAACCGATCGCTTTACTTGCTTCAAGTAAAATTTCCGTGTTTTCCCTAATCGTTTGTGGATTTTCTCCTAACATATTCACGTCATCCGCATAGACAAGAAGCTGATGTAACCCGTTCAATTCCAAACCCTGCCTGTTACCCTGAACTTTCCTAATGGCATATTCTAGAGCGAAGTTAAAAAGTAAAGGTGATAGTGCATCTCCCTGCTTCAGCCCGCAGTGAATTGGAAAAGCATCAGAGAGAAACTGACGTATACGGACTCTGCTGTATGTTTCACTGAGACACATTTTAATTAATCGAACTAGTTTCTTGGGAATACCAAATTCAATAAGAATATCATATAATACTTGCCTCTTAACCGAGTCATATGCCTTTTTGAAATCTATGAATAACTGATGTACTGTACCCTTATACTCCCATTTTTTCTCCATTATCTGTCGAATACAAAAAATCTGATCAATAGTCGATCTATTATGCCGAAAAGCGCACTGATGATCCCCAATAATTTCATCTACATACGGAGTTAATCTTCTCAAAAGAATATTGGACAAAATTTTGTACGACGTCAACAAAAGTGATATTCCTCGAAAGCTACCACAGTTGGTTTTGTCCCCCTTTTTAAAAATAGGTACAATTATGGACTCCTTCCATTGTTCTGGTACAATTTCCTTTTCCCAAATAGCAAGTACAAGTTTATAAATTTCGCTATATAATGCACTTCCACCCTCTTCAAATTGGTGGTAGTTCACTGTGCAGTGATGAAGCTTGTCCATAATTCAATAACTATCTAATATTCTGTGATGAAATTTTTTGTGCGTATTTATGAATGTCATATCTACAATATGTTGCAAAATCACTTCTCTACCTTCGATAGATTGTCTAGTAAAAAATCAATTCATTTTTAAAAATGGTCAAATATCAGTATTTTCTTCTAACACAAAATACAAAAAAAAATATTATTTATTGAGAAATGTAATTGAAAGAGCATGATATTGTAAACTTGAGTTTCAACAATAAAATAAAAGAGAGATAACACGAAAAAATTAACAAGTTTATGAGTTATGAGGGAAATGCTTCATCACTGCACAGTGCACTGCCACCATTCTGAATTAAAAAAAATATATATATACATAATTTTTTAATCGTAAAAATTTTATTTTCATATAGCAAAAGGTAGTATTATAATAATAATAATCCGTGGCGCTACTGCCCGTGAAGGGCCTAGACCGACCAGCCGGCTGCTGGCCTCACACCCACATGCCGAATCAGAGGTGGACGATCATCCAACCAGAATGGAGGTATCGTGTGGTTAGCACGATGATCCCCCCAGCCGTTATAACTGGTATTCGCAACCGAATTTCGCTACCTATCGTAGCTCCCCAAGTGCATCACGATGCTGGGTGGGCACCGGTCCCATACAAAGGCAGTGTTATACACATACTAATTTCCATTATTGTACAAACGATAGTAGTGGAGGAAAGAAATGTTGAATATTTCCAAAAATTTTACTGCTATAATCTGTACTTAACCCCTTAAGTCCAGTCTAAGAAGCAAAATGTAAAACAGGTTTGCATATTTGAATTTCTGATCTAGGTTGTACCGGTAGATGAGAAGTTTCGTGGTGTCCTTTGTTTTTGTGTAAAAATTTTCATTGTTTTCGCTTTTACGGGAGTTTCTATTTTTCCAATGGGGTTCTGTACCGTTAAGGTAGTGGAGGGAGAGGGATCGAAAATAAAATTATCGCACAAAAGTGGGTCACGCCTTCAAAAAGTTTGGAAAACACTTCTCTTGTGTTTCCCTTTTAATTATCAAACTATTCTGTAGTTACTAAAACGTCCAGAACTTAAAACTGTGTTACTTGTATGTGATGCGTGAGGTATTATGATTATGATCTGTTCACACGCGGTGAACACATGGTAGAACATGTTGAAGGTGTCGTAATACAGTGATCCACAATGGAACCTTGCATACTTCCACGCCTACAGGGCATCAATAAAATGCAACAGATGCACGAAAGATATCTGCTCACACTCAGGTACGTTCATTTTGGTGGCCACCAAGGCAGACATAAAATTTCACATACAGTCTTACTTGAAAATAAGCCAACGTTACCTTATCATTGTCTTATTGTATGTGAATAGTTTCTTGGTGGTTTAATGGTTACTGGGATTGCCTTTAGATGAAGAATTTTAGGCGCAAAACATTCTACGACATTCTGTCGTGGTAGAGTTCATTACCGATGATTCCGATCAGCCTCGTCAGACAGTGCACGTCCAGGAAGTCGTGAACACTGTTATGTTACCGCGAACATCTGGTCTGACGTCTGTATAGTTCGTAATGTTGCAGTATATTTAATTTCTGACTTTTCGATTCAGTATGTAGGATTTCCATGTCTGTTTCTATGTTACTGCAGTTGTGGTTGGTTGTTGATGTGTTCTGCGTATGTGGAAGTATTGTTATAGTATAGTTATAGCTGTGATGTGTTCTTTGTGTCGTGTTTGAAATTATCTCCCAGTTTTTCCGATGCAGAAGTTTTTACAACAATTACCTGTTAATTTGTAAACTCCTGTTAAGTTGTATTTCTTCATTTGTCTTCTTTTTAAGTTGAGATGTTTTTGTAGTGTTCTGTATGCAATGTACATAATTTAATTTCCTAACTGAACATACAATATTGTATGTGATTTTGAACGGGTTACATCAGCTGCTTGTCTATACGGATGACGTGAATATGTTAGGAGAAAATCCACAAACTATTATGGAATTTTACTTGAAACAAGTAAGGAGATAGGTTTGGAAGTAAATCCCGAAAAGATAAAGTATATGATTACATCTCGTGATCAGAATATTACACGAAATGGAAATACAAAAATTGGAAATTTATCCTTTGAAGAGGTGGAAGAATTGAAATATCTTGGAGCAACTGTAACAAATAGGCTATAAATGACACTCTGAAGGAAATTAAACGCATAATAAATATGGAAAATGCGTGTTATTATTCGGTTGGGAAGCTTTTATCATCCAGTCTGCTGTCAAAAAATCTGAAAGTTAGAATTTATAAAACAGTTGTATTACCTGTTGTTCTATATGGTTGTGAAACTTGGACTCTCACTTTGAGAGATGAACAGAGGTTAAGGGTGTTTGAGAATAAGGTGCTTAGGAAAATATTTGGGACTACGATGGATGAAGTTACAGGAGAATGGAGAAAGTTACACAAAGCAGAACTGTAAGCATTGTATTCTTCACGTGACATAAAAATTAGGAACATTAAATCCAGACGTTTGAGATGAGCACTGCAACGTCACTATTGCTAGTGATCACGATTACATTTTTGCCAATACCTGCACTAGTTTATTTAAAAAATAGTCATTTCTGTTATGGCTGTGCATAATGCCATTTCTTTCAAATGTATTCCGTTTTCCCTATTAATCATAAGTTTGTCACATAGTAGTCTCTATGACTTCTGCACGTGAGGTAAATATCCAATTCTCTGACTTGATCAGCTGAATTTGTTATCAGTAACGTTCTAATGTTGGATAAAAACGAATATATGAGCTGTCTCTGAGGGCTGTCCTTCCTTAAGGAGATTCAAGAATAAGTTAAAAAGTTATGTATAAAGTGTAAATTAAAATTAAGGTGACATTTATCATTTAATTTTTTAAGGTTACATGTATTTATTTAGCCTGAGGAGTTACTCCTTTGGCTTGAATTGTAAATTATTTTAAAATAGCGTGTAAGAGTGTCTTAGATTGGAAATGTTTAACTTAAATGTAGTTCTGTTTGTAAGTATGCATAAGGGTGTAATTATTTGTCTTATTTGAACTGTTGTATCAGTGAAGCGAGGTGAGTCAGTGAAGTTATGGTTTTACAGTGCAGTGAATAGTTCCGATCAGTGATAATTTAAAGCGTCAATGAAATGTATTCTATAGTGTCAGTGGAATGCGTCATAGTACCACTACAGTGAGTGAGATGAGAGTAAAATGAAAGACTGTTGAAACTTATGTAGGGCCTATACATATGTAGGTTGTATTGTAAAATTAGGTTATTTTATTATTACTATTTAATACGAGAAAAATTCGTACCGGGACCTGGAATCGAACCCAGGACCTCTCAGCTCTGAGAGATCCTGGGTTCGATTTCCGGTGCCGGTACGAATTTTTCTCGTATTAAATAGTAATAATGCATATTGGCTACTTCATAGTAGCCGTGTAGTATTCAATGAGGTGGGCGAGACCTTATACAAAATGAATATGTGATGTAGGTGATTTTATGTTTTATTATTAATTGTAATTATTGTGTTAAATTGTATTGTGTATTCTTATTGTATTGTATATATAATTGTATTGTGTATTGTAATTTTGTGTATGTTTATATTGTGTATACCACTGCCACCGGGTGCTTGCCCACTTGCAGTGTAAATAAATACATACGAGTACATACATACATACATACATACATACATACATACATACATACATACATACATACATACATACATACATACATACATACATACATACATACATACATACATGTAAACTAGACCATTACTCACAAATTATATGAAAATATTAAAATACTAACACAATTTGAATTAAATGCATCGGGATTGCACCAATTAATTCACAGCTGCGTTAAATTACATCATATTTGGCTGAGTTGGCTTAATTAAAACTTAAGATTCTGTACAAATTGTGAGACTTCATTATAGGATTAACCCTAGATGATGATTTTAATCCAAGTATTTAAGTGTACGCTAAATTCTGATGCATCATCCGCTTGCACGGGACTTTCTCTGCATACTTATTAATGCCAGGTGAAATAAAATCTTGTGCCCTCTATCTATCAGTTTTACGATGTAGACAACGTACACAGTTTTTGAGACTGAAGTCTTGTATGTGCTGCTGGCAACCATATATGTCACTCAGCCAATTGTCATTTACAGCCATTTGTAAGAGAAAGATGCTCCCATCTTTACTGCTGCAACATTTTCTTTTCTAAGTCCACTGACCCTCAGCAACTACAATGGCCCTGGAGATTCGAACACCTTTGTGTACAGTCAACATAAAATAATGGATTCAATATAGTGACAAGAATGAAAGACGTTTTTAATTAATTTGTAATTATTTAAGTATGAAATTGTGTTCGTCTAAGTTTCGTACAACAGTATACTTCAAAATTAATGCTATTTTATCATCAATATCATCAATGTCATCACCGGCATTATCTCCATTACCGTAAAATGAGATAAACTCGACCGCAGGGGTAAACATGACCACAAAAGAAAAGAAAGATTTAAATCATATGAATCCCAATTGTGACTAAGAATTATTAAAAAAGCACTTTGAGAAAAAATGAACTATAAATATTATATTCAGTGCAATTGATATTATGATTTAAATATTTTTTCTCTTTGTGATCAAGTTTACCCCACTTTACGGTACCTATTGCAAACGCCATCATCACCATAATCTTCGTTACTACTACCAACACTACTACTATTACAGTCATAATTTTCAACAACACAGGTATTACCTTCATTAACATAATCGATGTTATCATCATCATTCACCACCACCACCACCACCACCACCACCACCACCACCACCACCACCACCACCACCACCACCATAATCACTATCGTGCCATCGAACTTGATATAACTTTTCATGCATTTCTTAACGATCAACCTGCTATCATACAGAAAGTCTTAAATCAGGAACTTTGTATTCACAGAATTGCGCGAAAAGAACATTGGTATCCTACATCTGCTTTCTATCGTAATTATATATTTGTGTATAATACATTTCTAATACATTAGTCCCTCCTTCATATTATCCAAATATCTAAGCCAAGTCTTACCAGTGATCTATTGTCTAAAGAGTTCTGTGTACACCCTTTTTACTCTTCTTTCTTCTGAAGCTCTAACAAGCAAACATTGTCATAGGGGCAAATAAAAAAAATCAATTTTTTTCTTCTACTATATTAACAATGTGGAAACAAGTGATTATACAAATATTGGCCACTCGAGCGCAATTACGAGAGCCTGCGGCCGTTTACGGAAAGGAAACACAATTTCACGGAAAAATTTATTGGAACAGAAACAAATTGCTGAGCTATTTTTCAACTTATTCCTCACCGGAATTGAGACTTTTCATACCGTGGGATCAACTTTTGTATCTATGTGTCGTTGAAGTCTGCCGCCTGAAATCGGAACCAATGTCTTAACAACCATCTGCACCTCTCTGTTGATCTCACGGTATGACAGATATCTCAGTTCTGGTGGGGAATATGTTGAAAAATAGCTCAATAATTTCTGTATCTGTCTCAATAAATCTTTCCATGAAATTGTGTTTTCTTCCTCTAAACGGCCTCAGGAAAACTTATTTTCTGAACGGCTCTATGTAATTGCGCTAGAGTGGCCAAAATTTTTATAAGCACTTGTTTTGACATTATTAACACGGTGGAAGAAAAACATTAACTTTTTTATCTGCCCACATGAGAATGTTTGCTTGTTAGCACAGTCCAATCCATCGCTGCTTGTATTAAGTTCTTTAACTTGGAATAAAAAATCAACTCTTATCAAAACACGACTTGAGACAGAATATTTGTAATATTTTGTGTCTTTTAATAAGTTGGTGTTACCTTGTAAACTTCAGTATGAAATAAGGATAAAGATCAGGTTTTACTTGTTTATGTCCGTAGGATATTTTACAAGGGTTGCTTGTTTGTAAAACAAAAATTACATTGAACTAGATATTATCTCAAAAAAACGTAAGACATTCCAATTCTCTTGTGATTTACGTGCTCCAATTAGTTACGTGAAATCATAAAATAAAGCGGCATCCGTTGAAATTGAAATGATAAAAACTTGATTTTCAACAAGAGTTATGAACGTGATTCGTAAGAAGCCACAGACGACAAAAAAATTCCTTATTACAACTTATAATCACAATATCCATTAATGCAATATAACTATTTAAGTAGACTACTGATCGAAAACGGAAAAACATATTTTATCAACGAAGTTAATTGCATTTCTTCATATTTAAATGCGATGTTATACACGTAATATTTTTAATTGGTATTAATATAACTAGTATAGTAATTAACAATGTAACTGTCGCTGAAACATATTTTCATTATTAAATTTCTTTACATGTATACAGACAAATAAATCTCCTGCAGCACACGACATAGTGGTTGTTTTAATGAACGCCATCTAAGAACGAAAGAAGAATGACTGGGAAGAAAATCACTGCTAATTCATTATAGCTTAGTTTATTATTTGGAATGAAACCTTGAAAAGAAACAGAATTATTAAGTCGAAAGATATTTCCACAATTTTGCAACTACATCACAAACTACAGATGAACCATATGTCAATTTCAGGGGATTATTCTTTGAGATATTTAAAAAAAAAAGAGTTTCGTACAATTTCGCTCCTTCTTGCTTTCCTTCCGGGATAAAATTGTTTTGCGTGAGACGTTTCATATCGTGTTTTGAGAAAGCCATTGATTTAATTCCCATTGTGACCAGTGAATTTAAAAGAGCAGAGTATTATGATAGTGAATGATTGAAATAATATTAGTTTTGTCATTTAAATGTGCAGAAATTTGATCCGAACAAATGTAACTTTTCGTTCTACAAAGAAATTTTACATTGCTACAGTCTACAAAAGGAATAAAAAAACGAGCAAAGTTATATTATGCACAGTTTCTGGAAAGACATTACCTGTACATACAGAGTTATGTACGATTTAACGTGCTGATATGTTTGAAATGAGTTTCCGAAACAACAGTTATCGTCATCTTTAAGTTATCTGCGCTTCAACTGGTAACTGTGCCTCAGCCTGTAGTTACCTGGCTGTTAGTACTGATTCGAACAAATACCGACATGCAGCACTACTGCGTTATTGTTTCGTAAACTATAATAACAGATACCCCCACGTGCTAGGTTTCTGCCCTCAGGGCGAATTACTGCGAATTGACAGACATAACACAGTCCGCTCAATAATTGATAACAGATTAAGGGAACATGGTGAATACGAAGTATATGAGGAAGTTCAATGTCTTTCTACGGAAGGATCTACACGGCGTGCTGACATCATAATAATTGACCGAGATAAAAACTGGTCTCATTCTTGACCCCACTGTAAGGTTCGAAATTAATGAAGATCAACCAAAGCAGGCACATGAAGAGAAACGCGCTATTTACCTTCCATGCTGTAATGATCTCAGTCATAAATATAATATTTGAGGATTGGAATGTCATTGGACTTTTGTTTGGTGCGCGAGGAACAATTCCCAAATTTACATTGGAGATCCTCAGAAAATTAAAGGTCCTTGAAAAGATTCTTCAGGCAGTTGCATCAACCATTTTAGAATCTTCATTGACAATCATCAATCACCATCTTTATTCATCTTTATAATATTCAATGTATATTATTTATTTTCAATAAATGTTTATCGTTTTGATAGTTACCACATCTTGTCGCAGAATATTAATTTTTTTTTAAATTTCATTATGTATTTTTAACATTAATTTACATTTTATTTTTTGTTCATTTGAATTGATTAGGATGCCGAAATTTTAAATCCAAGATTTGGATGGCTATCATTTCGATATACTACTACTATAGACCATAATAAATTAATTTGCTATATTATCTGTATAGTTTAAAAAATTGGCGTTTTATTTACGTAACTTACGGTAAATATTCTACTCTCTGTGACATATTAGGATAATAATGTATGTTTGTAAAGACAATTTCGAATATTTGAAGCTTAATTGTCGTTATAAACTTCAGATTGTATATGTCAGTCAAGAAATATTTTATTCTTGGGTTTTCTACCAATGCCAATGGTATTTCGGGCTCCGCAAATTCCATTTGAAAACATGAAGGCATTCATATGGACGAATATAACTTATTTTTACATGTTTGTCAGTATGACTGCCATACTCACCACAGATGACTACGGTTGCAGGTTTGAAGCAGAAGTTACCTTGATGATCATGCCAAATAACAATTATTGCTTTTTTAATCATATTACGATTGAGACGGAAGTGTACATGTACACTATCGTTTATCACACGATTGTTTAATTAAAAAGCCTGCACCTACTAGTATAGAGCTCACTGTGTACCTATCAGCCATACTATTACTGAAAACTTCTGCAAACAAAAGTAACTAATCACTAACAAAACACTAGAGGAGACATCTATGGACGACAATAGGTACTGAACTTGAAGTTACCTGAACTGTTGGTTAAAAGCGCTGATAAATCTATATTTCACTTTCCGGAAATTCATGAAAGTTAGTGCTGTTAAATTTATAAAAACAGTTAAGTAACTGAGAGTTAACTGTGGTATACAAGAAACCGTGCATTAAACTTTTTTGTTTCAAATATTTCAAAAGAATAACCCCCCGAATTTAAGGACATTAGTTACGATTCGCACTAGAGGAGACATCTATGGACGACAATAGATACTGAACTTGAAGTTACCTTTATTGTTGGTTAAAAGCGCTGATAAATCTACATTTAATTTTCCGGAAACATAAAATTTAGTGCAGTTAAATTTATAGAAACAGTTAAGTAACTGAAAGTTAACTGTATACAAGAAACCGTGCATTAAACTTTTTTCTTTCAAATATTTCAAAAGAACAACTTCCTAAAATTAATGACATTAGTTACGATTAGCACTGGAGGAGACATCTATGGACGACAATAGATACTGAACTTGAAGTTACCTTAATTGTTAGTTAAAAGCGCTGATAAATCTACATTTAATTTCCCGGAAACTCACGAAATTTAGTGCAGTTAAATTTGTAGAAACAGTTAAGTAACTGAAAGTTAACTGTATACAAGAAACCGTGCATTAAACTTTTTTCTTTCAAATATTTCAAAAGAACAACTTCCTAAAATTAATGACATTAGTTACGATTAGCACTGGAGGAGACATCTATGGACGACAATAGGTACTGAACTTGAATTTACCTTAACTGTTGGTTAAAAGCGCTGATAAATCTACATTTAACTTCCCGGAAACTCATGAAATTTAGTGCAGTTAAATTTATAAAAACAGTTAAGTAACTGAGAGTTAACTGTGGTATACAAGAAACCGTACATTAAATTCTTTTGTTTCAAATATCTCAAAAGAATAACGCTCTGAAATTAATGACATTAGTTATGATTCGCATTAGAGGAGACATCTGTTGACGACAATAGATACTGAACTTGAAGTAACTTAACTGTTGGTTAAATGCACTGATAAAAAATGTACATTTAACTTCCCGGAAACTCATGAAATTTAGTGCAGTTGAATTTATAACAACAGTTACGTAAGTGAGAGTTAACTGTGTTATACAAGAAACCGTGCATTAAACTTTTTTTTCAAACATTTAAAAAAAATAACCCCCTGAACTTAATGACATTAGTTACGATTCGCACTAGAGGAGACATCTATGGACAGCAATAGATACTAAACTAGAAGATACCTTAACTGTTGGTTAAAAGCGCTGATAAATCTACATTTAACTTCTCGGAAACTCATGAAATTTAGTGCAGTTAAATTTATAAAAACAGTTAAGTAACTGAGAGTTAACTGTGGTATACAAGAAACCGTGCATTAAACTTTTTTGTTTCAAATATTTCAAAAGAATAACCCCCTGAAATTAATGACATTAGTTACGATTCGCACTAGAGGAGACATCTATTGACGACAATAGATACTGAACTTGAAGTTACCTTAACTGTTGGTTAAAAGCGCTGATAAATCTACATTTAACTTCCTGGAAACTCATGAAATTTAGTGCAGTTAAATTTATAAAAACAGTTAAGTAACTGAGAGTTAACTGTGGTATACAAGAAACCGTGCATTAAACTTTTTTATTTCAAATATTTGAAACGAATAACCCCCTGAAATTGATGACTTAGTTACTATTCGCCCTGTATAGTTTCGGACACGCATAAATTAATTGACTATGGAACTTTATCTCAAGAGGTTATATTTATTTTCAATTCTGTGAAAACTTCCTGGCCCTACTTATGACACATTATGTCGCTCTTTATAGATAAATTAAGGTATAGCTGACATGTCCGTAATGGACTTCTGGCGTTGTACCCTTACACGCTTTCTCATCGTAATCCAGACTAGCAGTGTTATAAATTAGGTGATTTATGACTTTACTTCGGATAAGATTTTCGGCATGTTATTATTAAAAAGAACTGGATCTCAAAAAAGCTCTCAGAATAAGGAATGCACAACTTTTATGGAGGTGCTTTCGACCGCAAGTACCTATCTAACGATAGAATCTTATCTTAATTGAAAAGATAAATGTTGGGTTCACAAAATATATTGCAAGGCACGTCTCAGTGAAATGAGGTACCATAAAATGACTTGATAAAATTGATCATGTTGTTCGTACCTTCTTAAATGTTTTATAGTTCGAGTTCATTATATTTAAACTTCATTTAAAAAAAGGGGGTTTCTCCTTTTGTCAGGAAAAATTTACGATTTTCTTATAGTTTCCCTTGTTAACTCTTGAAACAAAATTGTTTTATCAAAACATAAAACTCTGCATCGGTATGCGGGTTCGAAACAAATTATAGCTTACGTATTTTTGTTCTGTAGTTTCCGGGTGTGTGCTCACAGGTGCGATAAGAGATGATGATGTGCGGAACCGCCATTGTTCAGGTTTGTGTTCCGTGCTGTCACCTGCATCGTGGCAGCCGGCTCGGAACATCCTGCATCCTACAGCAGATCTTATGTATTCTGAGCGCTCTCTGCAAGTGCTCGATTTGCGAGATAATTTCCGGAACCCCTATCCTTGCGAAGTTGCATGCAAGGCCTACATGCCATCTGTCATCTACTTGTTATTAGGTGCATTTACGGAGGTGCATAACAACCTTTGTTTTCCGTTTGCAGACTGACTGCTCGCAGACACAACTCTTTCTGCAGATACTTCGTTTATGACAACTTATACCGTGACATATACCTTCGTGCAATTATGGGGATTATAATAATAAATAGGCCCCGGAATCTTATGTAATATGAAAGTGCGAAATATGTAAATAAAAATCTAGCAAATATCGGGGAAATATGTAATTAAATATGTAGTATTAATACTTACTTACTTATTTACTTACTTACTTACTGGCTTTTAAGGAACCCGGAGGTTCATTGCCGCCCTCACATAAGCCCGCCATTGGTCCCTATCTTGAGCAAGATTAATGCATTCTCTATCATCATATCCCACCTCCCTCAAATCCATTTTAATATTATCTTCCCATCTACGTCTCGGCCTCCCTAAAGGTATTTTTCCCTCCGGCCTCCCAACTAACACTCTATATGCATTTCTGGATTCGCCCATACGTACTACATGCCCTGCCCATCTCAAACGTCTGGATTTAATGTTCCTAATTATGTCAGGTGAAGAATACAATGCGTGCAGTTCTGTGTTGTGTAGCTTTCTCCATTCTCCTGTAACTTCATCCCTCTTAGCCCCAAATATTTTCCTAAGCACCTTATTCTCAAACACCCTTTTACCTGTGTTCTCTCTCAAAGTGGGAGTCTCAAGTTTCACAACCATAAAGAACAACCGGTAATATAACTGTTTTATAAATACTTATTTTCAGATTTTTTGACAGTAGACTGGATAATAAAAGCTTCTCAACCAAATAATAACAGGCATTTCCCATATTTATTCTGTGTTTAATTTCCTCCCGAGTATCATTTATATTTGTTACTGTTGCTCCCAAGTATTTGAATTTTTCCACGTCTTCAAAGGATAAATTTCCGATTTTTATATTTCCATTTCGTATAATATTCTTGTCACGCGGCATAATCATATACTTTGTCTTTTCGGGATTTACTTCCAAATCTATCTCTTTACTTGCTTCAAGTAAAATTCCCGTATTTTCTCTAATCGTTTGTAGATTTTCTCCTAACATATTCACGTCATACGCATAGACAAGCAGCCGATGTAACCCGTTCAATTCCAAACCCTCTCTGTTATCCTGGACTTTCCTAATGGCATACTGTAGAGCAAAGTTAAAGAGTAAAGGTGATAGTACATTTCCTTGCTTTAGCCCACAGTGAATTGGAAACGCATTTGACAGAAACTGACTTATACGGACTCTGCTGTACGTTTCACTGAGACACATTTTAATTAATCGAACTAGTTTCTTGGGAATACCAAATTCAATAAGAATATCATATAAAACTTCTCTCTTAACCGAGTCATATGCCTTTTTGAAATCTATGAATAATATGTAGTATTAATAAAATATGTAATTTAAAATCACTATTTTTAATGCAATAAATTGACAAAAATGTCGTCACAATTTAACTGGTCAACTGTAGTTTGCAAATACAACTTGTCTCTGCCACAATTTATGCTTTTTTTTCTTGTGTCTTAAGATTTCGTAGAAAAATATTTTTCTTTGACACACAAAATGGTATTTTGATTTGCCTGACACCCGACCCAAACTCCTCGCTAATAGCCTACTTTCAATTTGTAACACAGTTAAATGACCGGCGCACCTGACCATCCCAGATTCTGAGAAAGCATTAGGGCAAATGTATAGAGTTGAGACACTCGGAACTATAATCTTTTACAGACAAAGAGTTGGAATCCCTATTTTATGTTTGTTTTTTTATTTATAAAAGAACTATTGTCTTAAGCCAGCTTTAGAATTTGAAGTATTTTCTATATTAATTGTGTACAAAACATAACCGTCAGTTTCCGAGCCCTCCCTCTTTACCAGCATCGTGTACTATAGTGAAAACAAAAAGCGGCTCTCCAATCGGAGTAATGGGATAGGGACAAGTATATATGAAAAAAAAATTCAAAAATTTACTCTGTAAAATAAAAAAATTAATAAAAAATTAAACTCAATAACTGCCTAGATATATTATATAAAAACGTTACATTCTTTGCATAATATGTAAAATGAAACTCAACATATCAGAACAACAAAACGCCGACATTTGTCATTTTCAGTAGTCTACAAGTAAAGGAATGCAATATGTAATGACATAAGAATCCGGTCTCTAACAATAAAGTATGCGGTTTTGCTACATATCCATTTATTATAAGCTCATACTCTAGTAGAATGCAGGATAACTTACCTCAATGTGGACAACAAAATCACCGTATTCCGTGTAAGCATAAATCGGAGATGTCTAGAGATAATATTCTCTTGCAAGTCACTGCTCTCATAATCATTGTCTTCATCGCTCTCATAACCATGTTCATTCCAAGCATTATCATGTTCATCACTCTCATCATGGTCATCACTTTCTTAATTATGGTCGTCACTCTCATAATCACGGATATCATTCTCATAATCATGCTCATCGCTCTCTTAATCACGGTCATCGCCCTCTTAATCACTATCACCACTCTTACTCACTGTTATCGCTCTCTTAATCACGGTCATCGCCCTCTTAATCACTGTCACCACTCTTACTCACTGTCATCGCTCTCTTAATCACGGTCATGACTTTCTTAATTACGTTCATCATTCTCATAACCAAGGTCATCGCTCATAATCATGGTCATCTCTCATAATCATGTTGATCACTCTCATAATCACTGTCATCACTCTCTTAATCACGGTCATCACTCTTTTAATCACTGTTATCACTCTCTTAATCAGTCGAGGCGAGTTGGTATAGCGCTGGCCTTCTATGCCCAAGGTTGCGGGTTCGATCCCGGGCCAGGTCGATGGCAATTAAGAGTGCTTAAATGCGACAGGCTCATGTCAGTAGATTTACTGACATGTAAAAGAACTCCTGCGAGACAAAATTCCGGCACATCTAGCGATGCTGATATAACCTCTGCAGTTGCGAGCGTCGTTAAATAAAACATAACATTTAACATTTCTATTAATCACTCTCTTCACTCTCATAATCATGGTCATCACTCTCTTAATCACGGTCATCACTCTTTTAATCACTGTCGTCACTTTCTTAATCACGGTTATCACTCTCTTAATCACTCTTCACTCTCATAATCATGGTCGTCGCTCTCCTAATCATTGTCTTCACTCTCCTATTCATGGAAATCACTCTCATAATCTCTTAATCACGGTCATCATTCTCTTAATCACGGTCATCACTCCCTTAATCACGGTCTTCGCTCGCTTAATCATAGTCTTTACTCTCATAATCATGTCATTGTTCTCTTAATCATGGTGTTCACTCTCATAATCATGGTCATCACTCATAATTAGACTTCGCTGAATTGCCACACGCAGCATGCAATCAGGTTGCCGATGTACGGTAGTATAGGGGAGGTGAGCGACCGCCCGGTCTCGTAGTACAAGCAGTTCATGTTAAGAGTTGTGACCGGTCCAAATAGATAAAGCAGCTACAGCTAATGTATACCTATGTAAGCACTTGTTTTTGCATTACTGTGGTTGGAATAGTCAAAGCTTCACATTTGTTCAGCGCAGACAAGAATTCAATCAAACATACTACAATGAGAGTGTTGCTGTTCCAAATAATTGCCCCTGGAACCTTTACCCCCGCAGCCAGATTTGGCCCGTTGGGAAAGTAGTTGGATGCTGTTAATTGTTATGCAGAACATTACGACAAAATAATGGAGGTAATTGATGAATTGCATACCACAGACAGTTCTGCTGTTCCTGCTGTAAAATCATTGCCTTCTGAACAGCTATTGGAAGATAGTCTGTTCATTGATTCTAATTTTAAAATCGTGTCCAAAAGCATCATCCTGTTAGAATCGTCTAAACTACAATTCTCAGAAACCCTTAATATAGTGGATAAAGTATCACAAACCGTTATCCAAAATAAAAATTCACTAATTTCAGAAAAAGTAAAATGTAAGTTGACAAACGTTATTGCTAAAAATTCTGCCTATTCACAACTTCGTATTATAAATAATGTACCATCAGGTCACGACAAGACATCTGAAGTTGGTGTACTAAAAAGTAGTGACTTTCCGTTCTTCAAATATGTACGTATTACCTCGTGTGATGTTGAACGTACATTTTCCCAAAATAAAAACTGTTTAAGTGACCATCGGAGGAGGTTACTTTGCAGTCGCTCAAAATGTATGTAACTCTTCACTGCAATGCACCTATTCAAGGATGATATATCTTACATTACATTTTAAGAGTTAATATATCTCACTATAAAATAATTGTGTATTTACATGTTTAGACATATTCTACTTCAATGATCATTCATTATATTTCTTGAATGCAGGATACAGGTTTTATTGTAACCGCAGTATACTGCTCAGTGTTTACATCAGAGGCATACTCCATCCGTTACACGCCCCCTTCTCATACAGTCTATACCTCGTGCGCAGTAAACCTTGCGATTCTCGTGGCAATTCCACGAAGTCTACTTATAATCATAATCATCACTGTCTTAATCCTGATCATCTTTCTTTTAATTCTAGCTATACCAGTCATATTAACTGTCATCATCACTGGCATAATAATGACAATGGTTATGAGAGCGATGATGATAATCATTATGAGGGCGGTTAAGACAATTATAAGAGATGGAAACAATAGTAATGAGAACGATGCAGACAATGATAATGAGACCGATGAAGACAAATTATTATGACAGTCATCAAGACAAATATTATGAGAACGGCAAAAATAATGATCATGAGAACGATAAAGGCAATGATTATGAGAGCGATCAACACAACGATTATGAGAGCGATGAACACAATGATTATAAGAGCAATGAAGACTATGATTATGAGAACGATGAAGATAATGATTATGAGTGTGATGAAGACTATTATGAGAGCGATAAATACAATGATTATGAGAGCGATGAAGACAAAATTATGAGACCGATTGAAACAACGATTATGGGAGCGATGAACACAATGATTATGGGAGTGCTGACAATGATTTTGAAATCGACGAAAGAAATGATTATGAGAAGGATGGCGTCAATGATTATGTGAGGATAAGATTATAAGCTCGATGATTAGGCCTACTACAACTTTGCAAGGATGATAACGACGATCAGGATTTGACAAACCAGGAAATCATGTTGCACAGAATAATTAACAGTAGAAAATGCAGTTTGAATTGCAAAGTCATTTCCAAGGTAAGACGCCGAACATTTATTATGAATGAACAGTACGTAATAATTTGCAGACACTGACATTACAACATTGACTTAAAGCCAGGAAAATTTGATAATATAGTTTAAGTCAGCAAGTTTTAACTTGAGTTTCAACTTTGACATATACGAACACATTTAATTTCAGGATTGGCTCTGAACGGTGAAATGGTGAGAACGGAAGTTAGAGTAGGCCTACATCAATAATCAATTCAAACACCTCTTTTTTAAACATAATTTTCAATCGTACTCCCCGAGTTTTAAACTCGTATCTCTTGCGTGAAAGCTCGCTTTGTAGCATTTGGGAGAAAAAATGCGTCATTTTTCTTATGAATCGAAAGGCTATTGGCCTAGAATACACTTTCCTTGTCAAAGTTTAATATTAAATTAATGACGAGTTGAATTGGCATTTGTGATGAATTACTTACTTACTTATTTACTTACTTACTTACTTACTGGCCTTTAAGGAACCCAGAGGTTCATTGCCGCCCTCACATAAGCCCGCCATTGGTCCCTATCCTGAGCAAGATTAATCCAGTCTCTATCATCGCATCCCACCTCCCTCACATCCATTTTAATATTATCCTCCCATATACGTCTCGGCCTCCCCAGCCTCCAGCCTACCAACTAACACTCTATATTCATTTCTGGATTCGCCCATACGTGCTACATGCCCTGCCCATCTCAAACTTCTGGATTTAACGTTCCTAATTATGTAAGGTGAAGAATACAATGCGTTCAGTTCTGTGTTGTGTAACTTTCTCCATTCTCCTGTAACTTCATTCCTCTTAGCCCCAATATTTTCCTGAGCACCTTATTTTCAAACGCCCTTAACCTATGTTCCTCTCTCAAAGTAAGAGTCCAAGTTTCACAACCATAAAGAACAACCGGTAATATAACTGTTTTATAAATTCTAACTTTCAGATTTTTTGACAGCAGACTGAATGATAAAAGCTTCTCAACCGAATAATAACAGGCATTTCCCATATTTAATCGGTGTTTAATTTCATCCCGAGTATCATTTATATTTGTTACTGTTGCTCCCAGGTATTTGAATTTTTCCACCTCTTCAAAAGATAAATGTCTAATTTTTGTATTTCCATTTCGTACAATATTCTCGTCACGAGACGTAATCATATTCTTTGTCTTTTCGGGATTTACTTCCAAACCTATCTCTTTATTTGCTTTAAGTAAAATTGCCGTGTTTTCCCTAATCATTTGTGGATTTTCTCCTAACATATTCATGTCATCCGCATTGACAAGCAGCTGATGTAACCCGTTCAATTCCAATCCCTCTCTGTTATCCTGGACTTTCCTAATGGCATACTCTGGAGCAAAGTTCAAAAGTAAAGATGATAGTGCATCTCCTTGCTTTAGCCCACAGTGAATTGGAAACGCAATTTGTGATGGATTAATGCAGTTAATTTAGTAGTCCGTCTACATTTGTTTGATAAGTGTAATAATTGTATTAAAGTAGTACAAGTAACTTACCTGAAAATAACTGTCTATGGAATTATTTGTGATGGAGTGGACAATATTGGAGTAGATATCCTCGTTGATCTTCAATTTCTTTCACATATTCTCCATTATTATGTTCAGGATCTCGCCAATCGGCAGTGTAATATCCTCTGGCATCTTCACGTAGCACCTTAAAGGAGCTATAAAACAAGAAGACAGATCAGAAATCAAAATGTAATACATCCCTCAAAAGATAACTGTTAACTTTTGTGTGCATTTATTTTTAAATAATTATATTTAGCCTGTAGTAGCAAACATATATGTGTTTATCGTCGCTCCTTTTGGAGACTTACATGATTGATGCATTACAAGAGCTCACATTCTTTTTAGTAAAAACCTTGTAACTAACTGTGTGTTCATTGGACGTGAAGGGTAGCTTGTTCATGACAAATTAACAGAAGCTTTTTTAAGTATCTTGTTTCGAACTCGTGTTTCTATTTCACTGACTAGAACAACTTGGAAACTCCTCTTTTTTAACGAAAGTAGTCTATGTGGCACTTGACTTTGCTACTTCTTAAAGTGGCAACAGTTCTGGTCTCGCCCAACCGCTTCTTTTTAGATGATAGACTGGTTCACAGCAGAGCTTTCTATGAAAGGGTTTGCCCAGCATACCTTTGTGCAGTCATGCTATTCGTAATTCAACGAGTTTCTAGACGATGAACTCCACAAACAACTCCGAAGAAATTATATTGTTTTCTTTTGTGAAATTATAAGTTTGTATTTCTGTGCAATGGTAAGGTGAGGTGGATCTGATACTGTTAAATATTTGCTTTGAACAGAATCCCTACTGAAGTTAGAGCATAAAGGGATACAATATCGAGTCCTTCTAGTTATACTAGTTGAATATCTGTAATTAGAATGTCTGTTGCTGTAATCTTCTATTACTAGAAGTGATTTCAAACTATTCTCATATACAGATTGATTAAGGATGAATAATAAATATTTCAGGGTGTAAGTGTAGTAGTATGGACTGTTCTCCGTAAAAAAGTACAAATAAACTTGTCTCCAATTTTTAATGGATGTGCAGATACAACTGTGTGAATGTTACGCATAAAATGCGTTACAAGAGGCAAGAAGAAAAGACAAATAACTGAATGATTACGTTTATGGCTTATTTACATGGAATCAGTATATTTCAACAGTTCGGTGCACTTTCCGCCCTTTTGACAATAGTGACAACTTTCGTGACCGCCAGCAGTGTATATTAGTTGGTGATTTCTCTTCTGAATGGCGCATCACGAAGTCTGGAGTTCCTCAAGGATCGGTGCTAGATCCTCTACTATTTATATTTATTAACGACGTGACAAGCACTATATAACACTGCAGATGTAACTTGTTTGCTGACGATTTACAGATCTATAGGCCTATACATTTTTGTCTTAATGAACTAACTGATGCAGTGGCACAGTGACTGAAGCCTTAAACTTTATCTATGGGCTCAAAATTTGGGTTGAGGTTAAACCCAGAAAAATCGCAGGCAATTATAATTGACAACAGCGCTTTCTAAGTACAATTAAGGACAAAACCGTAACTAAATTGTCAATAAATGAGTTGATTATTAAGTATAGTGACAATGTAAAAAAATCTTAGATTATTAATGGACAGAGATCTAAATTGGAATAATAATGTAACTCACATCTTTACATATGTAAGAAAGTATTTTCATTGCTCCACTCTTTAAATCATTAGCGAAATTGTCTGCCTCTTTCCTTAAAAGGAAAAATTGTTGGCTAGTGATGACCCATTTTGATTACTGCGATTCTCTCTTGACAAATATAATTGTCAATTTAACTGAAAGAGTACAGCGTGTCCATAGTGTATGTGGATCAGCTTCATCTGCAATACTCGTATATTTGACCCAGTGAGGGAAGTGGGAAAAACCCAAAGGCGGTATGCTACCCCAAGGTTTTTCCCCATGGCACAACTCGGTTTAAAAAAAAAGGCATACCCCCTCCCTTACAACATACACATACATGATGTTAAATTGTTTCGTGTAGTTAGTAACTCGAATCTTTGAAACTTACGCAACACATTACATTTCTTAATAAAAAAATTAAGTTATTTGCTATATTATTTTGCAATGGCCATTGAGACATCATTTAAAATAATATTAAAGCTTCAAAGTGCATTACCTAATTATAAGTAAAAAGTGCAACGACAACAAAAATGAAACAGTCACTAAATTGGCAACAATGGCCACCACAATCTACAGACCACAGCTTTCTATACTTGAAATGCTACCATTATAGGCATACCAGGAGTTGACTTATCAAAATAAACGTATCTAAATACATTTGAATACAGTTGCTGAAGGCTGTGGTTTTAGATTAACGAAGCAAATATATAGTACTCTTTGTTGTGAAGAAATGTAGAAACAAATTTTTACTGATCACATTTTTTCATGACGGTATATCATTTTTCACTAACGGTATTTATTCTGGCCCTAGAAACCAGGGGCGGTATTCCATACCGGCGCATACCGTCTCACTTTCCTCACTGATTTGACCATATAACGCCATTCTTCTAAGCTCTTTCATGAGTTCACCTAAAGGAGCGAAGAACAGCACATTCTTTATCTGTTCTGTTTGGAATATTACGTCCAGTAATGGAATATGGTGCTGCATGTTGGGATCCTTACTGATTAGAACATATTAAGACACTGGAAAAGATTAAAAAACGGGCTCTCAAGTGTTGTCGGAAAAATTCACCATTAAAATGGGACACACTCACGGACAGGAGAACGCGAATTCGATTATGCGCACTGTTCAAAACATACCTGGAGAGAAATAAAAAATAGGTTGTAGCCGCCATATTACTCTTCAAGGAACGACCACTCATATAAATTGAGGGAAAGAAGGCAGAGGACAGACACTGGAAAGTTTTCTTTTCTCAATCGTACTATCAGGGACTGGAATGCTTTGCCTGCAGACTTACTAAAGGTTTTACCAACGACCAAAAATGTATTTAAAAAAAGGCTTAAGGACTTTACTATTAAAAAAGGTAATTATACACAGTATTTAAAGGGTGTAAATGATGTGTTGTTATTGAAGTGTTGTGTCAGTGAAGAATTATGTTGTGTCAGTGAAGTGTGTTGTATCAGTGAAGTGTGTAGTGTAAGTGAAACGTGTTCCTGTCAGTGAAGCTTTATAGTTTATGGTGGCAGTGCAAAGTATTTGAACAGTGAAATGTTTTTGAAGTGTTAGTGAAATCAGGATAGAATCAGTGAAATGTGTCATAGTTTCAGTGCAGTGAGTGAGTTGACAGCGAAATGAGTGTAATTTGAAAGGTACTTGTGCAGATATGAACATATCATACTCGTGGGTTTTAGTTCGATCTTAGGTTTAAGATACAAATTAGATTTATTTCAAATGTTATTTTAAGTGATCGTTTCATTTAATTTAGGATATTCCCTGTTGTTGTTATTATTATTATTATTATTATTATTATTATTATTATTATTATTATTATTATGAATTATTGTTAGTATTAATTATTAGTGTTATTATAATTGTATTTTTAATTAATAAGATTATTGTTATTGTCATTATTGAGTGTAATTAGTTACCACTGCCACCGGGTATACACCCATTGCAGTGTGAATACATACATACATACATACATACATACATACATACATACATACATACATACATACTTCTGCTCCAAAATATCTGAGAATTCGCTTTGAATATCTTACAACGTTACGGAATCAACATCAGGCCTTGTTATCCATTCCTCGTCATTATACTTTTTTCCATTCATCCTCTTTCACCGTGTCAGTCTGTCGCCTATGGAACTCCTTACCTCGTCATGTCAGGGATTGCCGAACGGTTAATCAATTTAAATTACAATTTACGTGGAATTTGATTTGTGAGTGTTAGCCGATTTTTATAGGTTATTCTCTATGTTCGTATAAATTGTCATTTAAGCCTATTATAAAGTAGAATTAGGATATAAATTGCAAATTGCTTAATTATGTATCATGTTTAGTCAATATTTCATTATATGTAAGCTCGTTAATGTGTATGATAATGATTTTATATTTAAGTATTAGGCCTACTATTAACGTTACTAATTTTGTTGTTGTGTCAATGCAAATTTCCACTTTTGGTAGTGCGCGAACAATACGTTACTTAAATCTTTATTATCATCACACGTACAGTCTTAGAAAAAAGTATTGTCGCACAGATACTGTACAAGTCCCAGAAAGGATGTAGTGCGCATGATCAGAGGACGAGCGACCTGGTTCACAAGAGAACGACTAGTTGAAGTAATAACATTTTTTTTTTTTCGTTGTATGTCTGATCAAGCACACTGTCTTCTTTCTGGGAATTATGAAGTATCTGTGCAAAAAAACTTTTTTCTAAGACTGTACATTCAACTTCGAGCCTTAATGATGTGTCTTTCCCAGAAATATATAGGCCTACTATTATTGACAAGTGTACAGAGAGAAAATCCAATATGAGGATAGTTGCCCATAAAGCGTTACCAAAATGATTCAGCCTCCTATTTAGTCCATTATAAAGAATAATAATCAAAATGTGCTAAGAATCATTAACATTTATAAATAAGGGAATAAATAAGGAGTAATTAGTTTAACATGGATATGATATGATATGATATGATATGATATGATATGATATGATATGATATGATATATGATATGATATGATATGATATGATATGATATGATATGATATGATATGATATGATATGATGTGATGTGATGTGATGTGATATATGATATAATATGATATGATATGATATGATATGATATGATGTGATGTGATGTGATGTGATATATGATATAATATGATATGATATGATATGATATGATATGATATGATATGATATGATATGATATTATATGATATGATATGATATGATATGATATGATGTGATGTGATGTGATGTGATGTGATGTGATGTGATATATGATATAATATGATATGATATGATATGATATGATATGATATGATATGATATGATATGATATGATGTGATGTGATGTGATGTGATGTGATGTGATGTGATGTGATATATGATATAATATGATATGATATGATATGATATGATGTGATGTGATGTCATGTGATGTGATGTGATGTGATATATGATATAATATGATATGATATGATATGATATGATATATAAGAGGAATAGAAGAAGAAATAAATAGAAAGAAAGACAAAGACAGAAATAAGGCAGAGACGAACAGTAATGAAAGGTCAGAACTTGCGACAGTTGAGGATTTAGCAGAGATATTTGATATGTGTAAAAAAAATTGGGGATGTGATCAAAAAGTGCAAGTAAGGTGAAACTAGAAAAGATCGAGAAGTATAGGGGAGAGAGAAATTGTATAAGCAGATATGCAGAATAAAATATAAGTATTTATAGGAAGTGAGACTAGTGATAATGGATTAGGTGTAAGCAGAATAGTGAGAAAGTGCAAGTGAGCGCAAATAGGCATGAGTGAAAATAGTGAGAAAGGGTTAAGAGAAGTGAACAAGTGACAGCATAAAATTAGTACTAACATTTGAACATTGGAACAGTAAATGAATAAAAGGTCAAAGAACAAATAGGTCAAATAATTCAATATGATAATTTATAGAGAAAAATTTAAATTGAGATTTTAGTGAATAGTAGTTAGAGGAAAAGGGGTGTGTGAAAGGAGTATACAATATTAGATATATTAGGATTAATGAACAAATAAAGAATATCAATTGAAATGAAGGGGAGATTGACCAAGGAACAAAAAAGGTACATAGTGTAATTGGGAGTATTTGTGTAGACGTGTACTGCAAATAATATTATGTTAATGGTGGCACCGGATACAGAAATGTGAGGTACACCATTACGTGTAAAGAAGTGCTGTGAAGAAATATATATCATATCATAACATGGATATGAATATGGCAGCTATCCCCATATGAACATACGTTTTATTTTTATTGAAGTCGGGTTATACAAATGATTATGCAGCATTGTAAACCTTGTGATTGCCTCCCGAGCATGAAAAAAGAGGCCCAAGAGTTCATTTCTACTCACAATATGAGTTAGATCTTATTACATTTAGCGCTATTTTCCAGGAATATGATCAAGGAGCCTCTAAAGGTATTGGGGTCAACCCCCTCTATTCTTGAAACGCACTATAACCGTGAATTTAATCACAGAACGTAATATAGGTTTTCTATTCATTTAAGTGTATCGTATTGTGCCTTTCAATCTGCATTTAACTTTAATCCCGTATGGAGTATGCATACAGCAGATTATCGTACAACTACTGGAGACGTAAATCACTTGTAGCAAAAAAAAAAAAAAAAGAACGCAGTCTACTGCTGCAAACTGATTAAATGACTGACATGCCGCTAAGTTTACAGCCTACATACAAAGTAACGAGTCACTGCAAGTCGTCCAACTGTCATACGTGGAAAGCAGTGAAGGTTAAGGTAGAAAAAATTGAGTAGCTCGGTCATTCGTCAGGTTACATTAAACATCACGTCTTCTAAGCAAATAACTCAACTAGAGTCAGTCTTTTCATAGAATTCTTTAACACTCCAGACTGAACTGCATTTCCAATAAAAGTTAAGCAAGAAAGAGAACGCATAGCGATTCGAAAAAGGAAAAGGCTCGTCGTAGAATATTTATTCTATTCGGAATTCTTTATCAGCAGAAAAAGATAGCACTTCGACACCTAGAAGTATTTTACAGGTATGTTAATAACTAGAGATAGGTGTTGCAATAATAGAGATTTAGGACTTTATGAAATCTAATTTAGGACTTTTAAGAGTTTATATTTCAGGTATTCATTCCATATTCCGGCGTTTCACTGAAAGACAAGGTCTCCAACACGGCACTGCAGAAAATTTCAGCTTCTGAGAACATCACAGAAAAAGCCCTCATAATGAAGTGGAAGTGGGGTGGTCATGTAGCAAGGCAGCAACAAGGCAGATGGGCGCGAGAAACCACCATGTGGGACCTCAACATAGGAAGGAGAACACAAGGCAGGCCAAGAAGAAGATGGGAAGATACATTCAAGCAGCAGCTGGGAGGGAACTGGTCAACCATCGCCCGCAACAGGAACGAGTGGAGACAGATAGTGAACAAACTCATATAGAACTAAAATTTGACAAACTCTAGTGTATCTCACATAGTGAATGTGAATGTAAATATTGTTCACGTGAAATAGCCGATCATGTGAACCACACCAACCGAGCTCCCCCTCCTGTAGGAGCTCTAGCCCTTCATGGGACACAATGGCTTCATTCATTCAAGAGTTTATATAAACTTGACAACAAGTACAGGGACATAATTTTATTTTTACTAACATTTTTAATATTAACCTAACTATATCTTTGGATTAACGGTTGAGAACCGGAAACACTATTTCCTACCCCTTTCCACGACTGGAATTCGATGATACTGGCGTAAAATACAAACAAATCACTTTTCTATGTATAGGAGGGAAGAAAAGTAGTTCATCCATTTACTTAAATTGGAAATATCACAATTTTGAGTTTGATAATTTTCATTAGGTTTTTGTTTAATCAAAATACAGTACATTATTAGGCCTAACAATAAGTGTTTTTACTCACGAACTGAGTTATCCATGCGAACGTATTGACTATGCATTGTACAGCACATTAGCGTACAATGTAGAGAATGGAGTTAAATTGAAAAATAATCATAATATGGATTTTTAAACACATTTTTTAAAATGGTGGCCGTTCATTTCGATACAGACTTCACTTCTTTTGTGCATATTATCGCATTATAGACTATTGCATGTAATTCCATTTACCAGTTTCGTCCTTCGTACTAGTAACTCATGTTGAAATAATTCTGTACCTACGCACAGATAAAATAACTCAGACATGCTATCTACTGTCCGTCCAAGTGCGTATGTCGCAAGACCATAGAAAGGGGGGAAATTACGTGACAGTTAATTACTTAACGAGGCCCTTTTATTTAAGTTATTTTAAACAGTTGTATAATATTACGTAGACGTCCAATTCTTAACAGAAATTAATGTTATCAGAAAAGAACTAAGACAGCCCAGCCATTAGCCTTTACAGAGGGGCGAGCAGAAGCAGGTGGGGGGAATCGGGATGCGACGTAGGCAAACGGACAACAGTACCTGTGCGAAAATATGATTCAATATTGAAAGCTCTTTCGTCACTGGAAAACGCGAACATATTTCTGGAACGTACTATACTCACTAACTCAGTACTGTTTACTGTATGCGGCCTTGGTACTGAGTGGACAGTTGGAACTTCATTAGTATAAGGGGTGGGAGTGAAGTACATTAAGAAACTCAGGTACAATAAAAATTGAAGTCAAAATAAAATGATGTCCCTGTATTAGTAGGCGTGATTCAGGAGGAACGTAAAGTATTTTAAGGAGTAAGTAATATGGACTATTTTGAGTTAAAATGTTCACATAATCATCCGGAATATTTAATGAGTATGGACATCCGGCTATTTGAATTACACCCATAACAAGCCTTAAAAATGGAAAGAAAAACGGCAAATGACTACGTAGTGCCGTTCTTCTGAGATCATCTGAGGGCAGCACTGTTCATAATGAATGTAGAACAGCTGTTTGTAGTTCAATTGGCTACAAAGATGACATGTTCTTCCAGCATGACGGAGCCCTTGTACATTTTAGCCGGCAGGTAACACATAATCTAAATCTCATATTCCTCGAATGATGAATCGAACGCGATTATCACATGAATTGGCAGCTAAGGTTCCAACACCTTACTCCTGTCGATTATTATGAATTAGGTTATGGAGTATATTCATAAATACATCAAAGTATTTGTTTTTTTCTGTTACCAGTTTTTTATGATTAATCCAAGTTAATAGGCCTAAGTCATTCTGTTCTCATGCATTAATGTTTTCTTTCTTTATATTTACAGGTAAGGCCGTTGTGCTGAGCAGTGAGTAATATAATGCCTTGTTCTATACTTTAGTAGCCTTTGAGTGTTCTTTAATTTTGAATTGTTTATGTTTGTTGTACTCTATTGGTTTAATATCGAAAATTCGGACTCTTCTGTGCAGTAAAATTATGAATTCAATAATAAAGTAGATAATACTTTGCAGATACTGATATCTTGGTTAATTACTTTTAAATGCAATATTCATTGATTAAAATTGACTATGACATCTCTCACCTAGATAAAAAGATAAGAAATACACATTAAGTTGTTGAAGAATATCGTGATAGACACTGAAGTGACTATTATCGCGTGTTAATAGACAGAAATTACATTCATAGAATAGTCCATATATTTCATTATAGCGTGGAAATACGGCTTTAATTTATTACGCTAGTTTCCATCTCCTCTAGCAGGCATGTCAATTGATGCCCACAGGAGCCAGCGCGCTTTAGAGCCCAGGAGAGCCTGAGCGCTTTACAGCGGAAAGGAAAGAGACAGACGAAAGAGGTGGTATATGCCGCTTGGTCGAGCTATATTCAGGGATGGCCAGCACTGATTCAATAGATAAAGGAAAGAGAACTTATTAAAACTGTACCCATGTTAATTTTTAGATTTGCCTGAGAATTATAAGTGCATTATAAGAATGTAAGTTTTAATTTTAATGCTCATTTTTCACAAGTTTGATTTTTTATTCAAAAGAAATATTTTCTCAACTTTTCGTATAGAAAAGTGAATTTTTCAGGTATAAGCTTGGGCCTATTTATTTTGTAGCCTTACAGAATGTTTTCGTAAATTTAATATACCGTATATACGTATTACTGAAGACAGTGTATTGAAAATTTTGAAAATATTCACATGGAAATTGCTTGTAAGGAAATGAATTAACAAAGCAACTAATGTTATATCATAAGCAAAAGATACGTGCCCATGTGTTGTAAAAATGTCAACTCTATAGCTTCAGCAGATTTCGAGAAAATAATTTGATATTCTGATGATAGGAAGTTGCTCACAAATATCACCTTAAAAGCATAATGCGGTAAGAGTTTTGTTATGTAATATTAGTTACACTCAAAACAGATACAGTACCTAGGTAACTTTGCTTTGTACTGTAATATTGTTTTGATTAGTTTGATTACTTTTGTAAGGCTAAAGATACCATCAATATAAATTCCAACTTATCATGTCATACTCAATCTCTTTCTTTGGAATATCTCTTTCTTTATGATGTGTTTCATCCACTGAATACAGTATAATAATATACTACTATGGAATTTAAGTGAATATTCCTTCTTAACTCTCTATTATGTTATTAAGATTTAAAACACAAGTGCAATATTAAGAAATCAGTGTTAGTACTTTTGTTTTACAGACGATATAGGTAATGTTAAATAGAAAGAAGCCATATAAAAATAACGACATAAAATTTCACGTTCCATTTGAAGTTTGTGCACCACTGTTTTCTTAATCCAACAGGCTGCTTATTCATATACACAACCCTTCCTCTTTCCATACTTAGCGCTTGCTGCCCGCGCACGACGTCAAGTTCAGAAAAATGCGCTTGCTTTGACATCAGTGTCCTATAGTATGGACAACTAAACCTCTTTTGTATTCTGTAGAATGGTGCAAATTCTTTACTTAGTATTACAAGAATGGTCTGAATTATACATTATAGTTATTCAAATTGTATCTAAAAATATTCTTATTTCCATACTACCCTATACCACATATGCTGGAGTTTATGTATATATAGAAATAAAGTTTATTATAAACTTGTAGATCGTGTAACAGGCAAATATTATTTCCAATAAATCCAGTTTTTCTGCCCGACATTGCTCAATGATGTGCACGAGTAATTCAATGCGACATGTTCAACAAGTTTCACGGAATAGTACATTATGCAACAACCTATAATGGTAGTAATTAAGACACGAGTATGTTTGTTTATGAAACGAGCGCAAGCGAGTGTCATAATTTTCATACGAGCGTCTTAATTACCATTATAGGCAAGTTTCATACGACTTTTTATGCTCGACCGCATTTCTAACTTGAAATTATTCATAAGTATTCATGTTATGGTTATCTAAGTGGAGAGCGGAACTGACCTTTTAAATTGTAAGATGTGCGCAGACGCGAAAGTATTGATTTTTTCCGAGGGACGAATGTCATTGACCTTGATATAATCCAGAGAATAACATGAACATTAATATTTATATAACCTGGAAATTGATTTAGAATTGAAAAACGAGATGACAAATTGAATTTATTTGAATATTATTTACAATTAACGCTAATTATAGTGACAAAACATAACCTTCTGCGACAGTATTAGATTTCCAGCCTCCGTGACTTTTCGCTAATTTTCTTTCGATTGCATATCCGAGAATAATCGATACTTGCGGTTTTATAATGGTACAATGGTGATTTCTCATTGGCTGAACAACTGAATTATAATGAATAGGTTTACTTTAATGAGGTGCATTAAAGGGCTACTACCAGGTGTATAATTACTACATTTCGGCATGGTCGAGCATAAAGTATTTTAAAATGTAATTCGATTTATGACATGAGCATTTTTATAAATGAGTATTTTTGTTTTCATACAAACTTGTGTTTGCTATTAAAATTCGGATATTTGAATTTAAATGCATTTACTACTATAACATTAATAATTATTTAGTTCACATCTTGCACCAGTTTGGACTTCACGTTTTTTTTTTATTTAATAATCATTTTTGCGTTTGTTGATTCTATGAGGTCTTCCACTTTTTTAACCTTCCATAAGTGAATGTGACTCAATATTGTTAGACACTACATTAGCTTATGTATAGTAATTGAGTAAATTGTTGAGATGTATTTTAACTGTAAATATAAAAAAGAGAATTCCAGAAATTCACTGATGATTAAAAAATAATTAAGATTGAAGGAAACAAGTCAGTATTTCTCTTCAAATTTTACCATGTTTCTTGTGTGATACTGAGAATTGTTTGATCGCCCAATGTATATAGTTAGTTTTCATGTTACATTACATGCTTCATTGCTTAGGTTTGCGTTTACTTACTTAAGCGTAAACATAACGCGTGTTCTTTACGAAAAGCTGTCGCCTCAGCGGCGTAACGTGTCATAGCAGGATCCCACACATCGCTTCGTCCTGAGAACGAGAAGTTTTCATTTCTTCACTCTGCTTAAATCATTCCTTGACATCTCCACGCACACTATCAACGCAATAATTAAAGCCCTAGTAAAAGATTATCTAAAGTGCTAAAACAGAGTGCACGGAACATAAGCTGAGTCCATAATTTTAACTTGCATTCTTCGTCTTGAGAATGTAGGACATTATCCAGATCTTTGTCTCATGATGTTGCCGAGGTTTTAGGCATGTACTAACTGCCCAGAGCTTAATTCTATAAATTCGGTGTGGCGGGCCTGAAAGCCCAAAAGAAAATGGGAACTAAATAGACTCTAGTACTACGATCTGAATGTAAGAGTATACCGTGACACATTAAGAGGATAGCAAATATATTTTTATTGTAACACTTGTAACTACTAAGTGTTTATGAACTTGTTCCAATCATTAGTCTGTCTATTTTAAGTCTTTAACGAGGTTATTCTATCTTGTTCTTGAACTGCAGCAAACAGATTAACACTGTTTTTGGTACCTGCCCAAGACATTGATTTAATTCTTACGATAAAAGTCGGCAACTGTTCTTGAATTCTTTAAGATAATAGCAACTTGTCTCAAAAATGTAAGACCAAAATCTACTCATGATCTCAAATTAAGAAGAGTATACATGACTGGTGTATCTTTTACGTGTGGTCAATTAAAATTATTTTAATTTTGGTTTTATCTTAAAACAATACTACAGTATCTATTATACTTACAAAATTACAAATTCAGTGCAAAATGTATAGCCGACATGTGCACAAATGTTTTATGAAATAATGCTAATGAAGATAAGGAAATGGAATAAAAAATATTCTACGTTGTATATGATCCATATACAGTGAAACTTGTGTAATTCGAACGTTTTTAATTCGAATGATTCTTTATTTCGAAGTTTTCCTTTGTCCCCTTGAATTTCCTATGGAAACAGTGCATAAATATCGTCTTTTATTCGAACATAATTTTGTTTAATTCGAAGAAAAAAATCCAGAATGGACATGAGTTTTACAGTGAAATGTGGCAAAGGCGGAACGAGCCAGTACTGTAACAAATTAACCTGACCATAGGGGTTGGAGGCTGGAACAGGGAATGCATTGTGTCTCCTTTTCGGAGAAAGTGGTTCCAGTGCGGGTTGACAACCCTTGGAGTGTCATTCACCTCGAAAGTACAGTTACCGTACTCAGTTAAAACGGTCACTGTGCATTGCTTTTCACAAACTCCGAAACCCCGATCTTTCACTTCCGAGAGCTAAGAAGATTCATTCAGGGACACCAAAATGTGCATGGTTCTCTGTTTGATGCATTAAATAAACTGGAGGACTTTACAGTAACCCAGCAAATCAATAAAAAGAAGCAGACTAAAATCACATCCTACTTAACAAAGGCCTAGTAAGGTATGTTTTTAACTACTGTATGTGTTGTGCATAAATGTTCACTAATTACTGTACCGTACTGTATTTATGTAATCGGCCTATCATTATACAGCACTATATTTTCTTGTATTATAATACCCTGTTGTCTTGAAATGTTATAGTAATACATAGTACATACAGTACACCTGTAGTATGCCTTCTGCAGTACCATTTTTTTAATTCTTGTATTATAATTATACCCTGTTGTCTTGAAATGTTATAGTAATACATAGTACATACAGTACACCTGTAGTTTGCCTTCTGCAGTACCATTTTTTAATTCGAATTTTTCCATAATTCGAATTTTTTCTTGTGCCCTTCAGATTCGAATTACACAAGTTTCACTGTATCTTAATTTCGTCTATCTGATATCTTCTTCTACCCCGAGCTCTTCTCCCGTTCAGCATTCCTTCCAGTGCATCCTTCAGCAGGTAGTTTATTCTCAGCTAGTGATCAAACCAATTCCTTTTCCTGTTCCTGATCAGTTTCAGCATCATTCTTTCTTCACTCACTCTTTCCAACACAGGTTCATTTCTTATTCTGTCTGTCCACTTCACACGTTCCATTCTTCTCCATATCCACATTTCCAATGCTTCTATTCGCTTGTCTTCACTTCGTCGTAATGTCCATATTTCTGCACCATACAATGCCACACTTCATACAGAGCACTTGACTAGTCACTTCCTTAGTTCTTTTTCCAGAAGTCAGCAGAAGATGCTCTTTTTCTATTAAAAGCTTCCTTGGTCATTGCTATCTTCCTTTTGAGCTCATGTTACTGCTTATAGTATACCCTAAGTATTTGAGCTGTTCACTTGCTCTACTGCCTCATTTAGAATTCGCAAGTTTATCTTCTGTATTTTCATTTTAAATTGGCATGCTGGATACAACAGTCTAAATCATTTAAATTCACAGACATAGCACGAATGTAATTACAGTTATCGACTAAGTCAGATAGTTTCATGTAAGGTGAAAAAAGACGTCTCGTAACTTGCAAGGCTTTCCGTTCTGTTGGACAGCCCTATTCGTTTGTATTTCTATTTCACTTTGCGTCTTTAATATTAAATAGATTTTGTTGTTGTTACAGTACCGTTCTTAAAAGTCAAAGGTGACACTGTCACATTGTCCTTTAACCTTATCATCCGTCCTTTTCAGTTTAATGTTATGTTTTATTGAAATCATTTTTAATTCCGCTTGGATATGTAGCCTACATGTCACAACGAGTTTAGATACCTTGGAAATAAAAATTTTGACACGCGAATATCAAACAAATAATAAATGTTGGCAGGTGAAAATAATGCATCAGTAACTTGTTGATTTTGTTGCCAGGTAATATGTTTGCAGGTTATGTTTGTAACCTTACTCTTTTTCCAATGGGCAATAAAAACCAACTTGATTTCTCTCTGCGTTGGTGCAGAGCTGTCAACAGCTGGCAATGGTTTACTCATACACATTGATCATAAGTTATTCCATTGTTGCTGTGCACGTAACTGTTACGAGACGACACAACAGAAAGTCTCTTTATGTCCTTTGACATTTTAGGAAGGATAAAAATGTACTAAATCAAACAGAAAATGGCTTTGCATGGACCTGAATTTATTTTCCCGAATGCAGTGTTAGTGATAAGTATTTAATTTTGTACGTTTGAACTTCACTATATTGTGGATGTCACACACAGAACGGAGTTTAACAGTTTTTCTAACTAATTTTGCTTGTTGAAAGATTATTTGTGACACTAACATAAGGTGCATCCTTCGAGTATTTTACTTCCAGAGATCTGACATACTCAGAAAACTCTAATTCGATGAGGAAGTATAACTCAACAGATGTAGAAATACACGAAATGGAAAGTGAATGGATAATAAGTAAATGCCGGAAAGATGTGCGTTATTCCTTTAAGTTCAGTATGAACGGACTATACTGTTGTCATTCACTCGCGTAAACAGAGGCAAGAGAGTACAGTCTGGTAATGAGAACCTCATCACTCCATTCAATCGATCTACAGGGACATCATTTTATTTTACTAATATTTTTAATATTAACCTGTCTATGCCTTTAGAGAACCGGAAACACCGCTTGCTCCCCCCTCCAAGACTGGAGTTCGATGATACTGGCGTAAAACACAAATCACTCTACTAGGTATAGGAAGGAAGAAAAGTAGTTCATCCATTTACGTAAACTAGGAAATATCGCGATTTTGAGTTTGATAATTTTCATTAGGTTTTTCTTTAATCAAAGTACAGTACTGTATTAAGAATAAGTGTTTTTACTCACGAAGTGAGTTAGCCATGCGAACGTATTCATTATGCAGTGTATATTATACTGTCTACAGCACATTAGCGTACAATATGGACAAAGAAGTTAGATTGAAAAATAATCATAATATGAATATTTAAACACAATTTTGAAAATGGTGGCCGTTGATTTCGATACAGGCTTCAGTTCTTTTGTGCATATTAGCGCACTATAGACTATTGCATCTAATTCCAATTGCCAGTTTCGTCCTTCGTACTAGTAACTCATGTTGAAATAATTCTGTACCTACTCTACGTACTGTGAATTCAGTCTTCACTTCTGCCCGACCCGAAAATATAAAATTACTCAGACATGCTATCTACTGTCCGTCCAAGTGGTTATGCCGCAGGATTGTAGAAAGGGAGGAAATCACGTGACAGTTAATTACTTAACGAGGCCCTTTTATTTAAGTTAAATTAAACAGCTGTATAATATTACGTAAACTTCCAATTCCTAAGAGAAATTAACGTTTTCAGAAAAGAGCTAAGACAGCCCAGCTATTACAGAGGGGCGAGCAGAAGCAGGTGGGGGAAATCGGGATGCGACGTAGGCAAACGGACAGTACCTGTGCGAAAATATGATTCAATATTGTAAGCTCTTTCGTCACTGGAAAACGCGAACATATTTCTGGAACGTACTATACTCAGTAACTCAGTACTGCTTACTATCTGCGGTCTTGGTTCTGTGTGGAGTTGGAACTTCCTTAGTAGAAGGGGTGGGAGTGAAGTACATTCAAAAACTCAGGTACAATAAAAATTGAAGTAAAAGTAAAATGATGTCCCGGTATAAATACTGGAATGAAGGTGTAATATAGTTATTATGATTTAAATACTTACCTCAGATGTTACCTGCCACCGCCTGATGATTAAAGGATGAATTATACTGAACCACAATATGCATTCGTAAATTATCGAAGGAGAAAGGTCGAAGTCTATCACTCAAACACTTTTTCAACATCGAAAAGCTAGGTACTTTCCGTGTCAAAAGATGTTAGAGGTGCAAATGAAAAAAAAAAACACGCCGTATTATTGTCGTTTTCCCCCCTCCATTCAAAATGTTACACATAACTGTATAACTGGTATTTTTTTTTGCAGAATGTATTAAATTTTTCTTTCACCTTTTCACCTATAGTGGATTATCAAGTTTCTTGAACGGAATTTTTACAAAAATCATCATATTACATAAATCCACATTAAATTCAGACAGTGTATGCTTTTCATTGTTTGATGTCGAAGACCTTTGCATATTTTCGGTATGTTTCTTGCTGTTATAATGCCGCTCTATATAATATTTCCTACGTATTTTAATTTCACATTTGCGCACGGCACAGAAAATATTTTTCCCTTGCGCAATCATATCTCTTCTGTATTTATTTCTTACACTGTTTAATTCCAAATCTTCGACTTAGGTATTTTAAATTACTTTTACACAACACTACTACTTGCATAAAGGCAATAAACAATATTGTAAACACCTGACTTTCTTTCCCATACGACTAGAAGTTGACGCTGTATGTCATTTGGTGGTTCCTACTTGTACTGCCGCCCTCTCGTAGTGCATTTATGTTATTGCGCTTGTACCTGTGACGTCATCCATACTTCAGACCAAAGCAACCTGTATCGCGTGGTAACGCACATTTTTCCGACCTCTAATAATAATAAGTATTAGGACGGCATCAAACTAGTTTAAGAGATTCATTGACGGAGCCAGAAGGCTGCGTTGGAAGGTTTTGCTCTAGCAAGACGATGGTTAACAGATAAGATAATAGCTTTCAGGAATGAGAGCTGTTTGCTCGGCCTGCCACCGAGGATACAGTACTCGGTCAGTTAGAGCGAGCATCTCATACTCGTTGCTAGTAATACCACAGTCTACTATATACAGTCACGAAGCTTGAGTTTTGAGGGTGCTAGAAACAATAGACTGTGCCAGCAATATTTTGCATTGGCTGTAATAAGGCGATATTAGCGATCCTAGTGGTGAGAAACTATCTAATGTATGCATATTTACTACGTATTGAGCTTCGTGACTGTATATACTAGACTGTGGTAATACACTGTCAAAACTGTAATATGGAACGTGAAGAGAAAGATGCGGTCAAGTTGAAACTTATTAACAACAACTAAAAAATTAAGTGTGAAAGTGGAACTGAAACGTGAAGTATGGATAAAGGCCGTTTATATTACTAGACTTGCATAAAGTGACTTACTAGTGTATTTGACTCCCTTGTTCTTTTATATAGGAAATGGTTTAGAATGTGAACACAAAATAATAGTTTGGTTGAAGATATGGATTGTGAATTTATTACTATAACATTATCATGCAATGTATTGCACTTTGGTTGCTTATACATATAATCAAGTGATAATAGTTACTTACTATAAGAGTATCGTAGCGTATCGTATCGTATTGCATTACGAGATGGGAAAATTGCCAAAGAATGCTTCAGACAGAGTTTGATAACCCATGGATTATGGAAGCCTAACATGATGTTATGATATACATGTTGTACGAAATTTTATAGGCTCTCAGATTTTACTGCTGATAAAATTTCACTGTTTCACTAGTATTTCACTTTACACTATTTAATCTAAAAGTTCGATTATATTTGACAATCTCTCAGGGAAGTGAGGCGACAGAATTTTGTTTACAATGCGATTATTGAAACATTGACTAAGTCACTATAAACAAATTAGGAAGTGCCAAAATATGTTTCCTTTTCTTTGTCATAGTTTTTATATCATTGTAAAAATGAGTGGCAGCCTACAAATAAAATAAGTATTACCCCTGATTGGTACGTAGAAACCAAGGAACCGGGTTCGATCCTCGGCGCCTGAGCGAATTTTTCTCCTCTAATATTAATTGTTACCGTTACAGACGTATTCTGTAGGACCAACAAATTAAACTTTACGTAGATACAGTTGCAGGACAAATATTTGAGGTGATCTAAATCTGTAACCACCTCCTCCACTCTAATGTTAACTCTAAACAAGAAAGTTTTCTAATTTATTCAGTCAATGTATTATTAAATAATGTTATTATTATTGAATTTCCAAGTTTATAGAACCCTATTTTACCCGAAGATATATTAGGGTTGTAATTAAGTCATACATGCTATAGCCCTGTACAAATAGTTACATAAAATGTATACATAATTATGACATAAATTACACATATTACATGAAATGTGTATGACAATAAAAATTATATTTATATTATACAAATACAAAGATATAAGATAAAATAGATATAATGTATAGAAATAGATACACAATGTATGAAATGCAGACATATTACATACAGTACTTTCCCAGAACATATCACACATAGACTTGTTACTTAAAAAAAATAAATAAATAAAAAATAAGAAAAAAAATAATAAGTATTTCGTAGAAATATACATATTACTTTTAAGGACGTAGAACTATATGACATAAAAATGACATGAAATAGACATGGCATACTGGTGCATGTTCAACACATAAGACATGGACATAGACATATTATATACAATAGACAGGAAAGACAAATAAAAGGAAAATTACATAAAAACATATATGATATGAAACAGTGATATTATATTAAATAAGTATATAATAAATTTTCAATCTTAAGACATATCAACTTGCAAATGTTTATTTGCTATTTAATAAAATATATGAACGTTTTCGCCGTTTGGGGCATCTTCAGATATAACAAAAAACATATAATCTTGACCTATAATAATAAATAATGCAAATAATAAAGAATAAAGAACAATGTACAGTATGTATGCAATACATGAGATTCATGAGCTTTATGTAAAATACGACAATACAGGATAATTATTGATATAATTTTTAGATTTTGAAATTGAATTGGACGGATATTTTATACATATAGCTCATGTTACAGACAAAATATACAACTATGATTAAAATTTGTCAATAATGTTAAAATTTTAAAATTGATAATGATGATTGATAAAATAGATATTTTAAGAGTAATCATTAGTTGAGGATTGTCGTATGATATACGATAATTTGCGTAGCTGATGTTCGTGTGTTATGTATGTGTTTCATTGAAAAACGTTCGCTAATGAACTAAATGTTATTTTATGTCGGAGATTACTGTTTCAATTTATTATCTGACTTGATGACATCTTATTGATTATAAATGACTGTTACGTGCAATCAGATTTGTTGAGATATTATTTGAAATGAATGCTCGTTGGTTATGAATGTCGTAGAGTATACGATGATTTTCGTAGTAGATAAATCGTAAGTTAAGTATGAATTTCAATCATTCAAGAAATCGTTCGCTTATGAAATGTTGTTTGACGTTGGTGATTACTCTGATTTGATGACATCCTATGGATTATAGCTGTTGTGCGTCATCAGATTTAGAAATCGTTCGCTTATGAAATGTTGTTTGACGTTGGTGATTACTCTGATTTGATGACATCCTATTGATTATAGCTGTTGTGCGTCATCAGATTTAGAAATCGTTCGCTTATGAAATGTTGTTTGACGTTGGTGATTACTCTGATTTGATGACATCCTATTGATTATGGCTGTTGTACGTCATCAGATTTAGAAATCGTTCGCTTATGAAATGTTGTTTGACGTTGGTGATTACTCTGATTTGATGACATCCTATTGATTATAGCTGTTGTACGTCATCAGATTTAGAAATCGTTCGCTTATGAAATGTTGTTTGACGTTGGTGATTACTCTGATTTGATGACATCCTATCGATTATAGCTGTTGTGCGTCATCAGATTTAGAAATCGTTCGCTTATGAAATGTTGTTTGACGTTGGTGATTACTCTGATTTGATGACATCCTATCGATTATAGCTGTTGCGCGTCATCAGATTTAGAAATCGTTCGCTTATGAAATGTTGTTTGACGTTGGTGATTACTCTGATTTGATGACATCCTATTGATTATAGCTGTTGCGCGCCATCAGATTTATTTATATGCGTTGGTGTTGGTGTGTTGGTGGTTTTAAGTTTTACAATGAAACACATACATAACACACGAACATCAGCTACGCAAATTATCGTATATCATACGACAATCCTCAACTAATGATTACTCTTAGAATATCTATTTTATCAATCATCATTATAAATTTTAAAATTTTAACATTATTGACAAATTTTAATCATAATTGTATATTTTATTTGTAACATGAGCTATATGTATAAAATATCCGTCCAATTCAATTTCAAAATCTAAAGATTATATCAATAATTATCCTGTATTATGTCATATTTTACATAAAGCTCATGAATCTCATGTATTGCATACATACTGTACATTGTTCTTTATTCTTTATTATTTGCATAATTTATTATTATAGGTGCAGATTATATGTTTTTTGTTATATCTGAAGATGCCCCAAACGGCGAAAACGTTAATATATTTTATTAAATAGCAAATAAACATTTGCAAGTTGATATGTCTTAAGATTGAAAATTTATTATATACTTATTTAATAATTCACCAGGCATATTGAAATATAAAAATGAATTGTAAATTAATGATATTATAGCTATTATTATTGTGATTATTACTATTATTATTAATAGTAGTAGTAGTAGTATTTCCTTTTATTGCAGCCTGTTTTGCTCTGTTTCATGTTAGATTACAGATAAAATAAATAAATAGACCATGAATATATAGAAACAAAATTAACACATTCATATACTCTTTCTAATTGCATTAACTACAACTTCTCTTACTATGACAGAAACACATAAACTAGCTATTTACAGTGAATTGTGAATATGTGATATGAATTTCTGAAATTCTCTTGAACAGCATTTCTTTTTAAACATAAAACACAGGGATTTTTCAAATTGCCCAGAACATGAGATGACATGTGACAGTAATAACAGGCGAGTTCTTTCGAAAATTGGGCAATCAAATAGGAGGTGATGAATAGTCTGGTCGCTTTCCTCGCATTTACACATGGATTCATTTACATTATTGATTTTGAACCGTTTAAAATATGTGGAGTAACGGCTAGCGCGTCTGGCCGCGAAACCAGGTGGCCCGGGTTCGATTCCCGGTCGGGGCAAGTTAGCTGGTTGAGGTTTTTTCCGGGGTTTTCCCTCAACCCAATATGAGCAAAATGCTGGGTAACTTTCGGTGCTGGACCCCGGACTCATTTCACTGGCATTATCGCCTTCATTTCATTCAGACGCTAAATAACCTGAGCTGTTGATAAAGCGTCGTAAAATAACCTACTAAGAAAAATATGTTTTAAATTTTCCATGGCTTGAAATAAATTGCGTAAGCACGAAATTTGGTATCATGTGTTTACAGTTTAACCTAGAGATTATTGTAGGGAAAAATAAGTCCCTAGTTAGAGAGTTATTAAATAATATAGGTTTTGATGTGTTCAAGATTCCTTCTGTTTAAAGGTATTTACATAATTACTATGCTTGATTTTCATCGTATGAAGCAAAGAATTGCAAAACTAGTTCCGTTCTTAATACATACAGAAAGTAATAAAAACGACCTCCTGGTGTCAGTTGTGTTCAGGGTTTGATCTGGTTAGTAACGCATTAGTGTTAGCTGATGAAGGCCTAATAGGGAATAATGAGCACTCTTGTTGCTAGACGCATCCAGTCACGTGACACACTGGCAGTTCATGCCACGCACTTGAGGGAATTACAAGTAGGTATGCTGCATGCCCTTGTTCGAGAAGTGTAAATTTTGTTTCAAAACTGTAGAGCACGCTAATATATACGGCGCCAATCCAAGTTTTTCTTTCTGGAATTGGTAGAATTAAATTACAATTAAGGTTTTGCTTCGTGCATATAGGGTAAAAATATACTATTTCTATTCACGTAAGAGTTGGCACATACAGAAATAGCAAGCGCCATTTCTGATTATATCTCCGTTTCTCCTTCGTTTCGTAAGCAAGATCAAAAACTGCATAGTAGCTACATCACATATGCGGTCATGCGCTATTGCGCAATATTTCTCGCGCATATATGCCGTCTTATACTGTAATCTTTGATTTGCTGACTTGGAAAATGGGATGATCACACATTTGTGTATTAGAATCGTACATTACAAGCGCTATGTTCGGTTCAAGTTTGTTGAATATGGCGAAGTTAGATATCTGCCGATGTTCGCTCTGCAGATGTCTGTCATGTTTCTTCCACCTTGCTATAAAAATATTTGCTGTCTTCCATTCCCACCCCTTCATGTTTTAACCCATAGGTCGCCAATGTAGTACATTTAGAACTTCTAGTAGGGTCATTCCATGCAAAAAAAAAAGTATATTTTTGAACCATGATGTCTCAGAAGTTAAAAATATTGTAGTAGGTTATTTTGTATGTTCTAAATATGAATTTCAAGCAATACTATATTTATATCTTTTATAGTTTGGCAGCAGTCACAATAAAATATTTTTTTAACAAAGAACACGGTTTCATTCCTTGAAGATGGGAAAATGATTTCAATGTAGTTCGAAAAAGGAGAGCCTTGTTTATAAATGCCCTTAAAATGGAAAAAAAAATATATAATTTTTTAAATAGTTACCCACCGTAAAATAATTTAAAAAAGTATAAAATACAAAATGCAATTCATTTTTACAGAGGAAAAAACATGTGTTTAATTCTTTAGGATATATTGATTCTATTGTGAAAATTTCAGAATATTAACTTAAATATCATGTCAGTTTTTAATAAAAATAACTGACCGAAACAAAGGAGCTCAGCAGGTAGACTCTCCCGTCGTACAGAATGTTGCGCGATCAAGGTCAGGGAGACGGACGTTTGAGATTACTCATCGTTATGAAGTCTCGCGACCGCCAAACATAGCAAGCAATTTTAAACCGTTGAAACAAAAATTAATAATTTTATTAATTTAATTATTGACACGTTTTTTTTAGATAAAGTCATAAAACTTGGGAGATGGATTAGGAATAAGATTTTCTTTAATACGGTTGACATTCGCATGAATTTAATTTGTTGCATTCAAATATAAAACAATTTATTTTTTTCAATGAGGTGTTTTATGAGCATGCCTTAATATTATTCGGATTAGTCTTTAAGGTATTAAAATATGGTTATTCAGGTTTACATTGGCGTGTGTTTAGTTTCGATGACACTTCATATAGGGTGTCCAGAATATTTTAAATGATGGATAACATGTAATTGCCACCCATTTTTTAGTCATCCGTATGACTAAAATGTTAATGATATGGCGGTCATAGTTGGTAGTTTAATTTATTTTCATAATAACATTATTATATTAAAATCAAAAAAAAAAATCATGACATCGCTGGCACATTGTTAAAATGTTTTATTGAATGACCCAGTACGCAACTTCTCAACCCCCACCTTCTAGTATGTTCCTCTCAGAGGAAGTAAGTGAATCGATGAAGGAAAGGAAATACTATTTCGATAAGGAATGGGAAGAACGATAATGACCTTACATATTAGGTGAGATACTTTCGTCTCTTCTCAATTTGTCAATATTTATTTAATAGAGTTCACCATGAAATAGTTGAGTAATTCATAAATTTAATTTTCACTAAGAATACTTCCTCATATTCGGCATGCTGTATTGAGTAAAAGGGCCTGCTTTAAAGTGGGAGTAAAACACATAATTTTGAAGAGAATTTCACATTAAATGAGATTTTAAATCCTGGCTAATAACAACGTATGCTTGTCCTTCCTTCTCCGTTGCATCCTTTGCATTTCTACATGCTGTAGGGCATAACTTCGAAACCCACAAATTACTAGAACCAGAATCCTTATTATTCCACATTAGGACTTACGAGTCGATAAATTCAGGGTTAGATCTCTACAATTTAACACCATTAAGCGGTTCCTTTCAACATAGAGAATTAAGTGCATATCCTTATTTCTTAAAACGGTTTAATGAGCATGAAATACGTGCCCATCGGTATTCTGTGGACGTTCATAATCGTTAATCAGGGAAAGAGTGGATCGAATCTACATTTTCATAATAAATTCAAGGGATCCTGTTTCTTTTATCGGAGGAACGGTTGCATTCGTTCGAATAACTGGTTCAAGTTGTTTGTTATTAAACTAGTCTTCCTCCCCGCTACAGAGTCTGAAGTTCAGTCACTTTGAGGCTGGGTATCTAGGCTAAGAAATATTGATACCAGCTGAGTTTTGATTACCGTATTTTTATCGCGTGCATCAATAGAGATCCAATCTGTAACAATAATCTCTATGTTTTCACTTCACCATACATGAAAGATCTCACAATTCTGGGAAATAAAGACTTTATAAGCTGTACGTAATGATGTAATTATATGAATTTATTATAAAAGCCTCGAGGGATGTAAGGTACACTGTAATAATAAACTTAGTTAAAACTCAATTTAGATCGGTTGTATATGCACTTCTGACACCTCATGGCGTTTTGAAACCTCACCGTATGGAATAAAGAAACCTCTCATAATTAAACGTATCAATAGTTTAAACTTGACTGCGAGGGACAGAAGACAGTGGGGGTGGAACTACCGAATAGGAGATCTCAACAGGTGGCGGAGACGAGATAAGTGAAACGAGTGTCAGTGAATGACGGTCAATAGCTTAAACTTCATATTATGTTCACGAAATGTGCAGTACACATTGTATGAATAAGAGCGTTGTGCTCAGCGTCTCAGAGAGAAAATGTTATACTTTAAATCAGAATTAAATCGGAGATGTAGTCCAGGTAGATCTGGAACGGGAAAGTAAAGATTGGTTCACAATAAAATGGGAACGAGAACTAGAACGAGAATTGGAGAATTGTTCTCAAAGCCTGCCAACTTCGGAGCATGGTCTATTCATTAATTATTTTTATGCTCGATCATGCCGAAATGTAGTAATTATACACCTGGTAGCAGTCCTTTAATGCATGTCATTAAAGTACACCTACGCATTAAAGTACAGGTGTTCAGCCAATGACAAGTCAGCTTTGTACCGTTATAAAACCTCAGCCAATGACAAGTCAGCTTTGTACCGTTATAAAACCGCAAGTATCGATTATTCTCGGATATGCAATCGAAAGAGAATTAGCAAAAAGTCACGGAGGCTGGCAATCCAATACTGTCACAGAAGGTTATATTCTGTTACTATAATAATTAGCGTTAATTGTAAATTATATTCAAATAAATTCAATTTCTTATCTCGTTTTTCAATGTCTAATTTTATTTCAATGTTATATCAAAGTTAATATTTAGTTTACTCTGTAGGTTCTTATAGGCTATCAAGGTCAATGTGGACATCTGTTCCTCGGAAAAAATCAATACTTTCGCGTCTGCGCACATCTCACAATTTACGAGGTATTGCTCAAGGTCAGTTAGATACAAATAAAATGAATAATTTCAAGTTAGAAATATGGTTTTTTGTACATTTATGTACAGTTCCCTTTCCCTGTGAACATGTCTGACAATATTTAGTCAATATTTCCACTGCCAACACCTTGCCCGTGAGTAATGATGTTGCAGTGACAACACCATTTAGTGACGTATGCCCCCGCTTTTGCCAACTGCCATCGAAAGCCCCACATATGTCTCTGTTGTTACCATTCAACTCCACAGTTTCCATTGCAGCTTTTCTCATTGAGGCTTCTGCAATTTCAGAGAGGGATTCATTTATAAAGAAAACTTCTCTGTCAAACCTAGCAGGTGGAGGAGGAAGATTCATAATAGCACAAAATGTTTGTGCAGCGTGTCTGCCCTTACCAATGCTTCGCATACCATACACAAGTCTTGTATTTACATTGTACAGCCTATTTCTGTTCATTGCAGATGTCATTGTGGACTTTACACTTTCACAATTACTGCAATGTAAATTTATTTTTGTTGCCAATCCCTTCCTGGAACTAATGTTTTCAAACATTTCCACACAGTCTTCACTATTGCAGTATTTGCATTTCACATGCTGTTTTATGAAGTCAGATAGTATACCTAAATCTATAATAATATTATTATTACTAGATGATGACACATTTTGACCTTCAGTACCTGTTATATTCTCATTCTCCAAATAAACAAGTTTTTTCTTGGATGAGCTAGGTGTAGGTTCATTGTTTTTCTCTGCCCTAACCTCAATGCTGGGGGTACAACTAACACTGTTTGTATTTGTATATTGATTGCCACGGAACTTACGTTTTTTCCCTTTATTAAAACTCTTTCTTCTAGGCATATTTACACAATAAGAGCACTATGAACTATATTCACAACACCACAAAATCACAATAAACAAAGCCACGTGCTAATTCACTCTCACAACTGTAACAAGCAAAGCACTGTTGGCTACTCTGTGCTAGAACAGAGTAGCCAACACAATTTTCGTCTTGTACATGTTTTCTTCTTCTTCTTACATGAATTCAAGGAGAAAATAATGATAGAAACAGCCTGCAGTCGAACGAACTACAGAAGTGGGCGTGACGCTAGCATGCATTTAAATACCCACGCACACTCAGCCATTTAAAGTCATAAAAAGACATTCAAAAAGGTCCTACCGCTAATAATGTATATATCAATCTGTTCAGAATTGAATAAGGAATAATATTAAGTAAAAATCTAAAAATGCATATTTTGGTCAATTTTAACATACGGGTTCCCTTAAATGGATTTAGGATGCTCCTTGATAATATTACTTACTTACTACTTAATGGCTTTTAAGGAACCCGGAGGTTCATTGCCGCCCTCACATAAGCCGCCTTGGTCCCTATCCTGAGCAAGATTAATCCAGTCTCTATCATCATATCTCACCTCCCTCAAATCCATTTTAATATTATCTTCCCATCTACGTCTCGGCCTCCCCAAAGGTCTTTCTCCCTCCGTCCTCCCAACTAAGACTCTATATGCATTTCTCGATTCGCCCATACGTGCTACATGCCCTGCCCATCTTAAACGTCTGAAATTAATGTTTCTAATTATGTCGGGTGAAGGATACAATGCGTGCAGTTCTGCGTTGTGTAACTTTCTCCATTCTCCTGTAACTTCAGCCCTCTTAGCCCCAAATATTTCCCTAAGAACCTTATTCTCAAACACCCTCAATCTCTGTTCCTCAAAGTGACAGTCCAAGTTTCACAGCCATACAGAACTACCGGTAATATAACTGTTTTATAAATTCTAACTTTCAGATTTTTTGACAGCATACTGGATGACAAAAGCTTCTCAACCGAATAATAACAGGCATTTCCCATATTTTTTCAGCGTTTAATTTCCTCCCGAGTGTCATTTATATTTGTTAATGTTGCTCCAAGATATTTGAAGTTTTCCACCTCTTCGAAGGATAAATCTCCAACTTTTATAGTTCCATTTCGTACAATATTCTGATCACGAGACATAATCATATACTTAGTCTTTTCGGGACTTGTTAATATTATTATGCTAATATTATTTTATTATTATTATTTATTACTATTATTTACTATTATCAATTTATTATTAATTGTCAGTATTGAGTGCAATTAGTTACCACTACTACAGAGTATTTACCCATTTGCAGTGTGAATAAATACATACAGTACATATTTTATTTAATGTTAGTTTGGTGCAAAATTATTTATTTATAAATTTTTTCAGTATTGTAAGGTTGGCACATACTGGAAACTTTCTACAACTGTGGTAATACATTAAAAAGTTTGAATTGCACAACATTACTAGAGATCCGATCGTGTTGAACTGTTCTGTAATTTAAACTGAAGGACATTTTGAATGTAGTTTTGCTGGGTCTTTTATAGGCGATAAAGTATTACGAACATTGTACAACATCGTATTGCGTTTCACCTCGACAAAATTGTTTTTTTGTGTTACTATAGTATTGCTAGAAATTTAAAACCTTCGATTTTTACGTTTTATCGAAGTATTGTGTAAGTCTCCAAAGGATTTTTATATTCTTCCTTGACTAGAAAAGCATAAACATTAGAAAGCAGCCGTAAAATTGACGCCCTTTACAATCAGTATTAGCTTTTTTTTCTTGAATCTTAGTATCTGGGACGGAGAAGCTGCTTTTTTGTAGTGGAGGAAGACGTTTTAACGCCATTATGTTTGATAGCGGAGAACGTCATTTTCTCGTTGATAGGGCAGTTCATGTAGTCCCGCAATTCAGCTTTTATTCCTCTTTTACGAGGTTTAAACTCCCCGGATAAGTGGACAATTAATGGTCGCTAAGTTGAAGTTATCCGACAAACTACAACAATAACAGTTTATAAAAACGTTTAAATCATTTGAATTGGAATTTAATTGCAATGCGGACTTTTTAAACGCCTTTCATTTGCCTAGGCAGCATTTTAAGTATTGCTTTATGGTTTCTCTGTGTCGTAAAATATATGTTTGGAATTAATCAATTTACTACTTCGTTATTACATATTGTATTTTAATAAGGAAGAATGGTGTTCTAAAGTGTGTGAGAGAGTTATCTAACGGTGCCTTATAAGGACGCACTAAAGATGATGCAAAATCCTATAAGCTACCTGTTAAAAGGCGCAAATCTTGTTAATGTTGTGAAGTTTCATTATAAAGGTTGCGGCAAAACATCCTCCCTAATTTAAAGTGTAAATAAAAAACAGATGGATACATTCATTCATTCATTTATTTATTTATGCTCGACCATGCCGAAATGTAGTAATTATACACCTGGTAGCAGACCTTTAATGCGTGTCATTAAAGTACACCTACTCATTAAAGGTCAGGTCTTTCAGCCAATGACGACTCAGGTTACAACTGTTCAGCCAATGACAGGTCAGCTTTCTACCGTTATAAAACCACAAGTATAGATTATTCTCGGATAGAGAATTAGCGAAAAGTCACGGAGGCTGGAAATGCAATACTGTCGCAGAAGGTTATGTTCTGTTACTATAATAATTAGCGTTAATTGTAAATAATATTGAAATAAATTCAATTTGTCATCTCGTTTTTCAATGTCCAATTTTATTTCAATGTTATCTCTGTAGGTTCTTATGGCCTAGCAAGGTCAATGTGGACATCTGTTCCTCGGAAAAAATCAATACTTTCGCGTCTGCGCACATCTCACAACATACGGGACATTGCTCCAGGTCAGATACAATAAAATTAATAATATCAAGTTAGAAATATGGTCGAGCATAAAAAGTCGTATGAAACTCGCCTATAATGGTAATTAAGAAGCTCGTATGAAAATTATGAAACGAGCGCAAGCGAGTTTCATAAATATCCCTACTCACTTCTTAATTACCTTCATTATAGGCTCGTTGCATAATGTACTATTATTCCATAGATCTTACATGAGTAATGAAGCTTTAAGATGTGGAACAAGTCAAAATTTTACAATATTACAATTACAATTTTTACAAATTTTTATAGTTTTACAATTTAGTAATTGTCTACAATTTTTACAATTTTGTGCAATTTTTAACAGTATTTTGGCGAGATGTAGTGAGATGAGGTGAGGTCCGAGGATTCGCCAAAATATTACCCGGCATTCGCCATTTGGTTGGGGAAAACCTCGGAAAAACCCAACCAGGTAACCAAATCAAAGGGGGGTAATCTAATCAACGGGGTTGATGTCGAGGACTCGCCATAGACCATCCGGCTTCAGTCCCACGGCTGTGGAAAACCTCGGAAGAAACCAAAGACCAAAGAGGGATCCAACCCAATCCCGAACGCAGCTCCGGATCAGCAGCCCAGCAAATCTGCCGACTGAGCTACATCGATGGCTCTACTAAAAATATACAATACATAGCCAATCAGATTATTAAATTTACAAACGCAAACATCATTCATCAGTTGAGCTATATGTATAATACAAAACAAGTAAGTTAATTAAATTTAAGGCATAAACAATTCAACCAGTTGTGATATACAGAAATTGATAATACATATCATGCAAACTATTTCAAATTACAAACACAAACAATTTATCAATAGAGCTATATAGATTACTATTCAATTTAAAGCATATACAATTCATCGGCCAAAACTATACAAATATATACAATACAAAGTAGCATACTTTCATTAAGCTATACAAATTTGTGCAATTAATATCAAGTAGATTAATTCAATTTATAATCATAAACAATTCATCAGTTGAGCTATACAGACTACTATACAATTTACAGCATATACAATTCATCAATTGAACTATACAGACTACCATTCAATTTACAGTAGGCCTATATACAATTCATCAGTAGAGCTACACAGACTAGTAATAATTTTAAAAGCATATAGAATTTTATTCATCAGCCAAACTATACAAACATATACAATCAAATTAGTTCAATTTACAAACTTATTTTCGTTAAGCTATACAAAATTGTACAATTCATATGAAGTAGATTAATTCAATTTATAAGATTAAACAATTCATCAGTTGACCTATACAGTATACTATTCAATTTACAGCACATACAATTCATCAGTTATGCTAAATAAAAATATACAATGCATAGTAAACAGATTAAGTCAATATGAAAACATATTTTAGTTGAGCTATATAAAATTGTACATGTCATTTAAGTAGAATAATTCAATTCACAAGCATAAACAATTCATCAGTTGTGTAGAAGTTATGAGTATGTAGAAATTTGGTTAATTCTTTTCTGAACCTTTTCTCGTGGTTCTTCTAATCTTTAAGATAATTAGGCAGTGCATTGAAGACTGTTATACATGAATAGCGAACTCAAAATAAAGAAATTTTATTAATATGAATGGTATCTTAAAAGTGGGAATTTTTCATTTTTTCAATAACTTGTCTTTCAAGTGGTTTCCTTCACTATCAGTACATTGTTGAATGCGACTTAGGAAATTCTGCATCACACTAACTAGCATTTCTTGAGGAATAAGACCAATTTCTTCCTGTATTGCATTTCTTAGGTCTGGCGAAGTCCTCGGCCGATGTTTGAACACCTCAGCCTTAAGATGCCCCCATATAAAAAAAACTCGCAGGATGCAAGGTCTGGTGATCGTGCTGGCCAGGGGACGTCGCTACGTGAAGAAATTAAGCGTCGGGAAACATCTGTCTCAGAGCTTGGAGAGAAATCTGAACTGTGTGAGAGGTGGCTCCGTCCTGCTGAAACCATACCTGGTCAGTCTGCAGCGCATTGAGTCTTGGTGCCAAAAAATTGTTGATCATAAAAGTGTACCGCTGAGAGTTTACTGTCACATTAGCACAATCCTCTTCAGGAAAGTATGGACCAAGTATTCCGACTCTTACAACCGCGCACAATATAATAACACGGTCGTTATGTAGAGGTTTTTCATGAAGTTCACGAGGGTTCTGTCCACTCCAATATCGGAAATTTTAATGATTCACGCATCCCGATAAGTGAAATTGTGCTTCATCACTAAAAAGGACCACAGCATCTTCAGGCACATTTTGAAGGATGTTTGCACATGACCTCATACGATTTTCATAATCACGTTCAAACAATTCTTGAACAGCGATCACGAGGGGAAATCTGGAAGCTCCTCCGAAAAGCACGCTGGCAGCGACAACGGAATTACCAATTACCACAAACGATACCATAGCGTAAGCACGTTCTTCACCCGTCCACGGCACAGTTGGAATTCGTTACAGTTTACAATTTGCACTAATTGAATGTCAATTCCGTGTATTCAATGTCCTATTGAATTCTTGTTGTTTTGCGCATGTCATTTGATATTGCTATGGCAACGCATGTAAATCTGAAGCCGTGTCTCAAAGCTACATTTTCAGCTGAAGTGAACTAGATTGTTGACTAAATAGCCGGATGTGACGTCAGAAGTTATGATCCAAAGCTACATAGTGCATAGCAATGAAGTCCGTAGTAGCTAGTAAACGAAAATGCTTGCTCGATTGTTGACTTGTTCACTAAACAAACATGGACACCTCATCAGAAATTGGGATAATGAAATCTGAAAATGCTTTGGAAGTGAAATAATGTAAATATAATGTAGAATAACACGTTAACTTTGAACACTGGCATTGTTAGTACCTTCTGTACAATGTTGTAAACATTATTGTAATATATTAAGTTCTTATCTTTTCCACATAATTCGTAATGAAACTGCATTAGGACACTGCCTTCTTAATTTAGTGCTGCAACGTGATGCCATGGTTTTTAGAAAAATAATTATGAAGAAGGCCATGTTTCAAGCATACATTTCCAAAGCTCCCTAGTGTGTAGTTTACAAGTCATCTAGTTGCTAGTCACTAGTGTGTAGTATGGACTTGGGCTTTGACACACGGCCTAAATTTCCCACTGTTTAGATACCATTTATATTAATACAATTTTCTTATTTTGAGCCATCTGTTTTTTATTTAAACTTTAAATTAGGGAGGATGTTTTGCCGCACCCTCTATTTAATTACTCTTGGAATTTAGTTGAGTGTCAAGATTTATGTATTGTCACAAACATTTCACGTTTCTTCAGATTTAGTAACAAAATTTTATAAAACAAGATGTTAACATCTGACAAAAATATTTATCAGTAGGAAGTAAAGAATTGTGACAAGTTCAAATTTAAGAATAGTAAAATTAGCCTATATCTAACATTTGACGAATTAGGACGAAAAATTCAAATTTAGTTTCTTCACATTTAAGAAGTCCAATTCGCATAGTTATTTTCGTGTAAAAAAGTTGGACCTTAATTTATCTGTTCCACCCATTGTGAGTCCCAACGGACTCTTTTAAAAGTTATGCGCATTGTGTTTAAATCTAGGGTACACGTCTCTGTCTCTGTTTCCTCGGTTCCTTATATTTTAGCTTTTGTTGTCCATACAATTCTCCTTAACACTAACAATTGGAATATACAATAATGCATAATGGGGGGTCCTTAAGACCCTTTGTGTAATTAATGGAGTAAATGTGAATTTTCTTCTCGCGGGACTATGAAAAACTTAAAATAGTCAAACCATTTATTAAATAACAATATCTAGCAAGTAGAAAGTCTTTTTATTATAAAACTAGCCGTACCCGTGAGCTCCGCTGCACCCGTTAGAAAGAAATATAAAGTAATTACATAATTAAAATAGGACATTTGATCCAGGGAACATTCGTCTTTGATAGAAGGATAAATCGTTAATGTTACTTAATTTAAATTGTATTTAAATAATTAAAATGTGATCATTTTGTTCCGGAGAACACTCATTTGGTGCAATGACAATTCCTTTAACCTGTTTCTTAATTATTATTACGTGCAACCTTAGTTCAATGAAGAATTGACATCATTTAAATTTAATGTGTATACTTTATATTACTTGCTATATGTTTCCATTTAATTATGGTAATAAGTTAATTTTAACCCTTGTTTCCTACGTCTTCAGTAAATGGCGCTTGGCCCACTATGGTTCTGAACTCTTCAAATAACTTAAATAGTGATACAGCATGTATAGTGGTATGTAATTATATTTCTTTCTTTCGAAAATGTAAGAATTCACGATCTCCTATGTACCATTGCCATGGAATGAATAAATGTGTTTTTTCTTCCTACTCAAACATTTTATATTTTGCACATAGGAGTTACTGCAGGAACAACAACGCTATAATCTGAGGCGGCGGTGAAAATGTATTATACTGTTATTTTAAAAGTCTTGTATATCCTTAAATATCAGTTCTATCATAATTTTGCATAGAATAAAACTTATCGGAAATCATTTTTAAAGAAACTTTCGTTATATAACATTTTTTCACAAAACGCAATAATAAGCGAGATATTTCGATTTATTTAATTCAGGCCCCTTTAAATAAAATATTTTGAATGCCACATGCCTAAAATCTAAGTTACGACGAACTTAATTTATATTTCAATTTTCATCAAAATCCGTTCAGCCATTATCATGTGAAAAGGTAACAAACATCCAGACAGACAGACAGACATACATACAAACAAAAATTTCAAAAAAGCGATTTTCGGTCTCAGGATGAATAATAGACCTAATTATACATGTTAACACCAATTATTTTTGGGAAAGCGAAAATTACCACAAAAATTTCGGCTACAGATTTATTATTAGTATAGATGAAAAAAAAAAATATATAATTGTATCAACGAAGTGTACCGAAAGATTAATTTCCGTTTCATCGTACAAAGCATTTACAATTATACGTTTATACAAAATTTGTATAATTGTACCAAAAGCCCAGCGGGTAGAACGAATAGGCCTAAACGAAATCTAAAACTGAAATAATAATAATGAAATGTTCTATATGCTTATTAGTAAGATGGGCGGGAATAAACATCTGCGAGTGTTAACGTTGTTCTTGCAATTATTTATAGAAATACTGAAACACATACATGTAAATGAAGTTAATGTTATAAAGGAAAATAAGCTGAAGGCTTCATAGATCTCCATTATACATTAAAGTGGTACAGATAAAAACTATTTTATATCTAAGAAATGAAATTAACAAAACTTATTTGAATGCCATTGATACAAACCTAAAAGACATCTGAGAACATACTAAAAATTGCAAACAGATTGATTCATTTAACACGTATTTTAAATTGATTGAAAAGTTTTATTTTCTTTCTTCGTTTAAATTCCTACTTCCTTTTATTGTCTTTCCCATTTCATTTTCTTTCTTCGTTTTATTGTCTTTCCTCGTTTCATTTTCTTTCTTAGTTTTATTTTCTTTCTTCGTTTAAATTCTTACTTCGTTTTATTGTCTTTCCCCGTTTCATTTTCTTTCTTCGTTTTATTGTCTTTCCTAGTTTCATTTTCTTTCTTAGTTTTATTTTCTTTCTTCGTTTAAATTCTTACTTCGTTTTATTATCTTTCCTCGTTTCATTTTCTATCTTCGTTTTATTGTCTTTCCTCGTTTCATTTTCTGTCTTAGTTTTATTTTCTTTCTTTCGTTTAAATTCTTACTTCGTTTTATTGTCTTTCCCCGTTTCATTTTCTTTCTTCGTTTTATTGTCTTTCCTCGTTTCATATTCTTTCTTAGTTTTATTTTCTTTCTTCGTTTAAATTCTTACTTCGTTTTATTATCTTTCCTCGTTTCATTTTCTTTCTTCGCTTTATTTTCTTTCTTCGTTTTATTTTCTTTCTTCATTTTATTGTCTTTCCTCGTTTCATTTTCTTTCTTCGTTTCATTTTATTTCTTCGTTTTATGTTATTTCTTCCTTTTATTTTCTTTCTTCGTTTTATTGTCTTTTCTCGTTTCATTTTCTTTCTTCGTTTTATTTTCTTTCTTCGTTTTATTATCTTTTCTCGTTTCATTTTCTTTCTTCGTTTTATTGTCTTTTCTCGTTTCATTTTCTTTCTTCGTTTTATTGTCTTTCCTCGTTTCATTTTCTTTCTTGTTTTATTTTCTTTCTTAGTTTTGTTTTCTTTTTTTGTTTTACTGTTTTCCTCCTATCATTTTCTTTCTTTTATTTTCTTTCTTCGTTTTCTTATCTTTCCTCATTTCATTTTCTTTCTTCGTTTTATTTTCTTTTCTCGTTTCATTTTCTTTCTTCGTTTTATTTTCTTTCTTCGTTTTCTTGTCTTTCCTCGTTTCATTTTCTTTCTTCGTTTTATTTTCTTTCCTCGTTTCATTTTCTTTCTTCGTTTAATTTTCTTTGTTCGTTTTCTTGTCTTTCCTAGTTTCATTTTCTTTCTTCGTTTTATTTTCTTCCTTGATTTTATTATTTTTGTTCGTTTGATCTACTTTTTCACTTTATCCTCATTCTCATTTTTCGTTTTAACCTCTTTTTTTTACCCCACCGTGTTCTATCCTCTTCCTTCGCTTTGTTTTCTCTTCGTTTTTTTCTTTTCTTTGTTTCATATCTTCTCTTCTCTTCTTCCTGTTTTTTCATTTTATTTTTTCACTTTATTATCTTTCCGCACTTCATCCTCTTTCTACGCTGTTTATTCTTTTTCATCCATATTTTTCTCTTGTATATTTATTTATTTACTCTGTTTTTTCTTCCAATAGGCCCTATTACACTTTTTCTTTCTGTCCTTCATGCATCCGTTTTTCTTCTTTCTAACTTCATTTTTTCTTTTTAAATTTCTTATTATCAGTATTTCCATTCTTCTTCTCTACCTTTTTTTTCTTGTTTTTACTATTTTCCTGCCTACTTATTCTCGTATATCCTCTTAGTGCGCTGTTTACTTTTCGTTTTTTCTTCGTGCATCTTCTTCTTCACTCTTCCTTAATAGTGTTTATCTTCCTTTTTGTTATGCTTTTTTATTTCTAATTTACTTAATAATTATTCCTTTCTTCCTTTCACTGTTCTTTCTTTCTTAATCTCAGCCTCCTTATTTCTAGCTTTACATTTCTCTTTATCTCCCCCATATTTTCCCTTTTCTCTCTTTGCTTTCACTTTTGTATCTTCTTTTGTCGATATCCTCGTATTTGATTTCTTACTTCATACTGAATGGGCACTTGGTGGAACCATACGGGATCAGCGTATCATCGGAGGTCTACTTAAACCAGATGATAACATATTGGTCATAGTCAAGAGATGAATTTCAGATTCACGACTCAAATATTAACTCAAAGTAAATGTATGCCCTACCCACTGCGTGTTTTTTTTTTTTTTTTTTTTTTTTTTTTTTTTTTTTTTTTTTTTATTCGACAGATATTGGAGAAAAAATGGGAGTATAAGGGTACAGTACATCAGTTATTCATAGATTTCAAAAAGGCGTATGACTCGGCTAAGAGAGAAGTTTTATATAATATTCTTATTGAATTTGGTATTCCCAAGAAACTAGTTCGATTAATTAAAATGTGTCTTAGTGAAACTTACAGCAGAGTCCGTATAGGCCTGTTTCTATCTGATGTTTTTCCAATTCACTGCGGACTAAAGCAAGGAGATGCACTATCACCTTTACTTTTTAACTTCGCTCTAGAATATGCCATTAGGAAAGTTCAGGATAACAGAGAGGGTTTGGAATTGAAAGGATTACATCAGCTTCTTGTCTATGCGGATGACGTGAATATGTTAGGAGAAAATCCTCAAACGATTAGGGAAAACACGGAAATTCTAGTTGAAGCAAGTAAAGAGATAGGTTTGGAAGTAAATCCCGAAAAGACTAAGTATATGATTATGTCTCGTCATCAGAATATTGTACGAAATGGAACTATAAACGTTGGAGATTTATCTTTCGAAGAGGTGGAAATATTCAAATAACTTGGAGCAACAGTAACAAATATAAATGACACTCGGGAGGAAACTAAACGCAAAATAAATATGGGAAATGCCTGTTATTATTCGGTTGAGAAGCTTTTGTCATCTAGTCTGTTGTCAAAAAACCTGAAAGTTAGAATTTATAAAACAGTTATATTATCGGTTGTTCTGTATGGCTGTGAAACTTGGACTCTCACTTCGAGAGAGGAACAGAGATTGAGGGTTTTTGAGAATAAGGTTCTTAGGAAAATATTTGGGGCTATAAGGGATGAAGTTACAGGAGAATGTAGAAAGTTACACAACGCAGAGCTGCACGCATTATATCCTTCACCTGACATAATTAGGAACATTAAATCCAGACGTTTGAGATGGGCAGGGCATGTAGCACGTATGGGCGAATCCAGAAATGCATATAGAGTGTTAGTTGGGAGGCTAGAGGGGAAAAGACCTTTGGGAAGGCCGAGATGTAGATGGGAAGATAATATTAAAATGGATTTGAGTGAGGTGGGATATGATGATAGAGACTAGATTAATCATGCACAGGATAGGGACCAATGGCGGGCTTATGTGAGGGCGGAATGAACCTCCGGGTTCCTTAAAAGCCAGTAAGTAAGTAAGTAACCACTGCGTGTGCCACACCAGGCTGTCTTATAATATTACAGTTACCCTTATATCAACCAGACTAAATCTTAAGAATAAATCATGATATTTGGATATCACAAAACGGGCTGCAGTTTATATGTTAAGACGTGACTTTAAGTACCTATACGAAGTGTGAAGGACACTACAGCCAAATTTGTACCTGACGTCTGTGATAAATCTTAGGAGATAAGATGAAGGATAGTAAATTGCGGACGGAATTAGTTGTCGTTAGTGACCTTGGCCCCATACGGTATGTATGATATCTGTATGTCGCAATGTGGTGCAATGCGCAAGGAACCACTCAGTTCTTACGTGGCATTACCCTCGTCGCATGTACGAGTACGTACCTACAACTGTCGTTACGAAGATGGAGCAGTAGGCCTACTCTCCAGTTTTGGGGCATGTAGCATGTACCGTAGGCCTAGTATTTTCTTACACATAACTCCGTGGTGATCTGAATATTTTCGTGTATATGCTCATATTTTTTTATATAGCTATGTGGAAATAGAAACGCTTCTTTTCTCTTTGTGATGATTGTGATTATAATAATTATAAGAATGGGTAAACCGACGTAGCTCAGGCGGTAGCGCGCTTGCCTCCTGATTCGGAGTTTCGATCGGGCTTGGAATTGATTCCCACTTGGGCTGATTACCTGGTTGAGCTTTTTTTCCTATGTTTTCCCCAACCATAAAGAGAATATCATCTAATCTATGACGAATCCAAGGCCGCATCTCGCCAAATATCTCGCTATCGCCAGTTCCATCGAAGCTAAATAACTCAGTACAGCGTCGTTAAATAACGAAGTAAAAAATTAGTATGGAAGATAAATGATGTGCAGAACTTGCAATATAGATCAATTCCACGTGTTACGACATTTAGAATACATTTTCCTTTTAAATACTGCGTTTAAATCCATAATGCATTACTTACTTACTTATTTACTTACTTACTTATTTACTTACTTACTTACTTACTTACTTACTTACTTACTTACTGGCTTTTAAGGAACCCGGAGGTTCATTGCCGCCCTCACATAAGCCGCCACTGGTCCCTATCCTGAGCAAGATTAATCCAATCTCTATCATCATATCCCACCTCCCTCAAATCCATTTTAATATTATCCTCCTATCTACGTCTCGGCCTCCCCAAAGGTCTCTTACCCTCCGGCCTCCCAACTAACACTCTATATGCATTTCTGGATTCGCCCATACGTGCTACATGCCCTGCCCATCTCAAACGTCTGGATTTAATGTTCCTAATTATTCATGTGAAGAATACAATACGTGCAGCTCTGCGTTGTGTAACTTTCTCCATTCTCCTGTAACCTCATCCCTCTTAGCCCCAAATATTTTCCTAAGAACCTTATTCTCAAACACTCTTAATCTCTGTTCCTCTCTCAGAGTGAGAGTCCAAGTTTCACAGCCATACAGAACAACCGGTAATATAACTGTTTTATAAATTCTAACTTTCAGGTTTTTTGACAGCAGACTAGATGACAAAAGCTTTTCAACCGAATAATAACAGGCATTTCCCATATTTATTCCGCGTTTAATTTCCTCCCGAGTGTCATTTATATTTGTTACTGTTGCTCCAAGATATTTGAATTTTTCCACCTCTTCGAAGGATAAATCTCCAATAATAATAATAATAATAATAATAATAATAATAATAATAATAATAATAATAATAATAATAATAATAATAATAGTAATAATATCGATAATAATAATAATGATAATTTATTTTAGCTGGCAGAGTTAAGTAAGAGGCACAAGGGAAAGAACAGACGTCCAGTTCTATGAAAGGGAGATAAAATCACCATTTCACTACCGGGAATCGAACAGTACGGCATGTATATATATGCATAGTGTAATGATCTCTACACGTACGTATATTGCTGTTACATTATGAAAGTTTCCTGCGGTTATTAACACGGTGGCGTGACCACTATGCATTTGAGGGCCCCAGTTCGATCCTTGATGTAGTCGGTAGATGGGAGTGGGATTTTCCAAGCCAGTAGCATGAGACGAGCAGTTCATTAGTCCCGTCGCAAACGACAGGGTTCATGTGGAGCCGGGCTTTCAGCTGTAATCATTTATCTTCAGTTTATACAGCGAGTTTTTATACACTAAGGTTTTTGTTTTGCTAAAAAATATATCTGACTACCAACTGATTCAAAATATACATGCTTAACTTATTGGTTACATTTTATTTTTATAGCAACATTAATATTTAACAAATGGACAAGTATATTGGGAGGCTAGAAGACTAATGGCTGAGTTCCAATAGTCTGGAGCATTCGATTAATAATTTATTTATTTATTTATTTATTTAGTTATTTACTTATATTTAATGTGCTGTACAACAGCCAGAGACCAATTACAGTTCAGCACAAACAATATAACAAAAACATTAGCAATAATTTACAATAAAAGTACAAAGCTATAATTAAATTATTGACAATTAATTAAAATGATAATTACAAATGAAATAATGGAATCATAAATGAAGAATGGAATCATATAAAATAGTATTACAAAGATATGCAAGATAATAATACGACAATAATGACAATGAATGGACGGGATAAAATGGATGACTAAACTACATAGCATAATGAGATTAAAGTAATTGTATTTGAAAATGAAAGGATGGAACCAAGTAAATTAATAAATAACAAAATGATATAAAAGTTAGCGAGAATAATATTAAAATACACATTTAAACAAAAGATATAAATGAAAACTGATATATAACTTCAAAGTATATACTACACATTAAATGGGTCCAAGTTTGATCCATGCAAATTAGCATATTTTATACATCTGCAGACCGGAGAGAGAGATTTAGAATTTCTATTGTAAAACATTTTATGATATCTTAAACCCTTAGCAGGAATACGAAGACTGATATTGCTTAGGAAAGATTCACAATCAATATCACCCTTAAGAACTTTACAAAAAAATCAGTAATCAAGATCTTGACGTCTGGCAAATAAACTACAGCAATTAAAATATTTGCAGTTAATCTCATATTTATAATCATCAGAATTAGGTAAAAATCTATAAGAACACAGGGAAATAAATTTTCTTTGAATATTCTCAAGCTTAGCCGAGTCAGTGGAAGTAATAGAGTTCCATACTACAGATGCATATTCAAGCTTGGATCTGACCAATGTATAGTATAAAATTAATAAACACATAGGAGTAGAAAAAGAATAAGTTATAGATCTAATTAGACCAAGCATTCTTAATGAATGGGTATAAATATATTGCACATGATCATGGAAATATAATTTAGAATCAAATAAGACACCAAGATCTCTAATAGTATCTTTCCTAGTAATTATGACATTATGAAGAGTATAATTAAATTTTTGGGAGGTTGTTTTACGTGTGAAAGAAATAGCAAAAGTTTTGGATTGATTAATTTTCATTCCGTTTTCAACAGTCCAAAGTGCAATTGAATTGATATCTTTTTGAAGAATTTGACAATCAGCCAAACTACTAATTTTGAGAAAGATTTTGAGATCATCCGCAAATAAAAGAAAGCTAGAACTTATTATTTTACTTATGTCATTTATAAATAATAAAAATTAGAGAGGCCCCAAAGTAGACCCTTGAGGGACTCCACATAAACTATTAAATGGATCCGAGAGAGAATTACCTAGTCTAACACAAGATTGTCTATCTGTTAAATAGTTTTCAAACCAATTCACGTAGTTCGTGGAGAGACCGAAATTACTTAATTTGTTTAATAAAATTTTGTGAGGAACAACATCAAATGCTTTGCTAAAATCAAAATAAATTGAGTCAATTTGGCCTTGAGTTTCGACAACAGGCATAATGAGATTGAGATAGGAAACTAAATTAGTAGTTGTAGATTTCCCTTTAGTAAAACCATGTTGGGCAGAATTGATCTTATTTTTTACATAAAATGAAATGTGTTTATGTATAATTTTTTCAAATAGTAATAATAATAATAATAATAATAATAATAATAATAATAATATTTAACTCATATTTTCTATTAATTTCCGGAACCTTGTGATTATCCTTTATTAATATTAATTCATTTTATTTTAAATATCTCTCTCTACAGTGGCTCAAAAAATGAATATGTGTGTGTGCGTGCGTGGGTTTTTTCAGTTATTAAATAAATAAGCAGTAAGTTGAAATACTGCCTACGTCAATAATTAAAGGAATAAATACTGTCTCTGTTCATATTCAATAAGCAAGTTGTCCACAGGTGTGTGAAGTATACACACAAATTTATTATAGCCTTGAAATAATTGTTATGTTTTTCTTGGTATATTAACGTCTTACGTATTTATAAAAAACAGTCTGTCATAATTATTTTTATTTTATAGTTCAGATTGATTAAGAAAATGGGATTTTCCCCCTATCTTAACAAAAATGCAGGATATAATTAAAGTGCTTTCTCCCAAAACGAGTTAAGGGGTTAGGTACAGCTTACAGCACTAAAATTTTTGGAAATATTCAACATTTTTTTTTCCTTCATTACTGTAACTTATACAATAATGAAAATTGGTATGTGTAAAACACTGTCCTTCTGCTATATGAAAAAAGTAGTTTTACGATTAAAAAAAAAATATTTATATTTTTTCTCAAAATTCAAAATGATGGCAGTTTACTGTGCAGTAATGAAGCGTTTCCCTCATAACTCATAAACTTGTTAACTTTGTCATGTTCTCTCTTTTTTATTTTTATTGCTGAAACTCATGTTTACAATATCATGCTCTTTCAACTATTTTCCTTAATAAATAATATATTTTTTTTTATTTTGTGTTAGAAGAAAATACTGATATTTGGCCATTTTTAAAATGAATTTATTTTTTATCAGACAATCTATCAAAGGTATTGAAGTGATCTTGCATCATATTGTAGATATGACACGCATAAATACACACAAACAATTTCATCACAGAATGTTGGATAGTTTTTCAGTCACGTGGGAAACTCTTCATCACTGCACAGTGAACTGAATTTTGACAAAAATAATGTAAATGATTTTTTTAAATCGTAAAAATATTTTTCCATATAGCAGAAGGACAGTGTTTTAAACATACCAATTTTCATTATTGTACAAGATACAGTAATGAGGGAAAAATGTTTAATATTTCCAAAATGTTACTACTGTAAGTTGTACCTAAGCCCTTAAGTCCGTTTTCAGTAATTTGACAGGAAGAACAAAAAAACTCTGGATATTTCCTGATGATTTCTCATTGTTATACATAAATATGTGTTTTCAGCATAGATAAAATAATAAATCCTCAGTTTAAATGTACGTTTTAAATAGGATCATTTCTAAAGAAATAAATTAATATAAATTCCGTGTATGCTTTTTATTGACCAAAATCCCAGTAAAAATACAAAACATGTTTATGTTTGTAAATTTATACCTTACATTTATACTAAATTCTCATCATGCAGCTCGACATGCATGCAACCAGATGATACCTACTGCTCTAGGGTCAACGGCGAACTTCTGACAAAAACAAGGCGAAACTTGTAGCAGTACGGGAACCATGTAAACATGATTCTTTGACTCACCTCGAACTCGCTTGCTGTCTCCTGCATATCTTCAGGCCGATAGTTCCAACCTACAGTGTCTATTTCACTTATAACTAAGGCACGGAAGTTGATGAAATATCATCTTTTTTTCTGAGACATCAGAGACAATGCAGGATGCAATATTAAGTCGTTCCACTTCAACACAAAGTAATTAATATAGCCGACTTTTATTTTGCATTTTTCCGCCTTTTATTGTCTATTGGTCATTTCTTAGGAAATGTTCTACTTTTTGTTGCATTTTTGCCCTTTTCTGCTTACAAACGGATATTTTTCACGGTGTACTCGTGGTCTATATTGGACAATCTACTGCAAATTGTTTACGCAATTCGATTTCGTCTTACAAAAATTTTTATTTGCTCCTGCCTTGACTCCTGATCACTTGTGTTACATGCTTCCCGCTCATTCAACGCAACAGAACAAATACTGCAGCCTCAGTGCCCGCAGTCAGCATATTGTATCATACAAGTGAAGACGTAAGAAAAAGCCGAAAGGAAAACATAGCAGAGGAAGTTTTTTTCGATAGTTAACGACTGAATTTTACTATTACATATTATGTTTGTATTTTACTATTGATATCATGGTCGTTTTTTTATTTTAACGTCATATTTTGAGAATTAAGGTAATTTTATAGGTCATTTTTCTGTGATGATATTAGGTCATCAACTTCCGAGCCTTACAGCTTCCGACTTGTCACTATGAAAACCTCTGTCGTTCTCCATGTCCTGGCTGGCAAAGGCCTTCTTCATACTTAGCTGTTTCCTGAACAAATGCGAAAGCCGAAAGACTTCTGTTTTCTGCACAAATGCGAGAATGGCTTAACGTGTTTCGATGGAAATCGAGCTATGGACTTTAGTATTAGTATTAGTATTTATTTATTTAACCTGGTAGAGATAAGGCCGTCAGGCCTTCTCTGCCCCTCTACCAGGAGATTCCAACTACAATATCAACAATAAAATTACAATTAGTATTAGATTTACAATTACAATTACAAATAACATTACAATTAGTATTAAATTTACAATTAGAATAAAATAAAAGTACGAAAAGATTACCTGAATAATTAAAGCTAGATAATTTATCATAGAGAAACAATGAATATTTTATATTTAATGAATTACAAATTAAATCTAGAATAACAAAATTTTATAGTGATGAAATTACTGAATATTGAAATATTTTGTGATAGATTAAAGAAACTATTTACAAGTAATCAATTACTGACCAAGTGCCTAGTAAGTTTTCGTTTGACTTTACTTGTTTTGCATGAAGTCGTCATATTTCTGCCTCGATATTTACTTCAAGAACGTGAGTTTCGAGAGAAAACATACAGCAGAGCTCTGACGATTGCAAAGAATACTAGGAATACAGTAAATGTCTCTTTTTTTTAATTGGATAAATCGCAATATAGCGTACACCAGTAGGGGAAGTTATCCCCACCCACATGAAATGAGCATTCGACACAACACGCGCCTATCACATAGAGTGTTTGGTAAGCTAGTAGGGGAAAAGTGGAAGGGATCGTGGGCGGAGCTTCTACGTTCGCTATATTGCGATTTGCCCTTTTAATTTTAGTGGACTTAACTCATTTTGGGAGAAAGCTCTTAAATTATAGTGGCCCCCACTCGTTTCATTTGATCCTCGTAAATTTGGCGTCTGCGTCTCTTCCATTTCTCTAATTTGTGGATATCTTATATTGTCATTAAAACATCGTTAAACGAGAGCTATAACATTTTTAGCAAAGAAAATGTAACATAACATGATATGATGTGATATGATGATATGATATATGATATGATATGATATGATATGATATGATATGATATGATATGATATATGATATGATATGATATGATATAATATGATATGAGATATGATATGATATGATTGATATGATATGATATGATATGATATGATATGATATATGATATGATATGATATGATATGATATGATATGATATATGATATGATATGATATGATATGATATATGATATGATATGATATGAGATATGATATGATATGATTGATATGATATGATTGATATGATATGATATGATATAATATGATATGATATGATATGATATATGATATGATATGATATGAGATATGATATGATATGATTGATATGATATATGATATGATATGATATGATATGATATGATATGATATGATATGATATGGTGTTATTCGTGTATGTGTATGGTATGAAATATGATATACAATACAATATAGGTCTATATAAGAATTATTTCCATGGAACTTTATTGCAAGGGAAAAATAACGTACCAGAGCTGGTATTACTATCTTAATTTACATATTTACATACATATATACTTGTATGAATATTTTTATCTTAGCTCTGAAAGTCAATAGATAAATTAAAAGAAATAATTAAAATAGATAGGTATATATTTTTACTGAATATACTAAAATTATCCCGCGCCGTGGCATCGTAGTCTAAGGCATCCTGCCTGGGACTCGCGTTACGGAATGTGCGCTGGTTCGAGTCCTCATGGGAGAAGAAATTTTCTCATGAAATTTCGGGTAGTGTATGGGACCGGTGCCCACCCAGCATCGTGATGCACTTGGGGAGTTATGATAGTTAGCGAAATCCGGTTCCGCAAACCAGCTATAATGGCTGGGGGCTCATCGTGCTAACCACACGATACCTCTATTCTGGTTGGATGATCGTCCACCTCTGATTCGGCATGTGGCCGTGAAGCCAGCAGCCGGCTGGTCGGTCTTGGGCTTTCGTGGGCTGTAGCACCACGGATTATTATTATTCTAAAATTCTATCAAAATTATTTGATTACATTTTACTACAGGATGTATTTGAGAAAAATTATACAGTTTGCGTCTTCGAAGACCGGAGCGTGATAGAAGATATTGTGGTGATGAAATTCGAGATAGGAATCGTCATGGTATGATGATTCATTATGGAAATATTAGAGGCAATACCCACTAGTCAAATGGGTTAATAGTTACTTTTGATCCATAGCACGTAGTAAGTGGAGTTAAATGTCAAGAACACAACAATGGTGTGATGTGTGCTACAAGTACCTGTCCCTGAAATGGTCGGATTTCTTGGTTTCAGCGTAAGAACTGCGAAGAAAAGCGGCTGGTATGTTTTCAAGTACTGTACTGTGAATTCTCTGAGCAGTGTCCCATTTCAAACTGATGCTACAATACGTATTTGTTTCGCACTTGAAGTAAAGTAAGCACGTGATCTTTCTATTGCGTATGTCAAGCAGGCGCCGGGTTTCAAAGCGTCCACTCGTTGTCCGGCTTTGAACTAAATCCTTGCAAACCTGGTTCATGTTGCTTGGAATGACGAAAGTGCAATTTGTGAGTGTGGGATGTTCGACGAGGACATGTGAGAATTACAGTCTGACTTTAAACCCGTGCATACAGAAACGTTACCCATGGAAGTAATACTTGCCACATTAGACATTTGGGGAAATTTGCAAGGGAAAGTATTGGTTCCTTATATTTTTATGCATGTCTTGACGCTTTTGTCTTCGAAGACTACATTTAGTATTCACTCTGTGTAAGTTAGCCTATATATCATCAATAACAGTCTTGGATTAGGCCTCCCGGCCTGTTCCGCTTCCAGAAGAAAGTTGATCTTTCCATCTCTTCCTTGGTCTTCCGATGTTTCGTTTTCCATGAGGTGTATAGTCCAATAGTGTCTTGGGTAACCTATCGTTGGGCATTCTTAACACATATTCATACCAGTTGTTGCGGTAAGATTCTATAGTATCCGTAATGGCAGTGATATTCAATTCTGTTCGGATGTCAACGTTCCTTTTATGGTCGTAAAGAGTATATCCTGCAAGAGGTCTTAGCAATCGCATTTCAGCAGCTTCTATTCTTCGAAGTTGTCCTTTCGTTAATGAACATGTCTCTGATCCATATAATAATGCCGGGACTGCCATAACTTTATAGAATTTCGAAATTGTTTCTGGTCGAACTTTCTTTAATAGAGTTGATTTGATTGTCCTTAACAGTTGCTGAAATTTGGCAAGTTTAATATCTACGTTCCTGGAGTTTATATAAGAAAGATTGCAACCAAGATAGTTGAATGTGTTGACTTGTTCTATACAATTGTTGATTGCATTTTTGGATCTTACATGATTCTTTCCTTGGAAGGCCATGATTCTGGTTTTATTTATAGAGATTTCCAAATTATAATTTTTTGCTATCTTGTATAGTTTGTGTATTCGTCTTCCCAATTTTTGGTAATGTTATTTATATAAATATTAAATAAGATGGGTGACATTGGGCAGTCTTGCTTTACTCCTTGATTTATTGTTCCAGCTCCTTGCTTAAAGTGTTAATTGCTTTTAATTTGATTTTTGTGTTTTTGTACATATTCTTGATTGTGTAAATTAAATGTTGGGGTATTCCCGTTTCAACTAAAACACCCCAAAGTTTTGTTCTGTCAATTGTATCGAATGCCTTATGGTAATCAATGAATGCCAAGTGCGTTGTTATATTAAATTCTCTATGTTTCTCAATAATTTGTGCTAGTGTGAAGACGCCGTCTATGCAGGATCGATTTAGTCTAAATCCATTTTATTCTTCTCTAATTAATGTCTCTGTGATTGTATTTAATCTGTTATTAATGAAATTATAATTGAATTGACCGAAACAACAAATCACTCAATAAGTCAAAAAGGGATTGATTCATAATTATTGAAGTCTAATGGCAGGCAGGGAATTTACCTATTCTCCCATGTTAGTTTTGAAAGACTAGTGCACTCATTTGCCGGTACCCAGCTGTGAACCCGCTTACCATGATTAACTTTGAATTTAACTAGTCCCCTGTCAAGGGAAATTGGGCTGAGAAAGAATGTCAATGTGAGCTCCAAGCTTGTTGACCACTTGTCTCACTTTGATGCTCGCCATTCTCTTGAAGAAACATTGGAGTATTTTGAAGGAGGCAGCCGAAAATGGACATAACCTAATAGATACCAAATGTATGGAGAGAAGCACGACAGATCAGCAGTGGTGATAATCGTCCCGTTCACCATTCCTTCCAGTGCATCATCATCATTATCTACATTATCTCTCTTTTTGCCCATCCTGCTTGAATCTAAAAGTGAACTTAAAAATCTCATTTTGAATGTTTGTAATTTGTCTTTATACAGGGACATCATTTTATTTTTACTTCAATTTTTATTGTACCTGCGTTTCTAAATGTACTTGACTCCCACCCCTTTCACTAATTCCTTGCTAACGCCAGCCACACAAACTTACGGCCGCTGTTGCTAGCAGTGAAATAAACAGTACAGGGTACAGTGTGTTTCAGAAATATGTTGCATTTTCTATAGAAGAAAAAGTTTATATTATTGAAGTTTATTTTCACACAAGTATAGTATGTACCATAACTGAATTTATCTGTGTGAACTTAGCACAAGTGAAAATTAGAGTTACAGAAAGTACGGTACACTATAATATGGTGCGGTACTTAACAGCATTATTTAAATAAAGTGTTTTGTTTTACTATTTGTAGGTATGAAGGACGATGATGGAAACTGGAATTACAATATAACCGAATGTGAACAACAGTTTTTTTTTTCTTCACAATTTCCTGATTATATCATTACGGAATATTTTCGTAGAAATGTCATTAATCTGGTAGATAAATTTAGAGCAACAGAGTGTACAGAAAGGAAGAAAAGTGTAAGATGGCCAACAAAGGTGACAGAAGATGCTGTAGAAGATGCTAGAGAAAGAATGCAGCGAGGGCGTAATAAGTTGGTCAAGAAGTTAGCTGTAGAAATTGGGGTTTCTTACGGAAGTGCTCACAAAATTCTCAGGAATAAATTAGGTTAGTAATGTGCTGAGTAAAGTAGACATTACATAATGTATATAACCGCCGGAAGACTTGAGTATGTGAAAAAAATTGTTACTATTCTACTGTTTTTTTATAAAATACTGTAAAGTAATGACCAAACTGAAAATCGTAATACTATATTTCCCTGTAACATAAATGGATACACTACTTTTCTCTCCTCCTATAGCTAGTAAAATGATTTGTTTACATATTGCACTAGCAACTCCAAACTCCTGTAATGGAAGGGGGGTTACAGTGTTTTCTAGTATAGCCAGGTTAATGTTAAAAATGTTGGTAAAAATAAAGTGATGTCCCTGTATTTTGAATTAAAAATCCAGTTTCCACTGCTATATTTCAGAGGGCCTTTATCCTGTCATCGTATTTTGTTTGTATAGACATCTGTTTTCCAAAATTTCGTTTAATGATTCCGTTTTTGGTTGTAATTTTATAGTTTTAGATATGTATAATGCTTATATCAAGGAAGTTACGAGTAAATACATAATATGTGACCCATTGCGCGAAAAGGGACCTAAAGTCGTAAAATGAAATTTTACAGGAGAACAAAACAACGAATTTGCGGTGTAAAAACTACATTTCTATGTCTTGACATCTTGCGCTACCTTTAGGCTTTCTTTACATACTAAACTAGGAAGTAGTTTTACACGGTGTTTCTTAAATACCAAAATCTTTCTTATAGTTGCCAAGAAAATAAATGAAAACCTTAATTGCATTTTTTTCGAAAAGTACATAATGTAATATCGACATTCAATAAGTAATATATTAAAAACTGTAGCACCTAGATCCATGAATTTTTTTAAATGCTCAGTATGTCATCCTCTTTTTGAAACCACAAAAAACAAGAAAATGAAAAATCGGACTTTAGGTCCCATTTTCTGCTACTAGTCACATATACTTGTTCTGTAATATTTACTTCCAGTTCTACCTTGACCCTTCTTAAATTTTTCCCACACATTCTCATAAAGAAATTTTTCTTATATATACTGTATTTTTCTAAATTATAAACATCAGCTCGAAGAATTTGAGTGACCACAAGGGTCCTGAATACAATAAACATGTACAATATAATGTGATTTGAAACATTAAAGAAAAAAATACAGTTAATTGTTGAAGGCAAATATAAGTGGATTAATTGAAATAGAGATGATGATGTAATATTTGAAGAGAATCCTTGATAATATTTATAAGGACAGACATTACATAATCAAAAGGAATGTGAAGTTCCTTAAGATAATTGCATGTGAACTTTGTAATAGAACCTCTACTGCCAAACAGCAAACCAGTGACAGACCATTGTTTAAGAGGGACGTTGTACTTTTGAGAAAGTTAAGGCAGACAATGTTCATATATATAGACTTCTTCTCAATATCAACTTCGGTGGCCTGATTTAGGTTTCTTTCGAAACGAATAGTACTCAAGAACTAGAGCCCGTTTTAAGCGTCCGTTAATAGCAATAATGTCTGTCCGTCTAAAAAACCATCTGATGATACACAATGTACTTCCTCATGATTCTCCCAATTTAAAGTTTTTTAACGATGTCGCCAAAACATGTCGTACACGATGATGTCTAGCATTGATCAGTAGCTCGCCTTTAGGGCATTGTCTAAGCACGTGTCCAAGTGTTTCAAGATCGCTACAGTCTGGATGACGGCAGCGGGTTGTGCTTAGAGTTCTGCCCGGTATTGCCCGAACCCCCGAAATATTGCTTGACATTTTTAAAGCACGTACACCAAGTCGTACAGCAGCACAAACCCACTAATTTCTTCACTAGGAAATTACAATCCTGCATTAGATAAACTTAAAAGACCTAAGAGTGTGCTCCACCCGCTAGCTTGGAACGACATCGTACAAGACGAATACCAACTTAAAATCTAAACAACCATTTGACTCCTTAGACATACATGTCAATTAATGCACTAATAATGTTATTTCTCTGTTCCAGGGTCATCACGTTATTGGCTGCATAGATGCTTTGAATTCTTTGTAACTAATTAATATGTACCGTATTTTAATGTTTGAGTACTTCAAATGATGATTAAATAACAACCTCCCATCACAACATATTCATGACCCCATTGTAGCCAATTGGCTTGTCGTCAGCACGACACCTCATCCTGCTCAAGGTTTTTCCGTGGTTTCCCTTCAGTAATAAGACAAATGTCGGGATGAGCCCTAAAAGAAATGGGCCACGGACCACTTCCCTTCCCCCACTCTTTCTCTTCTACTATCACAAAGAACTTGCTAATTTCTTAGATAACAATCCTGTATTATGATAATAGGGGAAAATAAATATATTGTAAGTTCACAGGGCTAACGGCTTCGAAGCTGGATACCTGGTTCTAATGAAGTGCACTGGTAGCAATTTAAAACATGGGGGCATGCCATTAAAATTCACTTCACTAAATCCCCAAGGCAAAAAAAAAAGCATTGGCCCATTCTGAGGAAGATAGGCCCTTTCTATAGCTTACCTATGAGTTAGCCTTGTGGAGATCACTATAAACAGTAACCCCTTTACCACGCAAGGTATGGTTTGTCCAAGTTTGGAATGCGTCGTTTCTTAAGTGTTTAACTTTTGGCGATATTGTGTGATTGAAACTTACCCCTCAGAAGGTCATCTTCTGATTGTTTCGCATTCAGTGATATAATTTTATATTAGTATATTTTAGATTTGTGCAGGATGAAGGGAGTTAAGCGTAAAACGACACGTTTTTTTGCATTCTGCTTTTTCGTATAACTAACGTCAGGAACAACCTCAAACATGAGCCACTAATGTGGATTAATGTGAGTGCTACCCGATTTAGTTTCACGAGCATATCGAGGAATTGCGTACGTATGATTGTACTCGTACTTGGAAATATTCATTTTATCTCTACAGCTAAGTAGCGTTCTTTGAACGAAAATTTAACATACTGCGTCACGAAAAGGTAATCTTGTACTATGTAAATTATGCCACTTTAACAAGCCTTGATTAACTTGGTTCATGTTACATGGCTGTGGCATGTAAATTTCGAAAATGTTAATGAATTCTCATGCAGAGGATTAAGATACTAGGAAGTGATTTCTCCACTGGAAAATTTCGAAAGGATTGACTTTTTATCCTATTCCTAAATATATTCGAATTGGCTCCAAAATAACTATCTTCACTATAATCTTTTATCGGCCATTAGAAAAGAAGAGTTAGATGTTAAATTTAGGTGAGAATATTTTCATCACCTATCAGAAGACTTACATATCGTTTGAAATTTGGGTTAACTGTTCTTATTACGGAACTGTGCCCAATTTTCTTGGCCTTGGTCACTTTACAATTACCCTGATGATACGACAGCAAATTTTAACCTTTTCTCTGTTAAATGGAAAATAAAATATGACTCATGTTGTACCTTTTCCGCTGATTTCATATCTGTTTACATATTTTTCCTATCGGGCATAGATTTGTTGTAATATATATATTTTTTTGTAATCAAATAACTGCTTAGTAAAACTTAAATATGTTACATTCTGTATACTGACCTAAATAATGTCTCTCTTGAAGATTTTGTACTTTATTTAGCTTGAACATCTCTCCTGAGAGTCCAGCAATAGTCGACTAACTTTCTTGGGCTCCATTTACCATATGTAACGGTTCTCCATCGTAGATAGGTCCTGATGGAAGCATTTTCCATGCTCGTTACTTGCATTGCCAAGATTGGAAGGGAAAAAATTCCAGATGTGAGTCCAAGAAATGAATTTATATGAAATAATTTGGATTACCAAATTATTTCGTCCCATTGGTTTACATTTTTGTATCATTCATTTAATACTACATCAATATATATTTCAAACAATGTGGGTGAAATTATTATTATTATTATTATTATTATTATTATTATTATTATTATTATTATTATTATTATTATTATAATACTTACTTAGCCTACTTACGGATTTTAAGGAACCCGGAGGTTCATTGTCGCCCTCACGTAAGCCCGCCATCGATCCCTATCCTGTGGAAGATTAATCAAGTCTCTATCATCATATCCCACCTCCCTCAAATCCATTTTAATATTATCCTCCCACCTGCGTCTCGGCCTCCCAATTAACACACTATATACATTTCTGGATTCGCCCATACGTGCTACATGTCCTGCCCATCTCAAACGTCTGGATTTAATGTTCCTAATTGTCAGGTGAAGAATAAAATGCGTGCAGTTCTGTGTTATGTAACTTTCTCCATTCTCCTGTAACTTCATCCCTCTTAGCCCCAAATATTTTCCTAAGTACCTTATTCTCAAACAAATTTAACCTCTGTTCTTCTCTCAAAGTGAGAGTCCAAGTTTCACAACCATAAAGAACAACCGGTATTATAACAGTTTTATAAATTCTAACTTTCAGATTTTTTGACAGCAGACTGGATGATAAAAGCTTCTCAACCGAATAGGAACAGGCATTTCCCATATTTATTCCGTGTTTAATTTCCTCACGAGTATTATTTACCGGTTCTTCTGTATGGTTGTGAAACTTGGACTCTCACTCTGAGAGATGAACATAGGTTAAGGGTGTTTGAGAATAAGGTGCTTAGGGAAATGTTTGGGGCTAAGCGGGATGAAGTTAAAGGAGAATGGAGAAAGTTACACAACACAGAACTGCACGCATTGTATTCTTCACCTAACATAATTAGGAACTTAAAATCCAGACGTTGAGATGGGCAGGGCATGTAGCACGTATGGGCGAATCCAGAAATGCATATAGAGTGTTAGTTGGGAGACCGGAGGGAAAAAGACCTTTGGGAAGGCCGAGACGTAGATGGGAGGATAATATTAAAATGGATTTGAGGGAGATGGGGTGTGATGATAGAGACTGGATTAATCTTGCACAGGATAGGGACCGATGGCGGGCTTATGTGAGGGCGGCAATGAACCTTCGGGTTCCTTAAAAGCCATTTGTAAGTAAGTAAGTAAATATCATTTATATTTGTTACTGTTGCTCCCAGGTATTTTAATTTTTCCACCTCTTCGAAGAATAAATTTCCAAGTTTTATATTTTCATTTCGTACAATATTCTGGTCACGAGACATAATCATATTATTATTATTATTATCATTATTGTTATGTATATATTTGTAGCGTTAATCTCAACAACGATATTGGTACGCCAGTTGCGATTCCATCACGGTTGACATTGTATCTTGCAGTTGGTAGATCAGATTTCTTCTGGAATTGCAGAATTATTACATTGTCGTCGCTGCTATGCTTAAAGGCAGCAAGCAGACGTAAAGACGGGGTTGGGAATCTGATCGTTAGTAGAATGGCGGCGTGATGCATCTTTTTTTTAGGACGATGGCTGTTGGAGATGTGTTGTTGTGTGATATAAAAGTGGAAAAGGTTTATGGGACTCGTCTTATCGTAAAGTGTCGGTGCTTGAAGCAACTGCCATCAGATTCATGGTTTTCTCGTCTCCTTTAGTATCTCTAAATATGGCGCACATCTTCAGTAGATCTGTCCGTCTTTCATTTAATTCTGGTTGTATTTGTACGATTGAAGGAACTCATTAGTACGTTAGGTGAAGTTTATGTGGGAAGATTCCTGTTTTTGTGTAATTAACTTGGTCATTTTCCTTTGCTTGGGATTGCAGTCTTAATGTACTACTTAAAAACGTCCGTGAGAACTTCAAAACTTTATTACCATTGCTTTATCAGTTGTCTAACGTTGAATAAAATTGAATACGTCAATAAACCAGTAAATACAGGAAAATGTTTCGATAATTAAAAGGGATTTTGTTCTACTCAGTTCATAACAGGAACTGAAATTATCAGATCACAGCGTTGGTGAACCAGAACCTGAAAAGATAACACAGTACATTTATCTTTTATCCCAAAGAAAGTCTTCTACAACATCATATCGAAATCCTCTTCCAAAGTTTGTATAGGCCATTCGTTATCTCGTGAAACCTAAAGGCTCGTCTCCACTATTAAAAACATTTAACAACAACATGGTAAATGTTAAATTGTTTACCGTTAACATCCCAACATGTTGACTGAAAATGTTAATTATAATTTCATTTAACACTTTGTCCACACTATTGAACATGTTAAACTTGACTTTCTTTGCGTAGTCCACCATAAACAGTCTGTGAGATTTTAATGTAGGTAGTGTCTTATTTTCAAACCTTGGACAATGGACTCAGATGATGATTTGACTTTTGTCATTGCCTCTATTGCCTGTTACAAGGCCTTGAAAAGGAAGAAAATGAGAATGTGGGTGCGGCAGTATCTTAGTAAAAGACACTATGCAGAAGACATTCTAAATGAGCTTGAAGTTCAAGATCGATTTGGATTCAAAAACTTGCTGAGAATGTCAGAACACGATTTTAATATAGTGCTGCAAAAAATACTTCCTGTTACGTCAGAGAAAGACACAATTTAAGAGCAGCCATTTCATCTCAAAAAAATTACAGCGCGATTGATTGATTATCATAGGACCTACGACATGATAGATGTCAAAGGAGCGGTTAATATCGCATAATAATTCTTTCCGAAGTTTTACGAACGTTAACATACATCACCAAATACGACCATTACTGACGTCAACATAGTATTAACGTTTAGCGTACGACGAGAGTGCGAAAACTCTCTAGTGTATTCTCGAGAACAGTTAAATAATAATTCCAGTTCTCTAAAACAGTTGGTCTTCTTTATTTTGTCTCTGTATTTTTTTGCAGACATTTCCACGAACAAGGCCTTTCCATCAGAGCATTAATTGTATTCTAACGTATTTTCTTTCGTCCATTCCATTACTTCGAACAAATTACAGCCAACACCAAGGACCAATGATAGTATAAAAATGATCAAGATACGCGCCACAAAATTGGAAGTTAGTTGTTGCTATGGAAACTGTACGAACTTTGCCGAACTGTATCGACGCTGCATGAACAAATGAATTGACTTGACATGTTTTCCATTGCTGCTGGAAAACACGCCAACATGTTAAAAGTGTTAACTTCAACATACTTGGTCAACATGTGAAGTCAATTGAGATTTTAAATGTCTATATACGTGTTAAATCAACTTGTTATATTTAACATGTTGTTGTTAAATGTTTAATAGTGGAGACGAGCCTTAATGTATTCTGGCGCCGTAGCTTATATAGTAAGAACCTCATGGTGGGGGAAAGTAAGTTATCTGCTACGGAGGTGCCCGATTCCCTCCCAAATGCGTAACCCCATTCCCTCTCGAAAAAAGTTACAGATCTATTCCCTCCCATCTGAAATCAACTTCACGGAGGCTATGGTTCAATTCCCTCCCTCCCATCTGAAATGAAAACACAACTTCCCTTCTCATTTACAGGCTGCAGACTGTTATAAGTACAAATTAATATCACTTATACTTACATTAACTTGTACTAATGGTGTTGTTAAAATTATGTTTCTGTTGTTTGTAAAACTAAAAAAAGAAATAGCATTAATTTACACAAGTTAACTTGGTATTAATAAGGTAAGAAAATACAAAGCATGTTTATACAGAGTGTAAGGGGTATAAGTGCCGTCTTTTTCACAGTCGTCGGGGACGGTCTACAGGATCAAAAAATGTCCATAAAACATAGGGTCAAGACTTGATAGTTTTCCAGTAAAAATATTTCTTCTCTTATTTTATTCACATTATACTGCTTATATCGTTAGTAAAATTACGAAAACAATTGCATCAGTAGGTATATCTAGCAAAGAGTTAATATTATTTTAAATACATACTGTATTTGTGTCTTCTATTACGTTTTCGTGAAATTAAATCAAATTACATGCTTAAATTTGTTAATATTCTAGCGTGAAAGACGTGGCAACGTGTTCAGCAGGCAGTATTCTGCACAGACGTACGTAGCCTACATGTCAGCTGAGTTCAAGCTCCCTGTCCATAGGTCTACTGCAGAGCAGATGACAGTTCGGTACAAGGTGTTCGATAAACAACTTACAATGTAATTCACAGTTTAGGAATATCATATGTTATTAATTTATGGAGAAAGCCGTCGTAATTCAAGTGAAACAAGAAGATGTACCGCAATGAAGGTTACCTAATCGGCTAACTTTTGTAGCGCTTTCTCAAAGTTTATTAGAAACTAGGAGTCTCTTACCTCTTTTAGAAAATCACACGAACAGAAATTTCTCTAAAAATGGTACTACTTTATGGAAGCGGAAGAGATTAAAATTTTGTATTTAAAAAAAAAGGTTCGTTTTATTTTGTGCAGTAAACCATTATTGTTTATTTTTTAGACGTAGGATACAAAATAGACCAATAGGCCTATTACCAATATTGTTAAATAAAATGGAAATTTACCATAAAGTTATATTAATGAAATTGAAAGTTTGTATTTGCTGTTCGTTTTATGTAAACAATGGTCCGCCCCTGCATTAGAACAGAGCATCTGTTTTGTACCGGTATGTCTGTACCCGCTTGAGCTGTACTGTGTACTTGTAAACTCCCTCCTCCCCATCCAGCAACGCTGCCAAACGTCTAATATTGTAAACTTTAATAATTAGTTAAATATTACAATTAGAAAAAAAATTGTAGGACATTTTTTCTTCCTTATGACATGAACAATCATCAGTTAAAATAATGGCACATACACCCCTTACCCATTACATGCTAAAGAACGTTCTACCTCCCTCTACCTTGGACACCACGTTAGGTTGGATAATTTTTTACTGAACCATACGTGTCCAGGTTAGAGATATTTCACTGTACATAAAAATACATAAATACATAAGTAAATAAAATATAAAAATACATAAGTAAATAAGTGAATGAATGAATGAATGAATGAATGAATGAATGAATGAATGAATGAATACATAAATCGATAAATACATAAGTAGATAAATAAATAAGTAAATAAATAAATAAATAAGTAAATAAATAATAAATATTAGGGGCCTACCATAAACTCTCCAGCAATATCCTTAATATTTGCGCCGTTTTCTAAAAATACTTAGACGTGAACATTTTGTTACATGATCTTACCGGTACTCGGGGGCTTGGATTCTCGTCACAACAGACCACGTTGTACTGTTTGCTGGTTTCTTTAAACTCAAATGCATTCTACTAAATCAGCAGTGGCGAAAATGTGACTCACGAGCACATTGTGGCTCGCAATGATAGCTGTGCATTTCCCTTCCTTCCTACCTTCCACATACCCCACCCTCTCACTCACTGAAGTCAAACTCCGTTCCATTTGTATTTGTCTCTGAAATGCGAGTGGCGTATCGTCGCAATGTCTCTCTCAAAAAACAATGCACCTCTACAAAAACGAAAGTTCCAAGTACGATGGGAGGACGCATTTTTTTGCTGACAATATGATGAGAATATTAAATGTATGATTTGTTCACAAGTATTACGAGGAAAACGGTTGTATAATATAAAACAGCATTATAAGTTACTAATAATATAATAATTTATTTATTTAATCTGGCAGAGCTAAGGCCAGTAGGCCTTCTCTTCCGCCCAGCCAGACTCTAATTCTAATTAAATACATTTGCTTACATAGTTATTACATTAATATCTAGACTATAAAACAACATGAAATTAAATAATACTTGTTAGTGATGAAACATTAAAAGGTTAAGTGTTATTATTATTATTATTATTATTATTATTATTATTATTATTATCGCTTGCTCTTTTGAAGCCATGTTCGCTACAACTTACGTTTGTGAAAAATGTTTTCAATAATGAAAATAGTAAAAACCAAATTTAGATCACGACTGACACACAAATACCTTCGTGATCAACTACGACTGGCAGTAAATGACATAATGCCTGATTTTGAAAGTCTGTCGCAGAGACATTCTGAAGACAATTAATTTTAAGCTGTGATAATGTGTCCTATGTTTTCTTGTTCATTTCTTTCTTCGTTACACATACTAAACATTAGTTTGTAACCTTACACTGTATAAAATTATATTTAAGTGCTTGACGTAAGGAAAATGAAAATCCGTTAATAAGTCAGACAGTTGCTTCACTTCCTCTTCGGGTGTCCGCCTCCCTCCATAGGTGCTATGCACGTTGCAGTTACACAGTGGCGCGGCACACGATCGCATTTTCGCCACGGCTGTACTGAATCGACGGAGCAGTGCAGTATGTAACAAACCAAAGAGACTTTTTTCTGTTATTTGCTTTACAAAATGCCCAACAGCACCTCTCCATTCCCTCCCGTTTTCGTGAAATACGCATTCCAAATTTCAATTAAAAATGTTATTTTTCTCAAGACTCGTTCACCAAAGACCACTTAAATATTTAACTCACTGACTTGATCCGTCTCTCAAAAGGACCCTAACCCACTACCTAACGAGAACAGAATTCTGATCGCTGGATTTATAGACGAAAAAGCTTTTCTTGATTCATTGCGAACGTTAAATATGCAGTGCTTTGTATATTTATGTAATTTTGTCATTAAATTTTCTTGTTTCAAATTAATTTAATAATATAAAATTATGAATATTGACATGCTGATATGATCGAAAGCAAAAACAGCATTTGTCGCGAGCCTGGACTTCGGGAGGTCTATTATTATTCTATTATATCTACCTTAATATCGCTATTAGTTCATTCCGGGTTTTTATAACGACAACAGAAATAACTTGTAGATCATTGTATTGGGGTCTTTTTATTGACCACTTCTGTTTAAGCGATTACTTCCTTGAAATCTCCTACCCAAAACAACAGGCAATTAGGTTTGTATCATCGCTAACCAATTTTATGGCCGCCTTAGAGGCGATATTATACACATCCCATAAAGAATATTTGATAGTTTACGATTTAGCCAACCGTCTCATGAATTTTGTTTTTATTTTCGACAGCATGAGAGAAGAGTACTGATAACAATTCAGAGATATTATAAAAACGTATAACTTAGAGATCAAAAAATATAACCATAATTTCTTTCTGTATTGCCATTAAGAGGTACCGAGCAGAACCTGTCTTGAAAAGATTTATTGCACAGTAGCATTCATTATATAAATTCTGCCTTTTAATATACTGAGAGATTGCTACCGCTAACTAGTAGCGAACTAGTTCTTCTTCTGACACTAAAAACTTATTTTTGTAACTTTCTCATATACCTACTTGGATTTATGACATATTTCAAGGAGTTGCAAATAATGTTTCAGTTACGAATAACGGAATTGGTTTTTATTAAGTATGAAATATTCTTCAATATAACACACAATTTCTATTTTTATTTAAATATTTTACGTTGATATATCTAATCGCCCCTTTGGCACTGTGGGTCGGGAGGCCTGGATTCGAATCCCTGTGGACTCTTAGATTTATTTTTTAAAACAAAGAGTTTTGTGCGAGATCGTGCGTATTTGCTTGGTTTCCGCACAAAACCAATCCGCGGAAAGTGTGAAATTCCACATTCAGTATTCCCAACCTAACACACATAACAATTTCCCTCTCCTTACCGCTTAAGTGACATATTGATTGTACTGCTTTATTCTTTTAACATATTATTTTTAGAGACGTTCAATATAGTAATAATTATAAATTGGAAACTTACCACTGCAATTTCACCTAAATTGCACTGTTAATTATTGTTTTTAAATATTTGTAAAAATTAAGTAAACTCTACAACTCCACTAAAGTTACTGCATTCGTGATGCAAGTAACATTAAGGAAGCCGTGAAAAAATCAACAAATCAACTTGCCGATGTTATTACTGCAATATGTTATATAAATAATATTGTTAAAATATTAAAATGAAAAATAAATCATTACATAACCTTACCGTTTGTTTTAAGTTCGCATTTATGGACTGGGGGAAAAAAGACAGACGTATATCACGGCCTACTGGAGTATAGTAAACACAGACAACATTTTAAAGCAACAATGTTGAAGATAGATATTTTTGTTTTGCAAATTTGCGTCATTGAACAAAAACCAAGATGGAGATTTCATTGCAACTAATTAGAAATTCCTCTTTCAGGTATGTAATAAACGATCTTCGCACAAAATAATGTACGATACACGAGCGGTATGTTTTCTTTCAATTCTCGGAAATTAAAAAAGCTCAACTACGTTTCGCTTTTTCAAACTTTTCCTCGAACATGAAAACTTCAGCATACCGCTCTTGTAACGCATATTCCTATTTCCTATGGTGTTCAAATTTACTTAGAATTCAGAAGAACAATACACACAAAAAAAATACCATAAAATAGCCTTTAACAGCTAATGTTGAACTCTAAATTCACATTTAAAGTTTTTTTATTCGAATAAGTTTCTATAATAAAAATTTAGAAATAATATACAAAAAAATTGAAAAGAAATATCACTAATAATAGACTCTAGATTTATTTATTAAAAAAAGGCAATAAAAATTGCTGTTATAGAGAAAATTTAAAGTTCAGTTATTGTAATATATGTTTTTCTTCTTTTTTATTTTACTTTTTACTCTGTTATTTAATAAAATGTCTTAACATTACGTGGAATGCTTCTGTGCACGAGTATGTAACTTTTTCTGGGGGTGTTAGAGTGTTTTTACATAAAAAGCAATATGTGTCTTTGTTTTGCAATAAAGTATTATTATTATTATTATTATTATTATTATTATTATTATTATTATTATTATTTATTAAAACAAATAACATTCTTGTAGTCTTTAATTGACTAAGAATTTAAAAGAAAAATGCACAGGAAATATCTGGAAGTATAACAGCTGATATTGAACTGTAAATTCATATTTTAAAGAAATCATTTGTTCCAGTTCGTTTCTGTAATAAATATTTAGAACACGACACAAAAGAACAGGAAAATAATATTGCTTATGATTGATTCTATATCTATTTATTAGCCCTAAAATAATGTATCTTGTAGTGCTATCATTTATTAAGAATTTAGTAGAACAGTATATGATGATTATCGAAAAAAAAGTCGCTAGTATTACACTCTAAATTAATGTTTTAAAAAGTTAATTCTAATGCGTTTCTAAACTAAACATTGGAAAGCAATGTCGTAAATTGTAGACTCTAAATTAATTTATTAAAAGAAACAGTTTACTTAGGAGTGCTTTAATTCAGTTAGAATTCACAATAACTGTACACAAAAATATCTGAAAGTATAATAGCTAATGCTGAATTCAAAATTCATATTTTAAAGAGTTTCTTTATTCCAGTACGTTTCTTTAATAAGCATTTAGAACAGTTGGAAAGCAAGATCGCAAAAGCTGGGCTGCAGTTAAAGGTTTCAAAGAAAACATTTCTTGTGTTCTAATAGGCCTGTCCTGGGTTCGTCTCAAAGAGCGAAGAACTATTCATTCTCTCACGTTACTCTTCAATATTCTTCAGAATTCTAACCCTAGCTATTATCTCCTCGTTTTCAACGTTTGTCGTAATATCACGAAATAGTTACTCTCTCACAATACCACATCCTCCTACTCTTCATCTTTACCATCTCTGCAGCTCATCTCTGCAACTCTCTACCACAATATATCAGAGACTGTTGGACATTATCTAGTTTCAAAAATAAACTAAAATTGCACTTTTTCAATTCAGATTCCTTTCAATTATAAGCCATTTTCTCTCCGATAGTTTTGTGAAAAAAAAAAATATATATATATATATAATATATATTTCATTTTCTTCCTTTTCCTTTTTCTGTTCTCTTGATCACCAGTTGAATTTATTATCATGCCCCTTTTATTGTAGATTTTATTTAAATTTCGTATTTTCTTCTTTTTATTATTTTATTACATTCCGTTTGTTGTATTCTTCCTTAAGTTTTTCCTGTTAACTATTTGTACTAACTCAGTTGCTTTTATTATATTCCAATCTTTAGATCTATATTTTACTTCCTTTTTCTATTATGATAATATTTTCATATTGTTTAGTGTCGATTTTATTATGCTGTTATTTTTTGTAATATGTTAGTATTCTGTTCTTAAACTTTTTGTTAAATTTCACTACTTGTATATTTTGTGATCTAGTAGAGTATAAGAGAAGGCCCTATGGCCATAACTCTGCCAGTATAAATAATAATAATAATAATAATAATAATAATAATAATAATTATTATTATTATTATTATTATTATTATTATTATTATTATTATTAGATAATATATGGCGATCGGTAAGCTACGTAAACCGGTTTGAAAATTATTTACACTGTAGACAATCAAGCGTACGAATTCCGAATACACTCTCTGATCCATTTAATATTATTTGTGGGGTGTCCCATGACTCAACTTTAGGACCTCTTCTATTTTTAATCTTCATTGACGACATTTTCAAAAGAATAAGTTCTGACTATCTATTATTCGCTGACGGTCTTAAAATTTTTCGAAAAATCAAAAGTAATGCTGACTGCCAATTTCTTCAGGATGACATGAATTCAATTACTAATTGGTCAGTTAATAACGGAATGATGATTAATGAATCCAAAACTTACGTAATATCATTTTTAAGGAAAACCTCTACACTAAAATATAACTATCGTCTAAAAAATATGTTAATTAACAGAAAAGATTGTATTATAGACCTCGGTGTATTAATTAGAAATTAATTATATTTTCACAACCATATTGATTATGTTTATGACCATGCAATAAGAATGTTAGGAATAATTCAGTTAATTATTCTTTTTCAACACCTGACTCTCTTTTAATTTTTTAGTAGGTTATTTTACGACGCTGTATCAACATTTCAGGTTGTTTAGCGTCTGAATGAAGTGAAGATGATAATGCCAGTGAAATGAATCCGGGGTCCGCCACCGATAGTTACCAGCATTTGCTCATATTGGGTTGAGGGAAAACTCTCTTTTAATACTATACTATACATTAATGAGATCGAAACTCGAATATGCATCTGTAGTGATTCTGTAAAACTGGAAAATATTCAAAGGAAATTTATTTCACTATGTTCGTACAGATTTATGCCTAATAACTCTGGGTATAACTATGATAAAAAAATGCGAGCACCTTAAATGTCGAAGCCTGTATGCTAGACGTCATGATCTCGATTACTTATTCCTATGTAAGGTCCTTAAAGGTGACATTGTCAGTCTTTCTTAAACAGTGTTAGCCTTCGTATTCCTATGAAGGACATGAGACATCACAAACTCTTCTATATTAGAAATTCTAAATCTTCCTTGCCGGTCTCCAGATGTATTAGAAATGCTAACTTACATGTAGGCGATTTCGATCCATTCAATGTATAGAAGTATTAGAACATGGCAATGTCTTACTAATATTATTTGCATAATCCTTATACACAAATTGGTAAGACTTTTGAAGGAATCAACTCCTTTCCATAGAATATTATATTATTAATTCTTGTAAATTAATCATTGTAATGTATGCTATTCATTTTGTTGTTAACTCAAGTATTTAATTTGTACCATACTTGTTCATTTTATTGTATTAATTTTGTCGTTATGCTGGACTTTTATTGGTCAATGGCTGTTGTCCAGCACATAAACGTCAACAAATAAATAAAATTATTATTATTATTATTATTATTATTATTATTATTATTATTATTATTACTAGGCCTGCTTTTATTCACTTTATATTTCATATGAAATACAAGTAAATACCTATTCTGAATACCCACATCGAAATTAGAAATTGCCTTATTATGAAATGAATAGCATTATTTAACCTACACACGTAAAGCATTGAATAATACTAAAATATAAATAATTCTAATACTCTACGTACAACTGAGACCGGTTCTCGGTCATACACAACCTTTGTGGAGGGTAGAAAGAGTCAGAGGGATGCGAGGGAGGTAGCCCGTACTGTGTCTCAAGATATCGGTACGCCGTACTTCAGTCGGGTTATTAGTATTATGACAGGAGTACGTGTTTTTATATGCTGAATATTCCTTTCTCCAGGCGAAATGGTGGACGTTCATCGTATTGGGCGAAATGCGCAGAAGCTGGAAGTGAAACGTGGGCTTCATAAGGTAAATGAATTTTGGCCAAAAAAAATATGTTTTATCATTCCGTGGTTTTACTGGGTAAAATTCCAATGCAGTCCCATGTAACTCGGTTGATTAAGCTTACGAATATTAACTACAATAATATTTATTTGTCTGATGGCTAGTAGGCCTACATGATATTTACTATCATTGAGTGAAGGAAAACAAGAAAGCGGTGAACAAAACTATGGATTAAGTAATTAAAAACATTCGGGCTCTGGCTTCCCAGTAGCGGTCGACTTCCTTGGAGGAGCTACAATAATATAAACTGTGAAATACAGCCGTTTATATTACTGCAATAATATAAACTGCTGTATTTCACACAAAAATTCGTTCTTGTGTACGTATATGCTTGATTGCCGTATGATAAGTACAAACAGATGACACAAATCACGAATTACTACAAAACTGGACCTATGTATAAAATTTAAGAAAAACGTATTTAGCCTACGTAAATTCAGTTAGGATATGATTATAAACATATTCATAATTTGCATTTTATAGTAAAGATTTATAAATATTATTCAATGTATATAAAATAATTTATGACGTAATTAGTTGCATAAAATTTCTGATGGTAGTGAACTAAAAGAATCGTTATAAATAAGGAACTTATTCTATTGTCGGCACGATAACATATAAAAATTAGTAAACATAGCCTTTACATTCAGACATACTGTACATACTATACTATACTTACATAAATACATAGACGCACATACATACATACATACATACATACATACATACATACATACATACAGTGGCCCATGGAGCTCGAGCCCACCCGATAATAATTTGTCGTGTTATTATTATTATTATTATTATTATTATTATTATTATTATTATTATTATTATTATTATTATTTACGAGATTTATTTATTTTAACTTATACATCAAGTGTTTGAGTCCACCTATTGTTTTCCAAAAATTTGCGTCATTGCATACATACTGTACATACATACATACATACAATACAATACAATACAATACAATACAATACAATACAATGGAATGCAATACAATGCAATACGTATGTACATACCGGTATCGTTTGTTATGTGATTATATGTGATTTTATTTATTTATTTATATATATATTTATTCATTCATTAAATTTAAATGTTTATTTATATATTTTTTCAGTAGTTTTTTTATTTAATTTTATTCATTATTTATTCGTTTAGCTGTTCATTTGCTTATTTCTTTATTTATGTATTTATTTATTTGTTTATTTTATTTGTTTGTTTATTTATTTATTGCACTCGGCCAAGCCACAAATACACAACATAAGATATGCAATCGGTAAAATTAAACGGAAAATGAAAAGAACAAAAATATGGTAATTATTTACATTAATTACCTGGCCTATTCCTGGCCGAAAAATTCGAAGAACTGTCGGATTTTAGTCCGAATTTGAAAACACATTTTTTTTTTTGCCCATAAATGCGTATTTTCACTCTCAATCCAATTTCAAGTACCTATATAATATTTTGGCGCGAATTATTTCTTGAAATAATTATAATTTATCTATGCGAACTAATTATATTTCACTCTTCATAGAATAATAAAAAGCATAAAATAAACAAATCTATGCTAACCTAGCTCACCTACACTAACCTAACCTAACCTAACCTAACCTAACCTAACTTGACATAACGTAAGCTAAGCTAACCTAACGGCCCCTCAAACTCCCCTTCTAATTTTACCTACCTCGTAACGTGCAAAATAACGTCGAATCAAGTAACTACTATAAAATACGCAGTGGTAGTGCAAAAGTGGAACAACTTCACGAGCACAACTTAGAAAAAAATACATTAATTTAAATAAATTGCATTTCATTATAACATATGTTCAAATATATATTGACACAAATGCGGAGACATTACAAATCTGTTCCATACAGAAATTAGTACATATAACCTATTTATATATCTTTTACTAGATACTAGATATAATATGTATACCGAGATAGTTAATCTACATAATAAAGAGGTTAAGATATTACAAAATACCAAATCGAAATCATACAAAAAACACAATACAAGAAATTAAAATAGGGACTTATGGACTGGAATAACTTATAACATAAGTAACTCTATCAGTACTATACGTAATGAAAAATACAAAAAAATGGAATAAAATGAACTAATAAAATCACAATAGAAAACGATATGCTGATACTTTATTCTAGTGGTCGAGAGAGTGTACTGATGATGATTGATTGATTGATTGATTGATTGATTGATTGATTGATTGATTGATTGATTGATTGATTGATTGATTGATTGATTGATTGATGGATGGATGGATGGATAATGCTGGAGACATTTAAAAAATTTATAGTAGCGTCAAAAACAAAATATGCTACCAATTAATGTTAAAATATTAATCAAGGCCGTAAAGAGGATTTGCATTCAATTTAATCTTGAGTGACCTTTTAAATAATTAAAAAGAAGATTCTTTTACATAAGAAGGTAATCTATTATAAAGTCTTATTGCAACCGTATCAAAACTGTTTTGAGTAAGACTCAATTTATTCTTATTAGGATAAATATTATTTCTATTACGGATGGAATAATAATGAAGGTAATAATTTGCGGTTGAATTTAAAACTTTTTTCTTCATACAAAGGAGGCAGCTCAAAAAACATAACGATAGCAAAGTAAGTATTCCCAACTTGATAAAAAGTAAGCTCTTGGAAAATAGAAGGCTTTTTTTTTAAATGCCCAGTCGTAATGTGGTGGGGGGAAACGTCTGTCTTTGATGGGAAGGACTCGTTGCCGGGAGCATTTCAATTGCTCCTGTCTGATTTCATTCTGCCACATCCCTCCCTCTTTCTCAATACTGCCCCCTAGGCGTACGGTCGCTCTTAAAGACGAAATAGTTAATGAGATGGTTTTAGGGAAGCATGGCGGATACAGGAACGAGGATGTTTACAGAAAGAAAAGTTAGCCTATATTCATTAAATAAGTTTACTTGTATTGTTTCTTTTTTATGCTGGATGTTATGTTAATAAGGAAGCCCATCACACTGTGGGCACGACATCTGGAAAACCTCCAAACCAACACGCCAACATTTAACACTTTTTTTCTCGCTCTTACTTGCAAAGTGACGAATGATTTCAACTTCAAGTGATGATTGCTTTTGATCCGTTGCCAGATTTTCGATCACAAATTTAGAAACTTGCGCTGTTTCATATCAAGATCGAACGGATTTATTTATTTTTTTTATCTCCTCAACGTACATAACAAGTACGTGATGAATTATTACTTTCTTAGAAGAGGTGATGATTGCTCTGCTTGAAAGCAAACATTTTCATTTATTTTAGCCAAGAGCAACAAATTAAAGTACAAGAATTTCTAATGACGTGGAAACCTGAATGTATATGCTGCAAAACAATTTAAACCTCTTGGTGTAATAGTGAAATTTTAATGTGCAATAATAGAGATTTATACTTCACCTGTAGCTTTTATATTCAATATACAATATAAGTAAAAATTGAACTTATATTTAATTATTTCGGAATAGAATGCTTGTTTACCCGTGTTCAGATTTCTGTCTGTAAGTACTTTCGACGAAATCATTTCAGTAGGCAAACGTGAGATCTTCTACTGTTTTATGTAGATAAATACGATATCTATTTGTACTGACTAAAAGTAGTACGACAATGTTTGTTTGTCACACACATTTCGTTAATCGTTCTATGTATTTTTAGTTTACGTTAGATTAAGTCAAATTGAGTAAAGTTTAAAGTTATAACACAGTCAAGTATATACAGTCGCGAAGGTCAATACGTAGTAAATATGCAAACATTAGATAGTTGCTCACCACTAGGATCGCTAATATCGCCTCATTACAGGCAATGCAAAATAGTACCGTCACAGTCTAGTATTTCTAGCACCCTCAAAACTCAAGCTTCGTGACTGTATATAGTTGACTGTGGTTATAGTTAGAACGCCAGATATTCATACTGCATGTTCATCAATCACTTATTCTACGTATAGAGTCACCCATGAATGGTTTTTGTACCACGTGACTGACGTGAAAATTATTGTAGACGTGATTTATATAATTCGTTGTCTACAGCAAATAATTAATTTAGTACCTTTTATTTTATACTGTAACTTCCTGTTACTACTAACTTATTTAGACAGCCGAAATAATTGATCCTACGATCAGATTTGAAATCTCAGCCACTCAACCATCTGAAGTGAACGAAGAGAAAAAGAAAATCTACTAGCCCACGATTCAGTACCTATCAGCGAAATACAACATTGAAAAAATCACAGTTACCGGTCTCTTCTTCGGAGCGAGAGGCACCATTCCGAAAACCTTTGTAAAGTGGATGGAAAAATACAAGCTGAAGAGAGATCTTCAAGATGCCATCGTCACTACCATAATAAAATTTTCTGTAGCGATATTTCGCCAGCATCTTTATGCTGTACACTCAATTTAAATTGTACTAGGTTCCATTTTTTTTCTTATGTCTTAATCTCTTTTGTTTGAAACCTGCTTATGCAGGGTGTAATGGGTATAAGTGCCATTATTTTAATTGATGATTGTTCATAAGGAAGAAATAATGTTCTCACAATTTTTTCTAATTGCAATAATTAACTAATTATTAAACTTTACAATATTATGCGTTTGGCAACGTTGCTGGACGAAGAGGAGAGCGTTTACAAGTACACAGTATAGCTCACGCGGGTACAGACATACCGGTACAAAACAGGGGCGGACCGTTGTTTACATAAAATGAACAGAAAATACAAACTTTCAGTCTCATTAATATAGCTTTTTGGTAAATTTCCATTTTATTTAACAATACTGGTAATATTGGTCCATTTTTATTGCATGTCTAAAAAATAAACAATAATGGTTTACTGCACAAAATCACACGAACTTTCTTTTAAATGCAACATTTTAATCTCTTTCTCTTCCATAAAGCAGTACCATTTTTATTTGTTTGTGTGATTTTTGAAAGAGGGTAAGAGACTCCTAGTTTCTAATAATCGTTGAGAAACTGCTACAAAATTTCGCCGATTAGGTAACCTTCTTTGAGGAAAACGTTGGCGGTACATCCTTCTTGTCTCACTTGAATTACGACGACTTTCTCCATAAATTATTAACATATGATATTCCTAAACTGTGAATGACATTGTAAGTAGTTTATCGAATACCTGGTACCGAACTGTCATCCGCTCGGCAGTGGACCTATGGACAGGGAGAACTCAGCTGACATGTACGTACGTCTGAGCAGAGTACTGCCTGCTCAACACGTTGCCACGTCTCTCACGTCAGAATATTAACAAATTTAAGCATGCAATTTTATATAATTTCACGAAAACGTACTCTTTGCTAAATATACCTATTGATGTAATTGTTTTCGTAATTTTACTAACGATATAAGCAGTATAACGGGAATAAAATGAGATAAGAAATTTTTTTTCTGGGAAAACTATCAAGTTTTGACCTTATGTTGTATGGATATTTTTTAATCCTGTAGACCAGGCCTGCACAAGGTTTCTGCTCTCCGAGCCGGCTTACAGCTCATGAGCGGAATCCAGATATTAGCTGCGCTCTGTATAAGGGTGGACTGGAAGAAGGGGTGATCTCGTACAAAATATACACAAAAGGGAAGTACTAGTGCGAGTGTTTATGAAATGAATTCCCGTTCAGTGTTTGCAAAACTATCTTGGACTTATTAATTAATACAGAAATATTTATTTTACAGAAATAATAGAAATGTTATACCTACTTAAATGCACAATATCACTTTGTTATATTTTTATTTATCAGTACATGAAAACGAGGTTTTATGCTGTTGGCAGCTGAAAGGAACAGTAACCTACTGATCGTAATGATCGTTACATATGTTCGATTCCTGCCTTTATTAAAGTTGATTATAGAAAACAGTTGCTCACAAATGTAAATGTTGAGCCAAACATAGCAATCATTTAAGAGTTAAGGTCATAGGACCTTCCTAGGGCATTGAAAAAAGTAATGGCAACACTTCTATTGTTAGAAACTAAATTTATTTAACATGCTTGTAAAATGCCTTACCGTGCATCGAATACAGTTACCTGCCATCTCAACAAAACGTCAAGTCCTTCGAAGACGGTGTACTCCAGTTGCCCCATTTTATTTTTGGACTCCTCTCTCAATGGAAGTTCTAAAGCTCTTACCCTAAGGATGTCAACTCTTGCTTGAAAGTGAATGTCTCTTTGCGGTTGTTTGATTTTTTGAAAATAAGTCATAATCACAAGGACTCGTGTCTGGTGAATTTGCTAGGTATTAAAGTATTTCTCAGTTCCCCCCGTTTGCGTGTTTACAAGCGCAAGTTGTGTGCCCACAGTCGTCTCTTCTACGAAATCTTATTTCCGTCTTGCAAATAATTCGTTATGATGGGACTTCTCTCCCTCAAGCTTCTTCTAATGCCGTAAAGCACCGAGTTTCGTTTTTTCTTGCATCTTGGATTTTAATGAGCACCTTCATTTACAATTGCTTAACATTCTTCTAGAAATCTAGAGCATTATTTACTGCATATAAGAAATCAATGTATTCACAAAATATGTGTATTCAAAGTCGACCCACTTCACTTACGTGATTCGGGTTCCGCATATTGCGGATAGATTGCAGGACTATGACACATTTTCAAGTTGCACACCACTTCGGCGCGCCACGCTGTGCTTAATGTTATCTGTATCTGTAGAGAGTTATGTCGCATACTAGGTGGAGAGTGTATGTGTTCGTGTGAATGTAGTGCACGAACTGGGTGAGGATGATGATGAAGATGAAGGGATAAGGGGAAACCCGGTGCCGGCACGTAAACTATTGCTGTGGAATAGCAGTATTCTCAAAATATTGTTCGAGGATTTCAATATGAATGATTCATACTATAACCTCTTATAGACTTATATATCTGGAACCGGTGTGGCTTAGTGGATAAAGCATCAGCACGTAGAGCTGAAAACCCGGGTTCGGGCCCCGGTTACGGAGAGAATTTTTCTCTGTTCTACTCATCCTTCATCATACTTAAAACTAAATTTGGAGCGAGGCATAAATCCAGATTTTCAAATAACAATAATAATAATAATAATAATAATAATAATAATAATAATAATAATAATAATAATGTTCGTTTCAACAGTCTTTGTAACTCATACACTGTTTACATAAATACGTTTAGACATAACAGAAATGGTCGGAATTTTAACGTACCATGTAGTATGTCTTGTCTTTCTGTTTACGGTGTCGCAGCTTTTGTCTTATATACTAAAGAACTATAACATAAATTTTCATGATGTGTAGACATAATTGTAGGCCTATGTCTTGTACGCTTGAGTAAACTCTCTTTTGCGGATATGAAATTAAAGGAAATCTGTGATTATAAATTACCGAAGCTGTTTTATGTAAAAAGAAAAGTCTTAAGATTTGAAGCGCCTGCTCAAAAAAGAGTCTAATGAGCATTTTTTTCAAAAACAACATAGAAAGACATAGAAAAAGAGCCCAATCATAATTATTATTCCAGCAGAAAACTTGTAATGAATAAATAACTCGTTTGGTAGAAGTAGGGACCAATTATTGTTTTCGGGACCTTAATATTACACTGTATTTCAGTTTGTAGAAAAACGGCCCTGACATTGACAGTTGGGCCCCTTATTTGGTCCTGTCATTTACAATTGGGCCCTTCTTCTAATTCATAAGACTGTTATTTCATTAATATATCTCAGTTAGTTCATAATATAGTACATTTTGTGCTTTGGAGTTTCACCTTTCTTAGTATGACATCTCACCTTTTTAAATTTATTAATATAGCGAGCTAGAATCTGATTCGTGTTCAAATTATATTAATAATACTAAGGATTTAAGAAAAATTGCATTGCAGAAGAGCCCAATTCTATTATTTTAAATTATAATTAAACCCTTTTCAAGCAGTCACAGGAAGAATAAAATTATTATATCATATCCTCTTGGTAGAAAGTGCTTTAAATATATATTAAAGAATTGATTTTGTGTCGGTATTTTATACTGAGATATTTAGTTTTTTGTTCCTTCTGTAAAATTTTAGAATGTCGAGTTTAGCCCGTCTTTGAATAACCACTTCATTTACTTTAATTTAGATCTCTATCCTTGCTTACTTACTTACCCGGAGGTTCATTGTCGCCCTCACATAACCCCGCGATCGGTCCCTATCTTGAGCAGGATTAACCAGTCCCCAGCATCATATCCCAATTCCCTCAAATCCATTTTAATATTATCCTCTCATCTACGTCTTGGCCTCCCCAAAGGTCTTTTCCCTCAGGTCTTTCAAGTAACACTTTATGTATATATATTTCGGAATTCACCCATACATGCTACATGTCCTGTCTATCTCAAACTTCCGGATCTAATGTTCCTAATTATGTTACGTGAAGAATACAATGCTTGGAGTTCTGCGTTGCGTAACTTTCTACATTCTCCTGTAACTGCATCCCTCTTAGCCCTAAATAATTTCTTAAGCACCTTATTCTCGAACATCCTTAACCTCTGTTACTCAAAATCAGAGTCCAAGCGTTCTATAGTACGAATGTAAATTTTAAAGAAAGTGTCTTGCAGTGGAGTATTGAAACTATAATGAATGGAATCGAAGATAAGAAAAGAGTTTGAATTAATTCCCGATATTGAAATTGTTAAATGATATATAAAGTTTTCATATTTGACTGTATTCCATTATTAATTATAGGTTAGTTTTATGTATTATAAATATGAATAATATTCATGTAATAGCCTAATGTTAGAAATTATTTTTTCGCACAAGTTTAATAGGCATATCGGTTTCGAATTAAAATATGTTTCATTAAATATCCTTTCATATTTACTTCTTGCCACCACAGACTTTCGGTGGTTTATCTATAAGAAATCAGAAGTTAATCGTGTTTAAAATGTTACGTTTTATGATGAATAATCACATTTTTTATATTAATGTCTGCACTATTATTATTTTTCCGAATTTGAATTATGTAAATATATAACCAAATAATGGTTATTTATTTACTTGCTCCATTACACAGGCTGATCATAAACGCGCACAATGTTATAATTTATAATAGAATAGGTATTCTGCGGAAGTGAACGTAAAAGAGAATGCTTGTAACAGTAAATTATAAGCCTTCACAACTGCCGGAAAACCATTTCAGTTATTTCTTCGGTTTGTTTTTTGTCGCAGGACGTATAGAATCTTCACAGTGTCATCACTACATATAAATTTTGTAAAATTATTCCTTGAAACTAATTTAAGTATCAATTTACAGACTTTTAAAATATTGAACTTATACACTGTACAGTGATTACTTATTTTAAACAAACTTGCAGATTGAATTTTAGGAAAGGAAAATATTAATTACGGTGTTTAAAATATTAATTACAGTGTTTTAAATATTATGTTTCATTTTAAAACTCTCCAACTTCTGAAGTGTCCACGTTTCTATTATTTTGTTGGATTTTAGTTATTAGGTAAATATTTTAATACAATTGTTTATTTTAATTAATTATTATTTTATACAGTTTAATTCACTATACATACTGTACAGTGAGCCGTCTTTGTAGTCTAGAAAGTAAGCTCAAGAAGTGCTTGTATAACTACGATATCAAAACTAATATATAAGCGGTAATGGCTTCTAGAAAAACCATTTCAGTTATTTAATTTTGAATTTGATAATCAACATGTAGAATATTTGTAACGTGATCATTTCATTTTCTTATCAAGAAGTAATTTCTTTATTCTCGTACAAGTTTTATATTATTTTAAGAAATAATTGTTAATAACAAAATTAGTAGGCCTATAATAAATTCAGTAACATTTTTCATTGTACAAATTTTACGGAAAAGTTTTCAATGTCAATGTAAGATTTTATAGGGGGATGTCGACCATTACGGATCAAAAAGTGACTTTTTTTTTCAGTTTATTATTTTATATAATACACTATTCAGTTTCTTGTGATGAAAGGATTTCCTAGATATCTATAATAGTATCCGAGTAATGCCGTTAAAATTTAAAAAATTTTAGTTCACTGTACCTTTAAATTTACTTTTTGTCACTCATTTTTCGAAACTTTAAAATTTACATTTGTTTCCTCTCAAAACTGAAAATAAAGTTACTAAATATTTTAGTGAAATGTTGCATCCTTGTGTGTTTCTCACATTTTAAAAACATAAACTATAATCTTAACTCTAGCCAGCAATTGTTAATTATGTTTTAAAAAATAATATACAGTAGTTCATGAAAATTTTAAAATAATTATATATTTTATAAAAATTGGAGGGAAAAAAGTACTTTCTCAAGACTTAAGTGAAAGATTTTAGTTCATTGTTGTCTCGTAGTTAAAAACTGCATATATTATGGAAAATATCGGAGAACTGCATAATGATTGCACAATTAATGTTAATTAGAGACAGTTCTTTGACAATATTAAAAATCCAAAATAAAGCAGAGAGAATGTATTGTAACTTTGCCGCATTTCATTTCACTAGATCTGAAAGTTAGTGAGAAATATAAGGACATTTAATTTATATAGATTGTAAAAATGTACCTCGCTCCTTGATATATTAATAGTTTTGTATTGCTTTTATTTTTTTCAAAGGAACAGTTATATTAGCCTAGCTAGTCACAACAAAATATTAAATAAGTTATTATGTGAAATAATTATTTTATGGCACAAACTTACTGTAGAACTCGAAGGTTATTTGAAATATTATTATTTCTTAAGATATAACGGACAGTCTAATACTGTGTTTCCGTATTTCTATCATTTTGTTGATCTAAACCAGTAGTGTCAGAGTTGTAAGCTCCGAAACCGGTTGTGGTGCTAGAGACGTCCAGTCGGAGCGTGAACTTGCTTATGTCTGTGGAAGCACCGGAGCTCGCAACGAGTTAAGTGGAGCGCTCCGCTCCGTTTAGGCTGTGTCTGACAACGCTGATCTAAACTATCTTCTAAAAATGCGATGGAATAAAAATATGTATTTTTATGTTACGTAGACTAATTACTTCATAGGCCATACACGATGAACACATTACTGCAATACCATTACTCTGCTGCAATAAACTTAGAAGAAAGTGCTTTTCATTATAAAATATCGAAGTTATATCAGAAGTGAATAGTTTCGGTTCAGTTTTTCTTTGACATGTGATACACAAAATGTTAAAAAAAGCGTCTTGTATTTTAAAAGGAAGTAGTATTCCTAAAAGCGAGAAAACAAGTCTAATAAATATGAACTCTAAAATTAATATTTTTGAAGAAATATCGAGTGTGAAATAGTAACATCATATCTATTAATTTAGCCCTTTGCTAATTTCTTTTCGGATATGTCATATCTACCCATTTACTCTTTTGTTTACTGGGTTGGAATAAAAATCGATCAAAGACCTCACATTAAAAAATACGCTGTTGCTGTTTTAATACCAAATTTACAGCCCCTTTTCCTTCAAATATATTAATTTTAGGATTCATGCTTACTAAACGTTTCTTGTTTCAAAGATTACTACCTTCTCTCAACTCGCATTAGAATAAGTGGTGTCGTTATATTACCAGTTTCACAGTCCTTGTTTCTTGAAATGTTTAATTTTATTACCTATGTTTATTACATGTTTTTATAGTTTTTATGAATACTATTTCCTCTCAAGACATTTATATATATTTATGTATTTACTTATTTATTCATTTATTTGTTTGTTTATTTAGTTATTTAATTTGGTGGAGTTAAGGAGCGACCGTCGTGAAGTTCCGGCCTGATTTCGTTGACAGTTCCGTTTGTATGACGTCACACGAGGTGTGCTTTTGGTAAAAATAGAAGTAGTGGTGTATTAGGTTATGCATCTAATTAAGTTATCGTTGAAGTAGGAAAAAGCCCTTTTCAACATTAAATTTTTTTTTGTGACAAAGACGAGAAAAGTGATTTCGTGTTGTATACCGTGCAGATTCTGAACCTGACAAATATACTTATGTCTGCATTTTATAAACCTTTTCGAAATGAAAGTCGAAATGGGAATTAATTTATACGATAAAATAATGTACTAGGCTATAGTGGTATAGAGTTAATAACTGTTGTTAGAAAGATCTGCCATATTATGGGAAACATTTTGGTTACCACCCATTTTGGGAAATAATTGTCCAAAAAAAAAAGTAATAACACTGTTTACTCAACGACATTTACGGCACAATGATTCTCCTACGGTCACCACAAAAAACTAGGTTTGTAGGCCTAATTCATTTAAATTTTTGTTGTAATTAAAGTCATACATATTATGTTGCATTAAAATTAAATTTGAAAGTGTTTATTTAAAGTTTAGGTACATGCAGCTCTTTTGCTTAATTTTTGTCATATTGTTTAAAAGAAAAAATAGTATCGGTATAGGGATTAACCTACCCGCACATTTGTTGTGACGTCACAGATGCTGATGTAAGGCCTGTAACTTTACGGTAGCCACGGTTAAGACCATCACGTCTTCTCTATCAAAAACACAAAAATTAAAAAATATGTGAGGGAAAAATACAAGTACAAAGATAAAATAGCATTAGGTACAAAAATGTACTAATACATAATAATTTCCTAATATATTGAGTGAAAGAGAATAACCAGGGGCAGGTATTTATGGAGATTAATTTTATCATTTATGTGTTTTAATATTGGTGTCGACGGAGATTGTTGGAGATTGATTTGTACTCTTGGCGAAGATTAATGGAAATTTTTGAAAATACAGTTATTTTGGAATTGAATAATTAACTCAGTATGAATATTACTTTCCAAATAATTAACATTAAAGGTTTTTCTACTAAAGGTGTGGTATGGCCAATAAACAATATTTGTTGGATTGAGACTGTACTTAATACACAATCATTAAAAATGAAAAAAAAAAAAAAATTGCGGCCCTCAACTTAACACTTTCAAATTATTAGTGAAATGTTGAATTCTCCGTCTTTTGAGTTCACTAATGTAATCAGAACACCTGGAATACCATGTAATGTAGCCTACTTGGATATATAACAAATTCAAGTGAAAAGAAAAACGAAAAAATAAAACTCAGAATATGAAATTCGCTATAAAACGACGCAATAGTAATAATTCGTGAATGTGTTCATATTTCGCTATTAGAACTCTTTTTAGCGATTTGTCGCGATTGTTTTATCCGCATATTATTAATCTAAATCACTTAATTCGTAAAGATTAGTAAAAATCTATTGTATATCTATTATGTATATCTATTATGTGGCTTTACAAGTACAGTGAGTAAGCAGAGAAACATAGTGAATCTCCAGTGATTTATATTGGGTGTGCAGTGTGTTGTAGTGAAAGTGCAGTGAGCTTAAAAGTAAATTCTGAGAGTTATAGTGGCAGAGAAATAGATTTATAGTGAACGGGTGTGAGTTATATTGATCGTCGTAAATTGCTTGTAACGGGGTCTAGGCTAGCGATTTGAGGTTAATATAGTAAGTACAATTCTACGGAATAATAAGGATGTAATTGATGTTCTGTTATTTGAAATGTTGTATCAGTGAAGAAGTGTGTTGTGTCTGTGAAATGTGTTGTGACAGTGAAGTGTGCTTGTGTCAGTGAAGTTCTATAGATTACAGTGTTAGTGCAAAGTATTTGAATAGAGAAATGTTTTTGAAGTGTTAGTGAAATCAGGATAGTGTCAGTAAAATGTGTCCTAGTTCCAGTGCAGTGAGTGAATTGATAGCGAAATGAGTGTTGTACTGAAAGGTACTTATGCAAGTATGAACATATATCACATATACTCGTGGTTTGAAGTTCTAACTTAGGGTTAAGATATGAATTAGATTTACTTTAATTAATTATGTTATATTAAGTGATTCATATAATTTAGGATGCTCCTTGTTAATATTATTATATATTACTATTATTATTATTATTATTTTATTATTATTATTATTACTGTATTTTATTATTATTGTAATTATTGAGTGTAATTAGTTGCCACTGCCACCGGGTGTTTACCCATTTGCAGTGTGAATAAATACATACATACATGTCGTGATTTTCGCGATCTCCATAAATACTCGGCCCTGGAAATAACTAAAAATAAATAAGTGCACAAATTTCAAAAGAAACAAAACAGTTACAGTTTCGAAAATTTACAATAAAGTCAAAATATTCAGTTTATTGCATTGCAGTCTGGTCAATAAAAAGATTCTTACTAATTTTTTTAATGATTTCCGACAATTGCTGATGTCACTGGCGATAGCGAGATAATGAATGATGATGAACGAATCGACCCTTTTTTCTTAACACCTTTGATATTAACAGATTATTCCTATAAAACAAATTTATAACATAAAAATAAAAGTTACAATATTAAGTATCCAGTGATGGAGTTACTTTTTCCTTACTGCAACAAAATATTAAATATTAGTCACCAACTTCGAGAGGTTTAGCATTTAAAAGGTTAATCACCGGCTATAAAATAACACTACTCCAAACTAACTGGAAGGCAGGCGGCAGTTTTTTAACCTAACATAAAAACTATACGACAAACCACTCTCGATCGTCTTTCACGATTTAAACTTGTGTTGATGGTATAGCCTGATTCACTGGCAGGCATATTTCGTATCCAACTTTAAAATTAGCAAACATTAAAGCCAGTCTCTTAACAGGTAGCGTTTTTTCTCGCCACAAACATCACATGTGTTGTGATGAATGATTTCATCTTGGCGTGGCGATGATTACTTGGCATGGATCGAGCTGGGTGGATAGGCGGGCGGGTAGAGCGGTGAACGGCCCGGCCGGTTTCCCCGAGCGACCGTTGTTGATGCGGTTTGCCGTCCATCAAGAGAGCTGCTTGATGACTAACCAGTATGCAACTAACCGCACTTCGCTTTCGCTTGCATCTTCTTTATGTACGTACGCATACGTGTTGTTATGCTTTCTGTCTCATAAAAGAAAACCGGTTTATATTTCGGTAATTCGTAGGGTTCCATACGCGCACAATAATGCCTTTCACCCTCCCCCTCTTTTCATAAGATCTATTGTGGTATTGTACTGGATACAACCGTCAACCCCGCTGTCTAGACTATCTCATATTTAAAAAAAGTAAAATTCTGCGGAGCCTCGAAGGTCTTTGTCCACTTGGAAGTCAAGTGCATGTTCAAGGAGAGAGTGATACCACTAGGCCACGCAGTTCGTGATTCATTCACCTCTTTATATAGAAAATAATTCCCCACACTATAGCAACACACAAAGCAATGCTATTAGTTTTGGTTATTAAAATAGGTAAGATTTGATTTTTAATTTGTTTACCATTTTATTTCTAATCCGAATGATGTAAGGGGTTGTTGGAGAATAACTTCATTTAGGTCAAAATGATATAAATCCTTACTTAACAGATTAATTACTGATTAATATTTTTTTCAGTAAGAAAGAAATATTTATTTATTTGTTTATTTATTTATTTATTTATTTATTTATGTCTATAACAGGGCAAAGCCCCAATTACAATAGACAGTACAGATATTCGTTAAAAAATAGAATTGCATATAACATGAAAAAAGAGATGAAACAGATAAAAATGCAAGATACAAGTGTAAATACAATTAAAATGGAAAATGAGAAAAGAGAAAAAAAAAACAGACAAATAGATACTACCTAAATAAAAGTCACAGATATAGATATAAATGAAAAATACAATAGAAATATACGTTACAAGAGCAGTATGTTGACGTTTTCATGGTCGAGGAAAAGATTGAAAAAGCGAAACGTAGTTGAGCTTTTTTAATTTCCGAGAACATGAAAACAAACATACCGCTCGTGTATCGTGCATTATTTTGTGCGAAGATCGTTTGTTACATACCTGAAAGACGAATTTCTAATTAGTTGCAATGAAATCTCCATGTTGGTTTCTGTTTAATGACGGCAACTTCGGAAAACCTAAATATCTTTCTTTAACATTGTTGCTGTAAAATGTTTTCTGTGTTTACTATACTCCAGCAGGCCGTGATATACGTCTGTATTTTTTTCCCCCCAGTCTATAAATGCGAACTTAAAACAAACGGTAAGGCTATGTAATGATTTATTTTTCATTTTAATATTTTAACAATATTATTTATATAACATATTGCAGTAATAACATCGGCATCTGGAATCTTGTTGATTTTTTCACGGCTTCCTTAATGTTACTTGTATCAGGAATGCAATAAGTTTCGTGGAGTAGTAGACTTTACTTAATTTTTGCAAATATTTAAAAACAATAATTAACATTGCAATTTAGGTGAAATTGCAGTGGTAAGTTTCCAATTTATAATTATTACTAACTTATGTTAAACGTGTCTAAAAATAATATGTTAAAAGCCTAAAGTAGTAAAATGAATGTCGCGCTTAAGCGGTAAGAAGAGGGAAATTGTTATGTGTGTTACATTGGGAATACTGAATGTGGTATTTCACACTTCCCGCGTATTGGTTCTGTGCGGAAAACAAGCAAATACGCACGATCTCGCACAAAATAAAATAAATGAAAAATAGTTCAGTATAGATATCATAGCCAAAAATGGAAAATGTAGCTATAGTTGGCAAATTACAGAGTAACAAATAGCAATATTATATAAAATCAACTACCTTCAGTATATTAATAAGAAAATGTTTGTATTCCATGTAAGAAATGCAGAAATCTAGATCCCATGTTTTACATATTTCATTGAAATTTGAACACATTTTTAACACTAGTGAATTTTTATGTGATGAAGTGTTAGGTTTTTTATAATATAACAATTGACGATTTCTTAAATGTGATGTTCTAGCGCTAAGCTGGATTTGTGATAATATTTCGCTATTATCCAGTAGACCGTTGAATATTTTATATAATAAACGTTGCTCAGCAAGTAATCAACGACTTCCAAGAGACATTAAATTTAATTCAGCAAGTAGATTGTTGTACGAAATTTTGTTATGGAGGGCTGAACAATGATATCTTCTAAAATACAGATATCTAGAGAATCGTTCTTTAATTTTTTCAATTTGATTACTATGTGATTTGCAAGTGGGTGACCAAATTACAGAGGCATATTCCAATTTAGCGCGAACATGACAATTAAAAAGGAGTGTCAAAGTCGAAGTGTTCTGTAAAGTTTTTGAATTTCTAATAATAAAACCCAGATTTTTGAAAGCATTATTTGTTATAGTAAATATGTGATTATGAAAAGTCAAATTATGATTAATAGTTACAACGAGATCTTTTACGCAATATATTCGTTGTAATGGTTCATCGTTCAAAATATATAATTGCCTCTTAAATAAGATGCAGTTCTTGCATAAGTCATATAACAACATTTTTTTTTGTATTAAAGTTTAACCCTTTATTTAAAAGCCATTGATAAATATTGTTGATATCAATTTGTAGTAATTCTAAATCGGACATACTTTTGTTACTTATAATGAAACTAACATCTGTCTATTCTTATTATTACCATTAATTTCTCTAAATAGACTACAAAACCTCTAATGGCAAAATTTCATTACATTAATATTCTCATTATATAAATATATTTTAGATTAATTTTTTTCTCTATAACACAGTTCTAGTAAACTTATATTAAATTAATTCTCATCATTTTACTAGCTATCTCAACTTAATTATAATTGATTGAATTAAATTAGCTCATAAATTAAGTTATTACTTTATCTTATAGGTTTATCTAAATTTTAATAAACATATACTAGTTGTTAAAACTTAACTGAAGAATATTGCTCAAGAATCTTTTAAGTGTAGTGTAAATATTCGTAATTTAAATACTCGTATGTATTGTATTGATTAAGGCTGGTTGAGTGGAAGAGAAGGCCTTATGGCCATAACTCTGCCAGCGAAAATAAAACATTCTATTCTACTCTATTCTATTCTATTCTATTCTATTCTATTCTATTCTATTCTATTCTATTCTATTCTATTCTATTCTATTCTATTCTATTATATTCTATTCTATTCTAAATTATACACTGCTTTTTCAGTTCCCCAAATTTCGACACACAGAGTACGGCATGTCATTTTTTATTACTATATCGTCATACATCATCATGATGATCATCAATTAATTTCAGATTTGCTGTACAAATTCTTACGCTGTATTGAGTCAGAGTCTTACAGTTTTATTTATTTATTTACTTACTTATTTATTAATCTATTTATTTACTTATTTATTTACTTATTTATTTATTTACTTACTTATTTATTTATTTATTTATTTATTTATTTATTTATTTATTTATTTATTTATTTATTTATTCTTGTTGTACTGTAAGGATTAGGCCCTTTAACCTGTTCCGACATCAAAGAAAGTTTGCTTTGCTTCTGGTACGGAGTCGACCCACATCTCTGTAACCCTTTAGTCTGTATTCCATTATAAGTTTTCGAATTCGGCGTTCTTCTATCCTCAATATATCATTTTGATAACAGTTGAGTTTTAGATCGCTAACTTTTTTTTGTTACATTAAAAATATGTAATCTATACTAATAATAAATCTGTAGCCAAAATTTTTCTGCTCATTTTCGATTTTCCAAAAATAATTGATGTTAACATGTATAATTAACCATCCTGAAACCGAAAATCGCTTTTTTGGAATGTCTGTCTGTCTGTCTGTCTGTGTGTTTGTTACCTTTTCACGCGATAATGGCTGAACCGATTTATATGAAAATTGGAAAATGAATTAAGTTCGTTGTAACTTAGATTTTAGGCTATATGGCATTCAAAATACTTTATTTAAAAGGGGGGTTATAAGGGGCCTGAATTAAATAAATCGAAATATCTGGCTTATTATTGATTTTTTTTTAAATGTTACATACCAAAAGTTTCTTTAAAAATGATTTCCGATAAGTTTTATTCTTTACAATATTTTGATAGGACTGATATTTAATGAGATAAATGAGTTTTAAAATTAAAATAACGCCATCTAAGACGGTGCAATGAATTAAGAACAAATGACTTCGTCTATAAGGGACCTTGGACATCAACAATCGAAAGCTATTAAACATAGCCTACAGAGAATGTTTCTGTGTTTGTATGAAGTAATATCAGAAGCTAAATTAATCGATTTGTATAATTAATTATTATTTCACCATTGGAAAGTGTAGTTTCTCTAGATGGACATAATGCTATAATGTTATTACAGTAACGTTTGAGTAAATCGAGGACAGGTAAGATTAAAATAGCTTCTTATGCACAGAAAATTTGATAGGCTATTTTATACATTCGTTTTCTGTATTTCTTAAGGGAACGCACAGGTGAAATTACTAAATCTTACAGTTTTCATTTTCTTTCTCAAAGACCAAGGACACCAGAATAAAATTATGTGACATGTTTCCTTATTAAGATGCAATAAAGGGCAGGAATTTTTTTCAACGTGATTTTCTTTAAATTAATATATAAATGGTTCCACACGTCGAAAATTAAAGAAAATCACGTTGAAAAAAATTCCTGCCATTTATTTCATCTTAATAAGGAAACGTGTCACATAATTTTATTCTTGTGTCCTTGGTCTTTGAGCAAAAAAATGAAAACTGTAAGATTTAGTAATTTCACCTGTGCGTTCCCTTAAAATAATATTTATGTACACTCATTTTAATCTCAGAGAATTAACGAACAACGAGAGTGTATTGATTTAGTATGCAGTGATAGTACATTAGCTTAGCAATCCATTATATTATAATTCAAATTTTAACTATGCTCAATTGAATCGTGTTAAAATACATAAAATATATATGCAATAAATGCAATACAAAAAAAAATGGGTAATGAGCGAAGCAGATTATCTTGCGCTGTTGTAAAAGTTGTTCCCTGGATCAAACGTCCTATTTTAATTGTGTAATTACTCTATATTTATTTCTAACAGGTGCAGCGGAGCGCACGGGTACGGCTAGTTGTTTCATAACTGTATTTTCACCTGGGCTATGAGAAAATACCCAGCAGAAGGTCGCAAACATATTATTTCCGCACACTCGATTTTGCGTTGTTCTCTTCATTGTATATTAGGGTATCCAGATTTTCAAAATAAAAACACGGGACACTTATTAAAGTTGAAATGAATCAATATTTTATCTAAAAATTCATTATTACTTGTATTTATATAATGTTAGTAAGCAATAAGGTCCAGTTTTATTTATTTTAAAGTAATAAATGGTTCACTGTTTACAATAACTAGGTTATAATAATAATGCAAGTAATAATAGAGTGGCATGGATACTTGATTTATGGGAAGACTCCACTGAAAATCATGAAAATTTTTCCAAATTTTTTTAGATATTTCACTTATTCAGAATTTGTATTTTCATACCCCAAATGTATTCAGCTCAATTCTGATTACAAATACTAGTATGTTTACACTTTTTAAATTAAGGCTGGAAGGAGGCGTGGAATTTAAAGAGCTGTCAAAATTGTTTTTCATCGAAGAATTATTTTTTAAAATGTCTGACTACAAATCTAGTAACTTTTCGTTGGCTCCCTGAAGTTACTAGATGAATGTAGCGGAGGAGAATATTAATTTACATAAATATTCATTTTATTTTCTAATCTATTTTTCTGTGTTCATTTTTGTTGATTCAACACCAACTTTCTTATACCAAATCTTAATCAATCTGGATGAAAATTTTACTGCAAGTATTTATGAGGTAGCTGCATGTTTCTATGCATTTATTTTGTGAGAAATGCTGCTAGTTTATTTTATTAATATTTTTCGTAAGAAAAAATATTAATAAAATAAACTAGCAGCATTAAGAAAAAATATTAATAAAATAAACAAGCAGCATTAAGAAAAAATATTAATAAAATATACTAGCAGCATTTCTAACAAAATAAATGTATAGAAACATGCAGCTACCTCATAAATACTTGCAGTAAAAATTTGATCCAGATTGATTAATATTTGGCATAAGAAAGTTGGTGTTGAATCAACAAAAATGAACACAGAAAAATAGATTAGAAAATAAAATGAATATTTATGTAAATTAATATTCTACTCCGCTACATTCATCTAGTAACTTCAGGGAGCCAACAAAAAGTTACTAGATTTGTAATCAGATATTTTAAAAAATAATTCTTCGATGAAAAACAATTTTGACAGCTCTTTAAATTCCACGCCTCCTTCCAGCCTTAATTTAAAAAGTGTAAACATACGAGTATTTGTAATCAGAATTGAGCTGAATCCATTTGGGGTATGAAAATACAAATTCTGAATAAGTGAAATAGCTAAAAAAATTTGGAAAAATTTTCATGATTTTCAGTGGAGTCTTCCCTTAAGTCATTGTGTTTATAATACTAGTCCGGATTAATTAGACTAACTTATCTGTTTAAAAATACTTCAGATTAATTGGACCCTACATTATATCAATGTCACTTTATTCTGAACTTGTTTCGTAACAAAATTTTTTTGCCTCATATTAACTTTTAACTATTTGAATATTCTCCATGAAGATCAACTATATAATCAGCATCATATTTCTTTGATGGGTGAATTTGCTGTAGAAATGTTGGCCTTTCTTTCAGGAAAATATAGAAGTCCATACAAGACACATTTTTGAAATGGCATTTTGTGATTAACATGGCCTTTATTGAATTCATTACGGTGACATCTGATGGAAGCAGAATGAAAAAATGACTGTAACATCACTGTATATTTGTCAAGCCCTAAATTTTGTCAAAGATAATTTACATATGTTGACACATAGGAATGATGTTCACCTATACAACACCAGAAACCGTGACCTTTTTGATATACCTAAGCGTAGGCTAACCAAAACAATAATTATTTTATTACATCTTTAAAAACTGAAAATAAATTTCCGACATGTGTTTTCAATCTGGAAAGGAAGTCTTTTAACAGACTTGTTTCTGGTTGGTTAATCAATAAATCCTCTTATGATATTAACGAGTTTTTTAATGTCAATGTTGTTGAGTGTTTCTGATACAGTTTTATTGTTTTTTATGTCTCTGTTTATTTTATATGTATTATTTTACTTTGTAAATTGCAAAAATTTGTGTTCACTGACTGTACAATATTCAATATATACTTGTGAATATTGGTTATAAATTATTTCAATTGTGATTAATTTTTATCATATAGGTTCTTGTTTTTGTAATCTGTGCTATTTTATTGCTTATATTAATTGTTTATTTTCTTTTCCCTCTTCTTTCTGTTTATCTACAGTGCGGTTTTGAACTCCCGACCACGACCATTTATTCATACGGGGGTAAATTCTTTAATTTATGTTTATGTTTTGTTTAAATATTTGACATGTTCACACTTGTTTGATGTATATAATAATTTTTAATGTATTATTGTTTATATTATATTTAATATGTATTTTTGCAGTTTCCTGATTCTCAAAGTCTTACATTTTTATTTATTTATTTATTATTTATTTATTTATTATTTATTTAGTTATTTATTTATTTATTTATTTATTTATTTATTTATTTATTTATTCTTGTTGTACTGTAAGGATTAGGCCCTTTGCTCTATTTCGACATCAAAGAAAGTTTTCGTTCCTTCTGGTACGGATTCGACTCACATCTCTATAATTGTAATAAATGTGTATATAATTTGATAATATAAAACAATTAAATGGAACCACCAGGTATTAGTCGCGCGGATGGTAAACGACCCAATGGTCTCACCTTAATTCCATGGTCTAGAGGAAAATCTTTAATTTGGAACTCCACTTGCGTTGACAGTCTAGCTCCATCTCACTTTCCGAATACCTCCACACGCGCAGCATCTGCTGCTGAATTAGCCGTGAAAAATAAAGTCATCTATTAAACAATTATATCTTTGTCCCCTTTGCTGTGGAGACCTTCGGTCCTTGGAGTCATGACGCTAAAGTTTTGGTATCTCAAATAGGCCAAATTTTGATCTCCATTACTAGTGATTGTCGTTGCACTACTTATTTGCGTCAACGTTTAAGTATTGCAATTCAACGCGGAAATGCAATGAGCGTTTTGGGTACCCTTCCCGAGTCCAGCCCTTTGGATGAACTCTTTCTCTTGTAAAATTTATTTAGTATTCCGTATGTAAATACTCGTATTTGTATTTAGTTTTATATACTGTACTATATTGTTCAAATTGTGAAATTTATTGTTAAACACATTAAACATTATATGGGTAGTAAATTGACATTAAATGGATAGATAACTTATATTAAGCTTTGTGATGAAATGCACGGTTAATTAGAAAACTAAGTTTGAAGTTTCAGAAGTTTGGCAACATCGCCGCTAACATACTCCTATTTCTTTTCGTAATACAGATGTTAGAGGTCAACAAACTCAGGTCTGTCTCCCTAGGTGAATTACCTTCCAAGCTAATTGAGTTAAAAATTGATACTCTAATATTCATGTACTTTTGTATTTTCTATTTGTATATAGACCCTATTATTACATGCTGTACGTATTTTACCATTTATTAATGTTATTGTGCTCAATGAACTCTCTTAATTTTGTGATATATTTTGTATAACTGATCTGAACTGCGCCCGAGCACGAGCTTCTGCTCTTTCGGGCTGCAATGCCTAATGTAGCTCAAGTGTAAAGTATTAAATAAATAAATAAATAAATAAATAAATAAATAAATAAATAAATAAATAAATAAATAAATAAATAAATAAATAAATAAATAAATAAATAAATAAATATTTAATACTTTACACTTGAGCTACATTAGGCATTGCAGCCCGAAAGAGCAGAAGCTCGTGCTCGGGCGCAGTTCAGATCAGTTATACAAAATATATCACAAAATTAAGAGAGTTCATTGAGCACAGAAACATAAATAAATAAATAAATAAATAAATAAATAAATAAATAAATAAATAAATAAATAAATAAATAAATAAATAAATAAATAAATAAATAAATAAGTAAATAAATAAATACATAAATAAATAAATAAATAAGTAAATAAATAAATACATAAATAAATACATAAATAAATAAGTAAATAAATAAAAGTCACTGTCTGGCTATAATGTTGTAAACTGGTCGCTTCGGTCAGTGGCTTTAAATTCGTGTTTTCTTTTAAATTAAATTTACACGAAAACCGTTCATGCTATTGAAATAAGCCAGGGGAATAAATTATTCTTTATTAGATTTTCTGTCCATGTGGACAAAAATCACGATTCTACTCGCAATAACAGGGTGTTAAACATTTGGAAAAAGAAACACCTTTTTTTCTGAGAAAACTGTGAACTTTCCTCCAATATGATATTACACTTTTTTGTTACATAAAACATGAGCTATTCGCTCTTAAAGTCTCCACTCTCATAGTCATTTCGTTTTACAATAAAGTTCATTAGTTAGATTTACTACTCTCCCATACACAAGACAGAATTGTGGAAGTAATAGTCTTCTATTTAATAAATTTCAAGTCTCAATACTGCAACGTAAGCCGTATGTAATAAAATTAGTACTTAGGAATGGAATTCATTCACAACCAACCTTATAAGAATTATTACAATATTATTGACGCTCGTTCTTTCTGCTAAATGTCGTAATAGCGCTTCAACTTAAGTGAAACGTAATTTATGACCTTATGATTAATAACCAGGCAATTATTTTTCTATTTAAAGTGTTGGCTGTTATAAAAAAAAACTGAAGAAAAACGCAGCGAAGTGCGATTATATTTAATTAACTTAAAAATTGAAATACAAAGAATTTTAATGCCGCAGCGGACTCAACGATGTGGCACATGGCTATAAAACCTCGAATAATAAATTACTGAGCTTTCTTTTGTTTTTTTAAGACACAATGATGAATACTGTTAATCTTCTTTGAAGTTTTCCGTAGTACGAAGCTATCGGTAGGTTTTATTCATACTTCTATTACTTGAATGATAGATTACTTACAAGGACACATCTTTGTAGGGATTGCCAGCTGTTCCGTTAAAAAAAATGAAATTTCCTCGAGAAATATAGCGGATATGTAAATGATCACCTATCATAAAACACACCTTTCTGAGTTTTTGATATCCACAATAAAAAACTGAGATTTTTTTCTCTTAGTTGAGCACTGGAGTGAAAATTTAAGAAAATTTTTTGTCTTTTCGTCTTGTGTAATTCTCTTAGCAGTGATTTGTCACAAATTAATGAAAACATTTTATACACGTAATTTAGGGTAAATGTTGGTAATAGGGCTACTGTGATATTGGTAATATTGTGATAGTTCATTCTGAGAATGTATTACAATTTTACTGAGCGAGAGAAGGACCGATAAATGATTTACAACTAATACACTATTACTACTATACCACTACCACTACTATAATAATAATAATAATAATAATAATAATAATAATAATAATAATAATAATAATAATAATAATGATGATGATAATAATAATGTGAATGAAAGTGGTAAGTGTAATTGTTGTGGATTAGCATGTCCCGCCCTATTACGGTTGTTATCATATAAGCAATTTTAAATGTTTTCACTTACTGTACTTCAAAATTTAACACTAAACCAATGAACTACATATTTCCATAGAAACGAACGTAATTATGCTACAAAATAATTAAATATCTTTCCATAGCAGCCCTTCTTTTTTAAATGTCATACTGGAATTACCTTACTTACTTATTGGCTTTTAAGTAACTTGGAGGTTCATTGCCGCCCTAACATAAGCCCGCCAGTGATCCCTATCCTGAGCAAGATTAATCCAGTCTCTATCATCATATCCCACCTACCTCAAATCCATTTTAATATTATCTTCCCATCTACGTCTCGGCCTCCCCAAAGGTCTTTTTCCCGCCGGCCTCCCAACTAACACTCTATATGCATTTCTGGATTCGCCCATACGTGCTACATGCCCTACCCATCTCAAAGATCTGGATTTTATGTTCCTAATTATGTCAGGTGAAGAATACAATGCGTGCAGCTCTGCGTTGTGTAACTTTCTCCATTCTCCTGTAACTTCATCCCTCTTAGCCCCAAATATTTTCCTAAGAACCTTATTCTCAAACATCCTTAATCTCTGTTCCTCTCTCAAAGTCAGAGTCCAAGCTTAACAACCATAGAGAACAACCGGTAATATAACTGTTTTATAAATTCTAACTTTCAGATTTTTTGACAGCAGACTAGATGACAAAAGCTTCTCAACCGAATAATAACAGGCATTTCCCATATTTATTCTGCTTTTAATTTCCTCCTGAGTGTCATTTATATTTGTTACTGTTGCTCCAAGATATTTGAATTTTTCCACCTCTTCGAAGGATAAATTTCCAATTTTTATATTTCCATTTCGTACAATATTCTGGTCACGAGACATAATCATATACTTTGTCTTTTCGGGATTTACTTCCAACCCTATCTCTTTACTTGCTTCAAGTAGAATTTCATTGTTTTTCCTAATCGTTTGAGGATTTTTCTCCTAACATATTCACGTCATCCGCATAGACAAGAAGCTGATGTAACCCGTTCAATTCCAAACCCTCTCTGTTATCCTGAACTTTCCTAATGGCATATTCTAGAGCAAAGTTGAAAAGTAGAGGTGACAATGCATCCCCCTGCTTCAGCCCGCAGTGAATTGGAAAAGCATCAGATAGAAACTGGCCTATACGGACTCTGCTGTAAGTTTCACTAAGACACATTTTAATTAATCGAATCAGTTTCTTGGGAATACCAAATTCAATAAGAATATCATATAAAACTTCTCTCTTAACCGAGTCATACGCCTTTTTGAAATCTATGAATAACTGATGTACTGTACCCTTATACTCCCATTTTTTCTCCAATATCTGTCGAATACAAAAAATCTTATCAATAGTCTATCTATTACGCCTAAAACCACACTGATGATCCCCAATAATTTCATCTACATATGGAATTAATCTCCTCAAAAGGATATTCGACAAAATTTTATACGATGTCAACAAAAGTGATATTCCTCGAAAGTTACTACAGTTAGTCTTGTCCCCCTTCTTAAAAATAGGTACGATTATGGACTCCTTCCATTGTTCTGGTAACTGGAAGTACCTGTTACCCAAAAATGAACAAAATATTCGAGGACAAAATATTTAGTTGACACAGAAACTAGTGAAGAAAGAAAAATTGGAGAAAAAAAAATTATGGACACAATTATTGACCGAAATATTAAAGGACACATGTTTGGATGGACGAAATGTTTGCTGGACTAATTTCTTTGGGAAAAATAGCTGTAGACGTGAGATAGTGGACAAATTGTCTGATGGACGTATCGTCCTGGAAGCGACAAATTTTGTAATTAAAAGAAACAGAATTTACAATAATGATAAGAATAATAGTTATATGCGGAAAAGAAAGACTTTTGAAAACGCTATTGAATATTCCAAAACATACCTACTGAGATCTACGTTATACTCATGAAGTCATGATAGTTCTGTAATGTTCCTAGGTTCGATTTTACAGTTTTATTGCCTTTTACGGTATCTTGAGGGCATGAAATATAAGTTAAACTTGCTCGATATACCATAATATGACATACTTATATATGTACTGCATATATTCATGGATCTGCGAGTAATTTTTATGCCTGTGTGTACCAGTAAAACCAAAAACCTCTTAAAATGTCTTTGTCGAATTTCTCAGACCATGTTACCCGCAGAGAGAACTCACTTATTGCTGCTAACTGAAGGCACATACCACGTACGTCTCGCTAACTCTATCAATTTGTATTCGGCATGGAAGCTATTCTTCTTCCTGTGTGAGCCATCCATCCAATACCTGCTCCTCCCTCCGTCTGCATGTCTGCCCCTTATTCTTGTGTTGGCCAAGCTTCAAAATGAGCATGCACGTCTCTTCTTTCTGCTTGTCTAGTCCTACAAATATCCCTAACATACACCCAGTTCAATTCAAACTGTGGTAAAAACATTGGAGTAGTCGTTAATATAACTTCCACTACGAATTTATTTATGTCGGACAGCAGTCATTCTTCACCAGAATATATGGCATCCATGCTTCCAGATTTATAAGTAGAAGCGCTTTAAGATATGACGGCGATGCTACTCATCGATATCCTTTGTACTTTGCGAAGATGCAGCTTCTGTGTTACTTTCTGTCTCTCGAGGTAATAACATTAAAATTAATGACTAGTACAGCAACTCAAACGTTTCCATACCACTGGATCGTGAATTACAGAAACCCCATATGTGCATTTGAATAAATTTTTCAGGAGGCATAAATAATTGATTATCTTCAAAAACGTTTGGTATTTTGAAGATACCATATTTTATTAAAGCACTAGCCGTACCCGTGTGCTCCGCTGACCCGTTAGAAATAAATATAAAGTAATTACGTCATTAAAATAGGATATTTGATCCAGGGAACATTCGTGCTTGATAGAAGGATAAATCGCTTAATATCTTACTTAATTTAAATTGTATTTAAATAATTAACTTGCGAACATTTTGGTCCAGAGACCACTGATTTGGTGCAATAATGATTCCTGTAACATGTTTCTTATTTTTATTACATGCAACCATAGTTTAATGAAGATTGACATCATTTAGATTTAATGTGTACATAAACATTATTTTAAGAAATACAGGAAACGAATATTCAGAATAAACTATAAAGTTTTCTGTGCATAAGAAGCCATTTTAATCTTACCTGTTCTCGATTCACTCAGAAGCCACTGTAATAACATTATAGCATTATGTCCATCTAGAGAAACTAACTTTCCAATGGTGAAATAATAATTAATTATATAAATCGGTTAATTTAGCTTCCGATATTACTTCATACAAACACAGAAACATTCTCTGTAGGCAATGTTTCATAGCTTTCGATTGTTGTTGTCCAAGGGCCCTTATAGACGAAGTCATTTGTTTTTTATTTCATTACACCGGCTTAGATGGCAGTTATTTTAATTTTAAAACTCATTTATCTCATTAAATATCAGTCCTATGAAAGTTTTTCAAAGAATAAAACGTATCGGAAATCATTTTCAAAGAAACTTTTGTCATGTAACATTTTTCACAAAAATCAATAATAAGCGAGATATTTCGATTTATTTAATTCAGGTTCCCTTACAACCCTCCTTTTAAATAACGTATTTTGAATGCCATATAGCCTAAATTCTAAGTTACAATTTCCATCGAAATCCGTTCAGCCATTATCGCGTGAAAAAGTAACAAACATCCAGACAGACAGACAGACAGACATACAAACAAATTTTTCAAAAAAGCGATTTTCGGTTTCAGGATGGTTAATTACACATGTTAACACCAATTATTTTTGGAAAATCGAAAATTACCAGAAAAAGTTTGGCTACAGATTTATTATTAATATAGATAATGAGTTCTAGTGTTTGACATAGCCTACATAATTTAAATTTTTTGCTTTACTATTTTGTGGGAAAAAAATCTGAATTATCTATACATGTGAAAATTGTTATTCATCATCATCATCATCATCATCATCATCATCATCATCATCATCAGCGCTACAGTCCTAAGTGGGCCTAGGCTTCTTCAATAATCTTCCTCCATTCATCTCTCTCCTGTACTTTTCTTCTCCAATTTCTTATTCCCATTCTTGCCAAATCATCTGTCACACCATCCAACCATCTCAATTTTGGTCGTCCAGATCATCTGTGTCCCCACGTTTCACTGAATAATACCTTTTTTGGGATGTTATTCTCCGTATTCCTCGTTACATGCCCCAACCATTTTATTCTCGAGGATTTTATGGCGGCGATTATGTTATGGAAAATTGCTATTAGAGGAGAAAAATTCGCTCCGGCGCCAAGGATCGAATCCGGGTCCTTGGTTCTGCGTACCAAGCGCTCTAACCATTGAGCTACTCCGAAGTTCAAACCACATCACCGGATCAAATCCTTCTCCTCTAGTGTTTTTACGAGGATTTACCACTACTTACGGAACTTATTTCGGAAGACATTCTGAGCAAAAAAGGTCTTATAAACATTTGTCCTAATCTCGTTATTTTCAGAATGACACTAATTTGAAGTTGTTTGTACAATACCATTTTTCTTTAATTTTAAGGGCAGAAGAATATTACAAATAGAGAATGAAGTATTCAGAAGTATCATTTTTTTAATTGGCTAGTGTTCGGAAGCTAAAAATGTGTTGTCAATTGCTTTGTACAGATTTTTTTTTTCCATTTTTAACTAAAAATTAGTTAGTTAAAGTTTTTATGTATTGCTAGAAGTATTGATTTGTGCTTTTTTTTTCTTTTTCTTTTTTAATCTAGATTAAAATTGCAAGTTACTTGTTTATGTTAGTTAATTAGGATGCAATTAATTATGATACTTAATCACTCATTTAAAGTTTGTGTGACTGCAACCTGTGTATATTTTTGTGTGGCTTTGTTTATAGTGTTTCTCTCTCTCTCTCTCTCTCTCTCTCTCTCTCTCTATTTCTAGCATAGCTTCACTTTGTATATAGTGTATTTTTTTCTGTTTATTTCTATTATTGTATTTGTATTCCTGGTGTTGTGGAAGAGAAGGCCTGATGGCCTTAACTACACCAGAATAAATAAATAAGTAAATAAATAAATAAATAAATAAATAAATAATGGCATTTTTCTTACACACTTATCACAAAAATTGTTACAAATCATACGACTTTAGGAACTTGATTCTTTACAGTTTAATTATGCATCCTAATGTACTATATTGAAACATTTACAAGAGTGGCGTGATTTGTAACAATTTTTGTGATAAATACGTAAGAAAATGTAATTTTGTAGTTGAAAATCGAAAAAAAAAAAAAAAAAAAATCTGTCGTAGGAACTATGGAACTTACAACACATTTTTAGCTTCAGAATATTAGCTAATTAAAGAAATAATACTCCTGAATAGTTCATTCTTTATATCTAATATTCATTTACCCTTAAAACTCAAGAATAATGGTATTTTACAAATAATTTGAAAATAGTGTAACTTTGAAAATATTGCGATTAGGACAAATGTTTATATGACATATTTTGCTCAGAATGTCTTCGGAAATAAGCTCCTTAAGAGACGGTAAATTCTCGTGAATCACCTTGTATATTATGTCTAGACATGGATAAAAACTTTACAACTCTTCTTTCACATATTTGTTCGCTACCAAATAATTAATTTTTTTTCGCTCTCATGTAAAATTGAATTTTTTGGCATAAGAGCTCGCTGCTGAACACCAACGATATGAGAATGCACGGTCTAGCTGAACCCACTTTTTATTAAAACGGTCCTTGAATTTAAAGTATTTTGTGCGAGATCGTGCGTATTTGCTTGGTTTTCGCACAAAACCAATCCGCGGAAAGTCTAAAATTCCAAATTCAGTATTCCAAACCTAACACACATAACAATTTCCCTCCTCTTACCGCTTAAGTGACATATTGATTTTACTGCTTTAGGCTTTTAACATATTATTTTTAGAGACGTTCAATGTAGTAATAATTATAAATTGGAAATTTACTACTCACTAAATTGCACTGTTAATTATTGTTTTTAAATATTTGCAAAAATTAAGTAAACTCTACAACTCCACTAAAGTTACTGCATTCGTGATGCAAGTAACATTAAGGAAGCCGTGAAAAAATCAACAAGATTCCAGACTCATCATATACTAGGGAAAAAAAAAGACAGCCATATATCACGGCCTGCTGGAGTATAGTAAACACAGAAAACATTTTAAAGCAACAATGTTGAAGATAGATGTTTTTGTTTTGCAAATTTGCCGTCATTGAACAGAAACCAAGATGGAGATTTCATTGCAACTAATTAGAAATTCCTCTTTCAGGTATGTAATAAACGATCTTCGCACAAAATAATGTACGATACACGAGCGGTATGTTTTCTTTCAATTCTCGGAAATTAAAAAAGCTCAACTACGTTTTGCTTTTTCAAACTTTTCCTCGAACATGAAAACTTCAACATACCGCTCTTGTAACGCATATTACTATTAAAAGGCTCTCGAAAAATCTTTCCTTCTTGGAGGACCATCTTTTGTAATGTAATTATGTCATAATCCAGATTTTTCGCCTCGGACAAAGCTGTTTAGTGCTAGTCATAGATGTAAACGAAATATACGAAGCTAAAAGAAGGGCGCATGAATTGCGAAAAAGCACTTAACAGTTGGCGTGGTTCATAATAGTGTAGGAGAAATGTACCTGTACTTAACTGACGCGGGATGAACATCAACGCGAGGGCAGAGGTGTAAAAATAAAATATGGCACTTCAAACAAGTCATAGCTTTCATTCGCAATGAGAACAAGCAAGTCATTTGCATTCCAAACGAGCCCGCTGGATACCGTACATAAATCATCACATGGGCTACAAAATGAAGAATTGTTTAGAAACAGTGTTAATGACTGCAGTAAGATTTCGTTTCGTTAAAGATATTGGCGCAAACGTGTAACGAAGTAAACACTTTGGACCCTGTAACATATGGTCACATTAATGTCTCCGTTTCTGTTAAAAGTCACAATCACTGGCAAAAGGAAGGTACTTTCACATAAAATCTATTAGTAATGGTAATATAAACTCTGTACTGTCAACAATCATTATGAAGTGTAGACGCCTTCGGTTGATGAAATGATGCCATGATTACGCGATAACGAAGAATGAAGGGCAATGATAATTATTATTAGCAAATATGTTCAAGAAATCGCTGGTTGAGAGTCTTGAATGATTTACACTCTGTTTGCGTGTGCAAGTCTCAAAGAAAAATTATGAATAAGCTCAATCATATAGCCGGAACTGAAAATAAAATCCCAGTACCTCCTGAATTTAAAACACATTATTATTATTATTATTATTATTATTATTATTATTATTATTATTATTATTATTATTGCTATTATTACTACTATTATTACTATTATTATTACTATTATTGTTATTATTATTATACTAATAATAATAAATTAAATAATTAATTAAATTATAACAATTAATTAAAAAGTGTCTCAATGAAACGTACAGCAGAGTCCGTATAGATCAATTTCTGTCAGATGCGTTTCCAATTCACTGTGGGCTAAAGCAAGGAGATGCACTATCACCTTTACTTTTTAACTTTGCTCTAGAGCAGCCGTGGCGAAAATGCGACTCACGAGCACATCGTGGCTCGCAGTGCATTTCCCTTGCTTCCTACCTACAACCCCTACCCTCTCACTCACTGGAGACAAACTCCGTTCCATTTGTATTTGTCTCTGACCTGCGAGTGGCGTATCGTCGCAATGTCTCTCTCGAAACCATGTACAGTACATCTATAAAAACGAAAGTTTCAAGTAGGATGAGAGGACGAATTTTTTTGCTGACAATATGATGAGGATATTAAATGTTTGATTTGTTCACAAGTATTACGAGGAAAACGGTTGTATAACATAAAACGGCATTACAAGTTACTACATGTTACTGATGAAACATTAAAAGGTTAAGTGTTATCATTATTATTATTATTATTATTATTATTATTATTATCATCATCATCATCATCATCATCATCATCTATGTACGTCGATCCTTTTTCAGCAGATGTACGAATAATGCGGTTAGATCTTCAATTTAAAGTCACAGATTTACAATGTGATGTTAAATGAAAGCTAGATGTAAGGACTTGACAAATGTTGAACTTTTCAAATCTTTGGCAAAAAATAAATATTTGAAGCTTCGTTCTTTCGCTTGCTCTGTTGAAGCCATGTTCGCTACAACTTATGTTTGTGAAAAATTATTTTCAACAATGAAAATAGTAAAAAACAAATTTAGATCACGACTGACAGACAAATACCTTCGTGATCAACTACGACTGGCAGTAAGTGACATAATTCCTGATTTTGAAACTCTGCCGCAGAGACATTCTGAAGACAGTTAATTTTAGGTTGTGATAATGTGTCCTATGTTTTCTTGTTCATTTCTTTCTTCGTTACACGTACTAAACATTAGTTTGTAGTCTTATAATGTATAAAATTATATTTAAGTGCTTGACGTAAGGAAAATGAAAAACCGTTAATAAGACAGTTGCTTCTCTTCCCCTTCGGGTGTCCGCCTCCCTCCATAGGTGCTATGCACGTTGCAGCTTACACAGTGGCTCGGCGCACGATGGCATTTTCGCCACGGCTGCTCTAGAGTATACCATTAGGAAAGTCCAAGATAACAGAGAGGGTTTGGAATTGAATTGAATCGCATTTCGCAATTTGCACAAATATAATTTTGCGACATTATTTGAAGAGTCCACTGCAAGAATGATGGATGTCATTTGGAATACATTTTGCAGGAGAAGCAATTGAAAGTTTGAAATGCTTAGCGCTCAAAGCTTAACTGTGATTTTCCGATCATTAATGGACAATGACTATCAGTGTTAATGCCATATAACTCTCTATGTACATTCTATGTGTCTTAAGCTATGCATTGACAGTCTTGGTTCATTTTCGACAAGAAAGTGACATCCATCATTCTTGCAGTGGACTCTTCATTTATTTTCTAGCTTAAACCCTGCTACAAAAGAATTCAAAATTCACAAAATTTTCTATAATAGACATTATAAACTCTTTCTCTCTTCTCTAGATGTAAAAAAATGCCAATAAGCATAGTTGTAATTTTGATCCATTTGATATATGCCCTACTGTACAGTAGTGACTAATTGACTTGTACGAGTATTATATAATCTGTAAACTTTGGCAGTTATGTTCCTATGCTTCTTTAATAATTCAGCTACATGTCAGTGTTATAGGTTACGCTTTAATTCACATTAATCATCTTAATCTTTATTACTGTTGTATCTTAATGTATTTATTATTTGTTTTGTATTTTTTTAATATGCATGACTATAATAATTAGCTTACGGCTTTTATCCAGCACACAATAAATAAATAAATAAATAAATAAATAAATAAATAAATAAATAAATAAGTAAATAAGTAAATAAATAAATAAAATTGGAATAAAGTAATACATATAAGAAAGAAAGTGATAATATAATGATGTTTAATAAATTTGAGGAAGGAATGAGCAGTGCTCGTGTTGGGTCACAGTTCATAAATATTTTTTATTACAGAACGAATATAGAAATAAATCTAGAAACTAAAATAAGATAAAAGCTACAATAAAATATTATATAATATAGTATTAAGAAAGAGAAGAATTTACATATTTCGTATGTCAATCAACTAGAACAATTTATGAATAAAACAATTTAAACAGTAAGAACTACGTGTGTCTATATATGTGTTAATAAAAATTATTCCTAAGTTATTGAATACAAATATATAATATATGGGGTAACTGATTTATATCTGAAGCCTCGTTAGTGGAATGGAGGGGGAAAGGAATTGGCCACCTTACCACATTATCTCGTGGTCTAGTTGTCTGGTAAGTGGTGCCGTCTTGGTATCGCTTGCGAGGTTCAAACCTGTCTTCGGTCAGTTGACTAAACAATTGATTTATACACATATATTCTAAGTGAAATTGAAGGCATTAACACATTTTTAATTTTCTTATTATATTTCAGTGGGTTAAATATTAACCGTATTCATAGACATTCTTAGCGCGGGTTTCCAGTGGATGATCAGCGAGATAACGTTTTTCGTATTCATAAACCAGTGTCAGCGATATGATATGATATGATATGATATGATATGATATGATATGATATGATATGATATGATATGATATGATATGATATGATATGATATGATATATGATATGATATATTATATATGATATATGATATATGATATGATATGATATGATATGATATGATATGATATGATATGATATGATATGATATGATATGATATATGATATGATATGATATGATATGATATATGATATGATATGATATGATATGATATGATATATGATATGATATGATATGATATATGATACGATATGATATGATATGATATGATATGATATGATATGATATATGATATGATATGAATCCTGTACAAGTAACCAGTCGATAGCCGGGGCTAGTTTAGCACGGTCGTAGCGCGGGCTAGCGAAATGTCTATGAATAGCACTCTACAAGTTTTGGATGTAATTTACCTACAGAATTGTACAACCGAGCTCCAAAATTAATTCTGTGCTTTAAACCAGCAGATGTGAAACATTTATATAATATTAAATTATCAATAATTTGCCTTATACCATAATAATATGCCTGTTTAAGGTTGAGAACCCAAGATATAACGCAAATATCAAGTCAGGCACAGCATAGGTTATTAAAGTAAGAGACTAAAACAGAAATAAAATATACTTTAGGGTTGAAAATACAACATACATAGTATAAACTCTATTTAAAAAAAAAGTATAAAGGTGTAGGTATCTAAAGAATTATGACTTGGTAGCAAAGGATGTGTGTGTGGAAAGAGATGTCAGTAGGTCGGAGAAAAAAAAGTTGGTTGAAAATCTGAATAGGTTTTAAAACATCATTTACATATTAAAATAAATCACGGAAAATAACTTTCAATTGGTATTTTCTGAGTAATTTAAAACTATTTTGTTTTAATTTACATTCATAAAGCAGTACCAGATATATAGAGACCTATAACTTGTTTGTACTGTTACAAATGGACATATCAAGTAAATAAGTTGTTGTTATTGAAGATATTTACATTAATTGATTGTACTTACATATAAGTGATGTTATAGTACGTAATAATTTATGTTGCTGAATTTTTTGTCCCTCGGAATAAGAGACTGGTATGCTTTGTACATTGATAAATGATGAGCGAATCCACACTTTCCAACTTGTCAAGTTTTTAGTGTTCGTTCGGTTACTTAATGACCTCCGTTAGGAGATGTATGTAAGCTATCATTTTATACATGGCTTGTATTGACGTATTAAGTTATTCCTATCCAATATTATTAGTCATTTTAAGTTCTCTATTTACTTTATTCCGTATGTGATTTATATAGGAATGTCTTAATACTTAGTTTATTACGTGCTAGCCGTACCCGTGCGCTCCGCTGCACCCGTTAGAAACAAATATAAAGTAATTACATAAGATTAATTAAAATAGGACGTTTGATCCAAGAAACATTCGTGTTTGATAGAAGGATAAATCGTTTAATATGTTACTTAATTTAAATTGTATTTAAATAATTAAAATGCGATCATTCTGGTTCAGAGACCACTCATTTGGTGCAATGATAATTCCTTTAACATGTTTCTTAATTGTTATTACATGCAACCATAGCTTAACGAAGAATGACATCATTTAGTTTTATTGTGTAAACTTTATATTACTTGCTATATGTTTCCATTGAACTATGGTAATAAGTTAATTTAAGCCTAGTTTTGTACGTCTTCAGTAAATGGCGCATGGCCCACTATGGTTCTGAACTCTTCAAATAACTTAAATAGTGATACAGCATATATAGTGATATGTAATTATATTTCTTCCTTTGAAAAAAGTAAGAATTCACGATCTCCTATGTACCATTGCCATGGAATGAATAAATGTGTGTTTTTCTTCCTACTCAGAAATTTTATATTTGCACGTAGGAGTTACTGCAGGAACAACAACGCTATAATCTGAGGCGGCGGTGAAAATGTATTATATTGTTATTTTAAAAGTCTTGTATATCCTTAAATATCAGTCCTATCATAGTTTGCATAGAATAAAGCTTATCGGAAATCATGTTTAAAGAAACTTTTGTTATGTAACATATGTCACAAAAATCAATAATAAGCGAGATATTTTGATTTACTTAATTCATACCCCCTTATAACCCCCCCCTTTTAATTATTGTATTTTCAATGTCATATAGCCTATAATGTAAGTTACAACGAACTTAATTTATATTCCAAATTTCATCGAAATCCGTTCAGCCATTATTGCGTGAAAAGGTAACAAACATCCAGACAGACAGACAGACAGACATACAAAAATTTGGAAAAAGCTATTTTCGGTTTCAGGATGGTTAATTATACATGTTAACACCAATTATTTTTGGAAAATCGAAAATTACCAGAAACAATTTTGGCTACAGATTTATTATTAGTATAGTTTGCGCATATTTAAATGTGGTGTTAAAAGAAATGTAGAAAATGAAGATGGTAAGTGTATAGATAGATTTACAGTTCTTGTGGTGACTGTTTATTCTTGCGCATCAAATTTTGAGTCCATCCACGTTAGTAAATTAATCATCATCGTCATCGTCATCGTCATCGTCATGTGGGATAACGTTAAGTATATTTTTAAATTACCAAATATCATGTAACTTCCTATACCCTACTTACTTAGTACCTTCTGTAACAACTGTGAATAATTTATGGCTATTGTGAAGTAGACTATTTGGCTACCTTAATTTTCTGTCTTGATTTTCTCCTCTTAGGACTGAATAAATCGTAAACACATATATTATCTAGTCTGAAATGTTACGTAACAAGTATAAGGCAAGGTAAAAATATATTCTGCGGCATAATTGAACTGTAAAAACGTATCCAGAGTCCATGAAATTATGAAATCTTAAATTTTATGGAAGTATGACAAGGGGAACCGAAGAACTAATGAGAAATCTATCTTTCAACCACTTTTATAAAATAATATATAAATTTTGACGTATGAACTTTCTTGGGCAGTCGGAAAGCTTATGTACTACTGTTCCCAATCAAGACTATACCTATTACATGATAATTAAGAGAGATTGGTGCAATGAAATTTTAATATATTAAAGTTAAACACGGATTAAAAGAGTGTATGTATTTAGCTCTGGTTGACATTAAAAAAGAACAAATAGGCCCACTAATATAAAAATTAGCCTACCTTCTAAGATAATACATACAATAGCTATTGATCCTTTGCGTGTTTGTTTTTAAAATAATGTATTTAATCTGTAACTACAGTCAGTGTATTGTTATTAGTATCTCTTTGTTGTTACCTATTGCTTTAAAAAGAATGTGTTTAACTTGTAATTTTAAGTAAATTCTTCTACTATTCCTTTACTGTTTACATTTGTTTTTAAATCTTTTGTATTGCCCCTACTATTATATATTGCCCTTCAATAATTTCGTTATTCGTTAGTTGTAAGTCATTACTTGTCTTATTATTTTAATTATTTTACTTGTTCCTGAATCACGTACGTAACTTGTAACCGTAAATCATTGCTTCTAATATCCCTTTATTATTCTTAACTGTTCCATTGTTCATGAATTAAGTATTAATTTGAAAGTGAAAGTCAAACTTTGTTATATTAATCTAGGTCGTGTATTTACTCTGAAACGGTTAGACATTCTTGTATATCTTTTGCATTGATTATTCCTCAAACATCACTAATCTTTAACAGGATCCATTTTTCATTAAGATGCATTCTTCTACATAATTCATGTGAATTGTAACTGTGATCACTATTTTATATTATAACTTTACTATTGTTTATTGCTTATAAAATATGTACTTTGATGCCAACTATATCCCTAATATACCTCAGGGTTAAATAGGATTTATTAAATTGGATAATAAAAAAAGATAATAAGTACTTTCTTATGATAGGTTTTACGTATTTATTCCTTTATGATATTGTGAACAGTAATACCACAGTCTAGTATATCGTCGTTGTTCCTACAGTAACTCCTATGTGACATATTGTTTCGATTTTCAGATATTTTCTCGGTTAAATAACTTAAATACTGATAGGCCTACAACAAATAATAAAATCTCCTATATGTAATTATATTTCTTTCTTTTGAAAATGTAAGAATTCACAGTCTCCTATGTACTACTGCCGTAGAATGGATTAATGTGTTTTTCTTCCTACTGAACGATTTTATATTTTGCACATAGGAGTTATTGCAGATATACAGTCACGAAGCTCAATATGTAACTTGTGTGTACGTTTTGTAAGCAATGTTCGTAAATATGATCATATTACCCCATCCCTGGAAACAATAGGTTGGCTTAAACTAGATAAGAAAAGAAATTTACATTCACTTTTCCTTCTTTTCGAAATCTTGAACTCTTCTATTCCTTCGTACCTGTCGTCTCGCTTCACTTACCTTTCTTCCCACCACAATCTGAACACACGCTCTCGCCATGAAACAATACTAACAATACCATCCCATCGCACCTCCTCATACTCATCCTCTTTCACAATAGCCCGGCAAGACTCTGAAATTCGTTACCTGCTAGCATCAGGGACTGTCGAAATAAAATAGAATTCAAACGCAATCTTACTAGGCACTTGCTCAGTAATTGAGACTCGTTCAGACATAATTTCTTGTAAATAGTTCTCTTAATCTATCACAAAATATTTCAATATCCGGTAATTTCATTACTATAGATTTTTGTTATTGCAGGTTTAATTTGTCATTCAGTAAATACAAAAATATTCTTTGTTCTTAACTTCTATGATAAAATGTTTAGCTTTCATTAATTAGGTAATCTTGTCGTACTTTAATTTTTATTGTAATTGTAATTGTAAATTTAATGTTAATTGCAATTTTATTGTTCATATTATAGTTGTAATTCCCTGGTAGAGGGGCAGAGAAGGCCTGACGGCCTTATCTCTACCAGGTTAAATAAATAAATACTACTAAATACTAAATACTATGTAGGAAATGTGCATCTCCATAGTTAGTTGCTAACCACTAGGATCGCTACTATCGCTTCATCACAGACAATGCGAAATGGTATCTGCACAGTCTATTGTTCCTAACACCCTCATCAACTGTATATACTGTGGTAATACTGTTTTTCTGAAACTTTCATTTATGAATCAATTGTAAATTAAGTAATTTACTGTGCACTGAGAGAAGAAGATATATTTTCGTTGTTTTAATTAAACATAAAACACGTTTATTAATTTAAGTATAATTTTCACAGCTTAATTTAAGTATGTAATTAATTGTGCACAGATTCCCATGATACACTTCGCACTTCCAGCAAAATACTGTCGTATGTCGAAAATCACATATTACTTTCGTAAATTATTTCCAACACTCTTTTATTAGCTGGAGATACAGAATTCTAATAATAAAATAGTAAACATTTATTAAAATATCTTTACAGCAGTATTTTACTAGGAAATAGCATATCTTTAGAAACCACAATTTTCGAGTTACGACACTATTTTATTGGGAGTGCAATTTTTCGTATATTGCACTTCTATTATTACTTTGATTTTACGAAAATAAATACTTTAAATCTATTAAATATTAAAAGGTATTGGTCCTTTATAGTAGCATTGTGTTACATGTAAGAAAAATTACCCAATTGAGAATGTCAGGTAATTTCTTCCCGAATACAAAGAAAGTGTAAATTAGAAGAGACCTCAAAGCTAAACCTTGGATATAAAATATGACTCAAATTTCATGGCATTTGTGGCGAAGAACGAATTGTAACTATATACTTTCATGCTTTAAGTGCACATTTTTTTCAATAGTTTAGATTATAATAAATTTAATTTTTTTCAGTTTCTTTTTATTATTCTGTTTTCCCAACGGGTAGAGCTACTGTAGTTTTGTAAATTAATTTTTACAGATAGTTTAAAACCCTAAGTTTTTATCTGAAGTATAATAATTATATAGATATTAATTAATATTTCAGAGCAAACCGACTAATGACAGCTGTTTATCGTTGGAATTTTATCGTTTATTTTTCATCGTTCTCGTTTTATCACCTCGACGTGCATTTGTTTTCTCAGTATCGCCAACACTGTTTCACTGTAAGCCACTGGATAAGAATCGATTAATCGCATAACAGTGATACTAAAAATGAAGGGTGGTTCAAAACGTTTTAGTGTTACGTCAAATGTATAAATTAATTTCATTCAAATTTCTAAGCCAAAAAATTACAATGAAAAATGGAGACTGTGTGGAATCAGTTTAACGAATTTTATGGTGAACGAGGATACGAAATCTTACCGTACACGACAATTGAATATACGGTCACAATTTTGAAAGATTGGGCGATTATCATGAGAAAGTTCAATAGACTGCAATACAAGGAATATTCAGCGAAAACAATGTGGAACTTAGTGGCCAAAATTATTCAAGGAAAATACTCCACAGAGACAAACGCAAATTTAACCCATTTCTCGATAACTAATTCGAAGTACATGATTTGAGGTTAGAAAATGTACTGTTGGCAGATATTATGAGTGCAGAATGTGCAATTTGTATCTTTAGGTTACATAATCAGTATTTCGTTTTCCTCAATTTATTGGCATCATAGTAATCGATCTTCATCACTTTCATTGTCACAAATAGAGACGTTAAAATACTGCGTTTGAAGCGATACTTGGTACTGTTACTGAATGTCAGTATCGATATTCATAATATCGAAGTTATAGTATCGATAATACCTAAAGTATCTGTTGTCATTGAGGAATAATGTCACTATATTGAATCTATATTAGCAATGACGATGCCTATAAGTATTTTGCTTTCGAAGCTCCGTTCATTGAATATTTCCAAACATTAGCAGATACGAAATTCGTGCCTTTTAAAAAGTTCAAAGGTACACATATTGATGTTGCGATACTGCATTTTAAGCTATAGGCCTACTTGGTATCTGTACTGAATCCTATATTACTTAACTTACAACCAAAAACATTTCTCTGCCATGATATCCGTCCACACATCCTTCTTGCGGAAATAGGTCCACAGTTTACTTGCAGGAGGAGGAATTTTAGCTGTTTAATCACAGCACAATAACTTACTACGTTATACTAAAAATCATATTCGTCTTGTCGATTTCAATACTTTTGTTTCGACACTGCTATTTTTATATCGATATCAGTAAAATATCGAAAACCCAATATCGAATCCAATTAGTCAATGTCGTATGTCATGTATCGATACCTACTTTTGTCGATAGTATCGCAATGTTCCTAGTCACAAAATATTATCGCGATACCTGATTGCATATTCGTAATTGTGAGATTGAAGTTTTTATACATTATTAATATTTTGTGAACGTATTTTATGAGCAAATCCATGTATTGTGAGTCCCTATCACCACGGCATGGCGCGTCCTCGGGTTGCAGATAGACGAGACGGCCTCCAGATATGGAGGGTTGTTGCGACTATATTGAATAAGCAGTCGTGGACAGCCTATAAGGGGTGGTCCTCCAGCTTGGGGTTTGGGCGAAGGGCTAACAACCCATCACCGTAAAAAACAGCTTGTTACGAAACCTAACAGTAAGCCTCGGAATGGGACTGATTCTCCGGCACGACCACAGCAAAGATTGGAGATTTATCTTTCGAAGAGGTGGAAAAATTCAAATATCTTGGAGCAACAGTAACAAATATAAATGACATTCGGGAAGAAATTAAACGCAGAATAAATATGGGAAATGCGTGTTATTATTCAGTTGAGAATCTTTTGTCATCTAGTCTTGTGTCAAAAAATCTGAAAGTTAGAATTTATAAAACAGTTATATTACCGGTTGTTTTGTATGGTTGTGAAACTTGGACTCTCACTTTGAGAGAGGAACAGAGATTAAGGGTGTTTGAGAATAAGGTTCTTAGGAAAATATTTGAGGCTAAGAGGGATGAAGTTACAGGAGAATGGAGAAAGTTACAGAACGCAGAGCTGCAGGCATTGTATTCTTCACCTGACATAATTAGGAACATTAAATCCAGACGTTTGAGAGGGGCAGGGCATGTAGCACGTATGGGCGAATCCAGAAATGCATATAGAGTGTTAATTGGGAGGCCGGAGGGAAAAAGACCTTTGGGGAGGCCGAAACGTAGGTGGGAAGATAATATTAAAATGGATTTGAGGGAGGTGGGATATGATTGTAGAGACTGGATTAAACTTGCTCAGGATAGGGACCAATGGCGGGCTTATGTGAGGGTGGCAATGAACCTCCGGGTTCCTTAAAAGCCAGTAAGTAAGTAAGTTTTATGAGCAAGTTATTTTCATACTCATTTTATTCGTAAAATAGTCCTAATAAAACCAATCTAGGATCAGAGCTTCGTAGATAAATTCAGATCGCCTCGTAGTATTGTGATAAAATATATTCATAATTTTTTTTTAGCGGGACTCGAACTGTGTACAATGAAAGCCACACAAGTCAAGGTTACTCAGCTGATCACTTGTACATCACAGCTGGCTGAAAGAGATTTACAAGGTAATCCGTTTCAAGAATAAATTACCGATGTTAGTGCTTACGGCTTCAGCGTTGGAGAAGCTAAAATCACAATAAATATTAAAGCTCGCATACTTTGGAGGTTATAAAATAAACTGGGTTACCTAATAACCATCCTGAAGTGATGCATCGCCTTCCAGTTTCCAAATAGAGAGCACTTCACACATGCTCTCTGCCCGAATTCTCACGACCAGGTTCTCTTTACAAACCTCCCCCGTTCCTTTGAATAAGACCACGAAACTTGCTCAACAACTCTGTAAGATGTTTTTTTGTTTTGTTTTTGTGAACACGTCCTATGCTGTATGGTAGCTCGCTACGGTCCATCACACACGTCTAGACCTACTTCTTCTTTTAGTACATGTCAAGTGCCATAAGCATATTATATTGCAGTTGCGGAGATTAAATAAACTATGTACATAATGATACTGTTCCCAGGCAGGAAGCGTGTCTTATAAGATGGTCATTTGTGAATCATTCTGTCAGTCCGTGTCATAAATTCTTTGTGCGTAAATAGATTTCAACTAAATTTGATATAGACTTGTAACTTTACTAAGGTAAATGTTAATTCCGAGAGTTAAAATGTTTAAATTTGAAATCTAACTAGCAAACATTCTGATGGGGGCAGATAAACACGTTATTTTTTTTCTTTCACCATGTTAATAATGTCAAAAAAAAAAAAAAAAAAAAAGAAATGCTTATACAAATTTTGGCCACTAGACCGCAATTATGAGGGCCGTAAAAATAAGTTCGCCAGGGGCCGTTAACATAAAGAAAACACAATTTCATTGAAAAAAATATAATAATAATAGTAATAATAATAATAATAATAATTATTATTATTATTATTATTATTATTATTATTATTATTTATAATGGCAGAGTTACGGCCATAGGGCCTTCTCTTACACTCTATCAGGTCAAAAAGTATACAATCAGTGAAAAATTTAACAAAAAGTTAAAGAACAGAATACTAAAATATTACAAAAAATAATGATAATAGCATAATAAATCGACACTAAACAACATGAAAATAATACCATAATAGAAAAAAAGAAAGTAAAATAAAATGAAATATAGTAAAAGCAACTCATTTAGTACAAATAGTTAATATGAAGAACGTAAGGAAGAATATAACAAAATGGAATGTAATAAAATAATAAAAAAAGAAAAGAAATACGAAAATTAAATAAAATTCACAATATAAAGGGTATGATGATAAATTCATGTGGTGATCTGCAATAGACACAGCATTGAGCTATTTTCGACATATTCCCCACCGGAATTGAAACATATGCCATATCATCAAACGCTAGTTCCGATCCCAGACGGCTGACTTCTACGACACAAGGAAACGAAAATTGATTCCATGGTATGACAAATGTCTCAATTCCAGTGAGCAATATCGATGGCCCAGAACCAGACTGTTCCACGTCCATTTCATTCTTATTTTTTTTTTTCAGGAGAGCTATTTTAAGCCCCTGATATTCAAAGCTTCATGAAACAATTTGGAATAGCTTCATAGCAACCTTATGGAGAGGAATATTTATAATTTTGTTCGATTCATATATGCAGACAAGAACTGGAACACAATGAAACATAGATTTCTTTATTCACAAACTTTGTTCCGCAATTTTTTTTTTTTTTTTTTTTAATTATTAGTGTTCACTAGAATATTAAAATTTACAGTTTATATTCATCAGAGTTTCTTTAATCTGTCTTAAAAATGTCAAATGGATAGTTGAGATACAGCTCGTCAAGATATAATGTAAAGGATGGGGAGGGCCCATGTAAAACAATCGGTATAATGGTATGCTGTTGTATTTTATTTTATTTTATTGTGCAGTATATATATTTATTTATCCTACCTTGTTACCTTATGTGCATGGTTTAAATCGTATTGGGGATAATGTAAGCCATTGCCTTACATTGGAGAGATATCATCGGCGTGAGCTAAAAATGGCGAGGGGAATTCAAACTGCAAGGTTGACTTCGGATGTGTGTTCGAATCTCATCTGGGTTGGTTCCTTGGATGTTTCTACTTCAAAGTTTTCGCCTAACAATAAGGAAACGGAAAAGCTAATGGAGCTAAGTGCCAAAAAATAAGTTATACCAGGCTAACTAAACTAGTGCCAAGTTGTTGCTTATTGAATCAATGCGCCACACCCGAGTTAACAATTTCGATATGCCGCGAAGTATAGTCTATTTGTTTTCAAAATAATTCTCTCTTTACCTTTTACATTAAGCAGTTTTTGTTGACTATCTGTAAACAGCCATTTTGGCACTTAGCTTAATTATCTTTTCCACTCTACTTAATTCTCTAACTTCTCTCTTCGAAATACGATATCGCTTTAACGAATTTCAAAAGAAACAGTAGTTAGGCTTATTGAGAATAGGAAAGGGGACAGTTCTATAGGGTTTTTTTTGTATAAAATATCATTCGCTGATTATAAGTTGGTAAAGTGTTCACAGAGACAGTATAGTAATTTTTTGTACTATAATCAGTGAGTTAAATCTGGCTTTCTCGACCAGCAATCAATTAACTTGTTTTATTTCTCCGCCATTATTATGTTGAAATCTTCTGTAACGGTAGCTAATGAAGGTAACATAACAACACAAAAAATTCTAGAATTATAATAATAAATAAAAGTTATTTTCACTTAAAGAAAAAAATCCAATCTCAACGAATTCAAAACAGGCGCACGGCAGTTTTGTGACGTTGCACTTTCGGACTCATTTCGCCATAATTATTTTCAGCTTCATTTATCATCATTCAATAGTTTCAGTTCAAAAAACGTGTACCAGAATGCAATACCGTTGACTTTCATATAGATTGACATCGTTCCTGAGATAATTTCCTCAACAATTTTTCAAATACTTCTAACACCCCATTCCTTTTTCTGTATAAACGAGTGAATCCTAGAACTAGCTTTAGAAAACACATTTGTGTCGCTTCAAACCGGTTTTTTTGTGTTTTGTATAAAATCGAAGTTTCGAATCAAAATGTTAGGGTGGTTTGTTTAGTCAGCTGTCCGAAGACAGGTTTGAACCTCATAAGTAACACCAATAAGGCATCACTCATGAGGCAACTAGGCCAGGAGATAATGGGGTAGGGTGGCCAGTTGCTTTCCCCCTCCAATGCATGTATAACCCATTAGCTACATATTCCACTAATCAGACTTCAGATGTATGCAAATAATTGTTCTTTCTCTGACACATATCGTTAAGTGAGATGTACTGCCTGATAATAGATACACATATTAGCCAGAACCTCAATCAGAGGTAAAATGTTAGAGTGGCCTTTGTGTAATTTTGTGGATATGGAGAAGAATGGAGCGTGTGAAATAGACAGAATAAGAAATGAAGCTGCACTGGAAAGAATGGGTGAAGAAAGAATGATGTTGAAAGTGATCAGGAAGAGAAAAAGGACTTAGTCGGGTCATTGGCTGAGAAGAAACTGCCTACTGAAGGATGCACTGGAAGGAATGGTGAACGGGAGAAGAATTCGAGGCAGAAGAAGATATCAGATGATAGACGACAGTGAGATATGTGGGTCATATGTTGATACTATAAGGAAGGCACAGAATAGGAAGGATTGGTGAATGCTATGTTTGCAGTGAAAGACCTGTCCTCGAACGGAAAAATATGAATGAATGGCATTTTTCTGAGAAGGTTGCAGAAATCTCAGGGGGACGGAAATGCCTTAAACACTGACTCTCCGGAACTGTGTGTTATTTTATCCGAATAGATAAATAACATCAAATAGTGGATCACAGTACTTAAAGGAAAACAATCCTACGCACTTCTACAATTGAAGGGTTCAGAGCCATAGTGGGCCAAGCGCCATTTATTAAAATCAGAGAAAGCAAGGGTTAAAGTTAAGTGATTACCATAGTTTAATGAAGATTGACATATCATTCACTTAATGTGCATAATTTATGTTACTTGCTACATGTTTCATTAAATTATGGTATTCATTTAACTTTAACCCTTGTTTTCTATGTTTTTAACATATGGCGCTTGGCCCACTATGGCTCTGAACCCTTCTATTATCCTATGAAGGAATTGTAATTAAATTAAACCTTCTAGTTCTTCATTGCTGAAGCAGGACATAGACCTACTGGAGTCCCGTAAAATACTGGTTACGTTTTTGTGATTCTAGAGTACTTACCTGAAAATATTTTCACTTTTTCGGTCGCTGGTATTACTGTTAACAGACTGTAGTCGGTTGTTCATTTTTAAGGCTGGCATCTGACTTAGGAATCTATCTTCTTTAAGGAAAACAGTCCTACGCACTTCAACAATTGAAGAATTCAGAGCCATAGTGGGCCAAGCGCCATTTATTAAAATCAGAGAAAGCAAGGGTTAAAGTTAAGTTTTAATATGCAGACTTTGTTACTTGCTACATGTTTCATTAAATTATGGTATTCATTTAATTTTAACCTTTGTTTTCTATGTTTTTAATATATGGCGCTTGGCCCACTATGGCTCTGAACCCTTCAATTATCCTATGAAGGATTGTAATTATATTAAACCTTATGGTTCTTCATTGCTGAAGCAGGACATAGACCTACTGGAGTCCCGTAAAATACTGGTTACTTTTTTGTGATTCTAGAGTAGGGGAGACTGTTGTACCTTTAAACACTTTTCACATTTTATTCTTTTTTAATTTTGGAAAATGAAATTTTTAAATGAAAAAATGCTTGATATAATTATTGAAGATTCCTTTACGACTTCCTATATGTATTTTCCTGTTTCACAGATCTATTAAGGATGGAAAAAATGAAATGAAGGGATATGTAATGCGTTCAAAGGTACAACAGGTTCATGTACCTTGGAACATACCCTCTTTCAAGTTGGAACACGTGGAATATAGGTGGGAATATAAGCTGTAAAAACTGACAATTATATTGAAAATGTATTTGCCATCATAAACCAGAGCAGGCTCCTCTGATTTAGATTTTATTTCCTGGAGAAGCAATAACTGTTTCAGCAGCTCTCTTCAAGGCCTATTTAATTCCAGAATTACTTCGTGACATGATCTTAAAATAAAATAAAAACAAAAATCGATAGTATCGTATACTTTGGAACATATCCCATGGTACAAGATGTTTTATGTTCAAAGGTACAAAAGGGTGCACGTTTAAACAAATATGGCTCCCAAAACTAGAAATTCGAATAAATCATGGAAATTAAAATATGTTATTATTGATCAGATGACAGGGAACACACCATACTTGAAAGATATTAACAAATACAATCTGGTTTTGTGTTAGAAAACATATCAATGAACGAAATGTTTACTTTTGGTACTAAAAAACTTCTTTTGTCCACGGAACTCACACTTTGCAGTAAAGCAAACTGGAACTACGACCAGAGCTACTTAGCGGCTTTCTCTACTATCTACTTGAGTTTGAGTCCTCTAGGTAGTAGCAAAAAATAAACATCAAAAATGTTCAAAGGTACACTATGCTAAAGGTACAACAGTCTACGCTACTTACCTGAAAATATTTTCACTTTTTCGGTCGCTGGTATTACTGTTAACAGACTGTAGTCGGTTGTTCATTTTTAAGGCCGGCATCTGACTTAGGAATCTATTCTTCTTTAATGACCTTGTGTTTGACATGAAGACCTGAGCATTTAAATTTACAACACGGAAGGAATGCATGGGTTCACAATTAAATCCTTGAATTGTATTCCGAACTAATTATTGCATTAACCAGAGAATTCCCTTCCATTCTTCCTGCACGCCTACGGTTAAGCCATTAACTTGCTCTTTGAAAGGGAATAATTGAACATATTTTGTGGTGAGACCATCTGGAACCTGAAGTTTGACGTCTTCTTGGGGGTTAAAGTAAATGGGACGCAGTAAATAAACTCTGCACTTAAATAATTTTTAACCCTTTGTTCTATTAACTTTCATATCCTGTAGCAAGGGTTGTATTAGTCAGAAATGTGCCGACTTAAGTTTAGTATAGGAACCCGAGAGACATCTGGGTATACTTTGAGATGTAAGTTATTCGGCCGCCCTCTTAAATGTATGTGAAACTGGTAGTTAACATTACTTCTGCTCGGAGTAAGTTGTCACAGGCCTTAATGCATTACAACACACGCCTAGTAAATATCACTAAGTTACAGTCCAAGTTTCCTGTTACGCTTGGTCAAATCTGTTATTGTTCTATACAGTTCAATCGTAAACTAGAACAGCAACATTATGTTCCCGGAAGGAGCCGATAATGAATTGCTTTGTAGGCGGTGTTCATTAAGTTTTATTTCTCATTAAGGTTATTTAGGTTATTGTAACGCCGATGGATTTAGGCCCCGTCATATGTATTAGCTTCCCAAACTGATCGTTTCTTTTATTATTTTATAATTACCATGAAATATTGCGAATTTTCTTTAGATGTTAAGTGTTGCCCGTAGGAAAAATTCGTACGTTACCCTCCTGAGTACTGAGACTTTTTTGTTTTATTTTTAATCTCAAGTACGCTTAAAAAAAGACACTGAAATGAGGGAAAATGATGAAAAAATTCAATAGGTAATTAGGACACAAATGCATTTATATTATAGCTGCTATAGACTACTTCGAGTCTCTGTACATACATCTTATATCATACTTTTTTACCCTTTTTCTACTGTGTACTTACTTCGAAAGCATATTTAAGTTGTGTTACAATGATTCTTATAAACTTAGCGCAATCTCTTTATGGCTAACAGAGGTATATTTGAACTCGACTAACTTCATAGAGTCCACCGCTGTGGAGTAACGGTAACATGTCTGACCGTGAAACGTGCAGACTCGGGTTCAAGTCTTGGTAGGAGCAAGTTTCCTGGATTAAGAGCAAATGCTGGATAACTTTCGGCGCCTGACCTTGGACTCATTTCGCTGGCATTATCACCTTCATTTCACTCATACGTTAGATAACCATAACAGTTGATGAATCGTCGTAAAATAAACAAATTAAAAACATAATGATTATGAGTACCGTTTTGAAGAGGATTCTTCTAACTTTCCGGAACGTTTCGTAACTGTGGGTGAAACATAAATCCATTATGATGATGTTTGGCCCAGTGCCAGATTCGTCTATCTACTGAGTCCTGAGACATTTGTTGTTTTATTTTGCACTTAAAGAAAAAATCACTGACATGAGGAAAAATGCTGAAAAAATTCTGCAGGTTACAGTTAGGGCACAATAATCATGTATGAAGTATGGTATAGTATACTATACTATACTCTCAGAACTCAGGACACTATTACAATAATTACACTGAAAAGAGATATTGAAGTCTAAACTTGAACATCTTTTTAAATCATTTCTCAAGGGAATAAGACACAAACGTTATTTGAACATTGAAATATTTGTGATATAATTGTGATTTTTATGACTATTTGTATATAAATTAACAAAGCTTCACGTTAAATAATATAGTAGGAGGGATGTAAATAAAGTCATGGCAACATAGACAGTACGAACATATTATTGAACTTACATGGAAAATACATTTACATCCCTTCAATATAATCACCAGCGTGTTCCTGTTCCTTTTGCCAAATCCGTGGTAACCGTTGAATGCCGTTAGCGAGGTTGTTTATGTTGATCTCTCTGATGGACTGCATGAAGCACTGATGAAATATCTGGAAACCTCTTGCCTCTAAGTAAGGATTTTTCTTCAGAATGTGCTACACAGTTTGATGACTGAGTCCAACCTCAATGGATAATTCTGTACAGTTCAGCGACTGTCAACAGCAAGGAGACCTCGTCACAAATGGACGGGCGACCTGTGCGAGCCACATCTGCCGACTCATTCCGACCCTTACAAAATGCAGAGACCCATCTTACAACCTTCCGATACGGTATTGCATCGTTGCTACGAGCTTCAAGTAAACCATGATGACATTGGCGTGCATTTCTACCACGGGCTACCTCGATTTTTATCCGCGATCTCTGCTCAATTTAGTAAACTTGCTTTAGAACATTTAAAAATAGTGCTCTACATTTAACCACGTATAATAATATCTGTTATCATAGCAATCGGTTTTATCATTCATTACATCGACAATATCTCAAACTATCTCGTATCGTATTCGAATGCTCGTGACCCATTCCCGGCAGTGTTTCCACTACTTTATTTACAACCCATGTATGTTCTTCTAAGAGAAAACAGTATATAAAATACAAACTACTCATCTTTGGTGAATGACATGTTATATATTTGTCAATAACCAGTTATAGCTTACTTACTTACTTACTTACTTACTTACTTACTTACTTACTTACTTACTTACTTACTGGCTTTTAAGGAACCCGGAGGTTCATTGCCGCCCTCACATAACCCCGCCATTGGTCCCTATCCTGAGCAAGATTAATCCATTCTCTATCATCATATCCCAACTCCCTAAAAATCCATTTTAATATTATCTTCCCATCTACGACTCGTCCTCCCTAAAGGTCTTTTTCCCTCCGGCCTCCCAACTAACACTCTATATGCATTTCTGGATTCGTCCATACATGCTACATGCCCTGCCCATCTCAAACGTCTGGATTTAATGTTCCTAATTATGTTAGGTGAAGAATATAATGCGTGCAGTTCTGTGTTGTGTAACTTTCTCCATTCTCCTGTAACTTCATCCCTCTTAGCCCCAAATATTTTCCTAAGCACCTTATTCTCTAACACCCTTAACCTATGTTCCTCTCTCAAAGTGAGAGTCCAAGTTTCACAACCCTAAAGAACAACCGGTAATATAACTGTTTTATAAATTCTAACTTTCAGATTTTTTGACAGCAGACTGGATGATAAAAGCTTCTCAACCGAATAATAACAGGCATTTCCCATATTTATTCTGTGTTTAATTTCCTCCCGAGTATAATTTATATTTGTTACTGTTGCTCCAAGATATTTGAACTTCTCCACCTCTTCTAAAGACAAATTTCCAATTTTTATATTTCCATTTCGTACAATATTCCCGTCACGAGACATAATCATATACCTAGTCTTTTCGGAATTGACTTCCAAACCTATCTCTTTACTTGCTACCAGTAAAATTCTCCTGTTTTCCCCAATCGTTTGTGGATTTTCTCCTAACATATTCACGTCATCCGCATAGACAAGAAGCTGATGTAAGCCGTTCAATTCCAAGCCCTCTCTGTTATCCTGGACTTTCCTAATGGCATACTCTAGAGCAAAGTTAAAAAGTAAAGGTGATAGTGCATCTCCTTGCTTTAGCCCACAGTGAATTGGAAATGCATCTGACAGAAACTGACCTATACGAACTCTGCTGTACGTTTCACTGAGACACATTTTAATTAATCGAAGTAGTTTCTTGGGAATACCAAATTCAATAAGAATATCATATAAAACTTCTGTCTTAACCGAGTCATTTTAGAAGCTTTCCTTTATATGGTCGTCTTTCTCTTCTGTAGGGGCATGAGCATTTATAACTACGTATCGCCCTTAAGTACTAAATATGATAACCTATCACTGATAAATTCGACCTGTTTTACTGCTGATTTTATTCTTTTATGCATAAAGAATCCTGTTCGTAATTGGTGATTATCGTTTCCTAACCAGTTATACCACTACTAAAAATTTGGTCAATCTAACTTTATGGATATGGAAGTTAATCTTTCCACTATAGTGAACTCTTAAAAATATGGAATTCGTAAATTTCAGTTAATGTTCTTTTAAACCTATATGAAGTGTATTTACGTAGAAAATTATCCTAGTATGCCGCCTTCCATCGCTCGACGTTAATGGAAGCATAAAATAAATTCTATTTTCAATTAATTGTCTCTTACCATCGTATACGACCAATACAAGTTCATTAACCATAAGCGTGTATAAGCTATTCCAGTGAATTTTTAACACATCTAATGCATAATTAATGGATGAACATCTGTTATTAGAATTTGATGGATTCCAATCACGGTTTTATGACAGAGTGTTCTTATTTTATTAGAGTACAATATAATGTGGAAGTATTATGCACAGGGTATTTTTTATCTATTAAAATACCTGATCAATTATGTGATATTGCTAATGCATCATACGTTATATACAAATTCAGCAGTCAATCACATGACATCGACGTAAAAAACTCGCCATGCATGAAACGCGCCTCAAAGAACCTATAGAGAATCTCCGATAAAGGATTACAAGGCAATATATTAAAATGTGTAATTTTATCAGTAGCTACGCAAGACTTGAGCTATCCTGCAAGATATTTTATTGGGAGTTCTATTATGGTGGTTTACATAAGCTATACCTTCCAGCCTAATTGGGAATTGCTTGTTATGTATGGAAAAAAGTGACAACCCACACAACCAGTTAACTTCTTTGTTAGAAGAAAAACTTGATGGCGAATATTTGTTGTAAAGAAGATGAAGAAAGGGAATTAAGAGGTAAAACCGGCTTTCTCAGTTGCTCTCCATCCATATGCGAGGAGGCATTGTAATGAAAAAAGAGCATATTTTGAGCTTCTTTCGCTAAATACGTTGCAATATCAGGGAAAAGCAAATAGCTTTTTATGTCATTGTACATGCGGATTACTTGAGCATTTAGGCAGATGGTTTGTTAATGTCCTTATTTATAGACGTCCAGTAAATGGTTATCTCGTGCTTTCATGGTTATAAGTGCTTCAACGTGAAGGAGAATTTACTTTGTAAATTCATAGCAAAAATATTAAAACAACCTGTTTGACTGTGTTACTGTCTACAGATGGTACGAAATTATTTATTTGTAGTTAAATATTTTCTTCTTGTAATGAATTCATTCTTACATAAATATGTTGCATTCCCTCTGTGATATGAGTAGCAGCACATCCGGCTGCAAATTCATTGAACTCTGTTTCGTCTCGCGGCAAATTGGGAGGTCTGCTTTCCTCCTGTAGGGACCGGGTGTTTGTCCTTTTTTTGTAGGTATATTTATCCGTTGTCTTCTCGTCCTCTGTGGTTTATTGATTACTAAGAACCGGATTTTTAGATTTTTGAAATAGGTGAAATAGGTTTTTTTTTAGGTTTTATGTCATCCCGTGAAAAGGGGCGGCAGATCGTTAAAAATGTATCCTTACAGTTATTCTTAAAAAATAAATATATATTTATTAAGGCCACATGGACCACGAAACTTAACTTTTCAAGAACCGAACTATTTATAAAAATTTATTAGATTCGAAATTTTTGCTTCTTCCCCTTTAACATTACTTCTGATTTGAATAAATTACTGTAAAACTTGACTTACTTACAAATGGCTCTTAAGGAACCCGCAGGTTCATTGCCGCCCTCACATAAGCCCGCCATCGGTCCCTATCCTGTGCAAGATTAGTCCAGTCTCCATCATCATATCACACCTTCCTCAAATCCATTTTAATGTTACCCTCCCATCTACGTCTCGGTCTCCCCAAAGGTTTTTTTCCCTCCGGCCTCCCAACTAGCACTCTATATGCAGTTCTGGATTCGCCCATACGTGCTACATACCCTGCCCATCTTAAACGTCTGGATTTAATGTCCCTAATTATGTCAGGTGAAGAATACAATTCGTGCAGTTCTGTGTTGTGTAACTTTCTCCATTCTCCTATAACTTCATCCCTCTTAGTCCCAAATATTTTCCTAAGCACCTTATTCTCAAATACCCTTAACCTATGTTCCTCTCTCAAAGTGAGAGTCCAAGTTTCACAACCATAAAGAACAACGGGTAATATAATTGTCTTATAAATTCTAACTTTCAGATTTTTTGACAGCAGACTGGATCATAAAAGCTTCTCAGCCGAATAATAACTGGCATTTCCCATATTTATTTTGTGTTTAATTTCCTCCCGAGTATAATTTATATTTGTTACTGTTGCTCCCAGATATTTGAATTTTTCCACCTCTTCAAAGGATAAATTTCCAATTTTTATATTTCCGTTTTGTACAATATTCTCGTCACGAGACATAATCATATACTTTTTCTTTTCGGGATTTACTTCCAAAGCTATCTCTTTACTTGCTTCAAGTAAAATTCCCATATTTCCCGAATCCTTTTGTGGATTTTCTCCTAACATATTCACGTAATCCCCATAGACAAGCAGCTGATGTAACCCGTTCAATTCCAAATAGGAACCCACAATATACGGAACTGTTAACATTTTATTTGATATAATTGGCCTTGATATAACTATATAAATTTAAATTCTCAAAAGATGAAAGGCACAGTACATACACAACTTTCGAATAAAATTTGTTCAAACTTGTTCAAGAATTACTTTAAAAAGTAACAAACAAACAAACAAAACAATATTATTTACTGGTACTGTTCCTGGTTGCAATATGTGATCAAATACTGTTCAAGATTCTCGACTGAGAAGTTGTTTTCTGTTGTCTCTCAAAATACATTTGAAGAACAAAATGGTTATTTTGACAGGACATGACGTCATAGGTGCAAATTTCATCGCTGCAACTATAGCAGGTACCCACAGTAACTGACAATTGAAGCTTTCACCCCAGGAGAATGGACCACTCACTTTTTTTTTAACTGTGGATTCCTCTGCAATACTTTCTTCAGTTTTAATTTGTCGGCTTCACCCACGGTACTTGTTTCTGTATAAGCGAGTCAATGCCACCAATTGCATCTTTCAGTTGTAGTGACTAAGATTCCAAGTAGGCCTACTATATATATTTTGGAATGTCACTGAAATGTGTCTTGAGGAAAGCAATGAGAGCCATAGATGTTGTCACTATTAAGTACAGATTTTGCCTTAGGGATTGAGGCAGCCTCCTCCACGTCGAGAGTGTTCTTGCCTCTCCCCCCCTCTCCCCCCTTCCCCCCCTCTCTCGAAATGTATTGATATATCTCTTAAAATAAAAAAAAATCAATGTATAATTCAGTAAGTACAGGATAACGCTTATCAACAATGATTTAGGTTTTTTAGGTTCAACAGAATTCACATACACGACTCCTATGATCATGATTCGGAAAAGTATTGAAGAAATTAGTTCAGAAGCAAGAAAGAAAAAGGGTAAAAACCTACAAATCCGGTCCCTAGTGATTACCATGCTTGCCATTTTCTTAGAGATTTCTGAGTCGAGAGCAGTGAACTTTCAAGAGCAAAAGGAATGCTTACTTTTGCCTCCTCCGAAAGGGAGGTAGGCCTACAAACGGGAGGACAAAAAAAAACAATTAAAATACGTAATACATTTTTATTATTTCAGAAGTGTTCTCATATATTTATATTTTTTATTATGTTTCCAAAAAAAAAGTGTCACCAATTGTACCGTAGATACACGACACACAAAAGGAACTTGTCCCTTAGTGAGAGGCCTTCAGACAAAATACACTGACAATTTATCGCCCACATGAAAACTGAAATCTGTAGATAGCACAACAGTCCCGTATTATATGACATAATTGTTGTGAGTTCGTTTATCTGCCAATTTAAATCCATCCATATTGTCTGACGCTGTGGCCTTCATGACCAGCGAGTTTTCTAGTCCTAGAAACTTGAACAGATACTAAATATAAACCTGAGGACAGATCGAGATCGAAGTAACCTATCCTAATTGCAGATATTCTTAAATGTTTAGCATTTATTTGGTAAATACGTATGGAGGGTAAAAAAATACAGGATTTACGAGACTGTATTTGGAGAAAATGAAGTTTGCAGGGCTTACAATTGGAGCTAGGGACACAATATCTCGCGTCTTTGTCAATTTCAGCAAGAAGTTTCACTTAAACAATGACTTCATTCGTGATGTTTCCCTTACTGTCATTAGAGAATCGCGTGCCACTACCGTCCATTTTTGTGTCCGAATTAGAGAAGCATTTTTTTTTTCAACTTTTAATTCATTTGTTTGTTGTGTTGATTTTTGCCATCATTCCTGTTCTTAATTTTATTGTTTATTCGTTTATTATGTTACACTTTTGTGATCTTTCCATCTCTATTCTTGTAATTTCATTTTTTGTTCTGTATATTATGATTTCTTAAATGAGGCAGTTCCGCAGTTAGGAAAGCTGAAAGTATTTAATAATGATGATAATAATAATAATAATGATAATAATAATAATGATAATAATAATAATAATAATAATAATAATAATAATAATAATAATAATAATAATAATAATCACTTACTTACTGGCTTTTAAGGAACCCGGAGGTTCATTGCCGACCTCACATAAGCCCGCCATCGGTCCCTATCCTGAGCAGGATTAATCCATTCTCTATCATCATATCCTAAATCCCTCAAATCCATTTTTATATTATCTTCCCATCTACGTCTCGGCCTCCCTAGAGGTATTTTTCCCTCCGGCCTCCCAACTAACACTCTATATGCATTTCTAGATTCGCCCATACGTGTTCCATGCCTTGCCCATCTGGATTTAATGTTCCTAATTATGTCAGGTGAAGAATACAATGCGTGCAGTTCTGTGTTGTGTAATTTTCTCCATTATCCTGTAACTTCATCCCTCTTAGCCCCAAATATTTTCCTGAGAACCTGATTCTCAAACACCCTTAACCTATGTTCCTCTCTCAACGTGAGAGTCCAAGTTTCACAACAATGAAGAACAACCGGTAATATAATTCTTTTATAAATTCTAACTTTCAGATTTTTTTACAGCAAACTGGATGATAAAAGCTTCTCAACCGAATATAACAGGCATTTCCCATATATATTCTGTGTTTAATTTCCTCCCGAGTATCATTTAGGCCTATATTTGTTACTGTTGCTCCAAGATATTTCAACTTCTCCGCCTCTTCAAAAGATAAATTTCCAATTTTTATATTGCCATTTCGCACAATATTCCCGTCACGAGACATAATCATATACTTTGTCTTTTCAGGATTTACTTCCAAACCTATATAATAATAATAATAATAATAATAATAATAATAATAATAATAATAATTTGACATTATCAGAAAAGTACTTCATAGTACAATATGCGGCAAAACAAACGACACTGAAATTATTGCTCATCCGCTGTCCACGTTTCCCTAGAAACCATGTATTTATTTATTGTACTGTATATCATAGTTTGACATATTGTGAATTCAGTGTTGTGTTGAGTTCTGCAATTATGGTTCTCATGACAGAGGAGAAGGTGTTTATTGTCGAGCATTATTTCCGGTCATACGGAGTGGGGCGTCAGAATGGGCCGAGCTTGAGTCACGTTAAAGAGCAGTACCTGGAGCGATTGGCACCAAATAACACAACAATGTTAGCTGTCGTCGAGAAGTTCTGTCATACAGATTCAGTGTTGTGTCACCTTACATGTTGTAATGACATCTTCATTTTCAGAGTACATATGTTTGTAAGTTCAGTACTCCGTATGTCCAGAAATAATGTACCAGTATGTTAATGTTGTCCATTATCTGGTATATTCTATTTTTTTTTTCATGGAGTGCAGTTTCATAGAAAGGACTTTGCCGACAGACCTTCTACAGCCCACTACTAATTGGTTGTCATAAAATATGTCTTCCTTACGGTGACGGAAATCTTGTCTTCTCCTGTCAGTAACCAATCACAACCCTTGTTCAGAAGAATTGACCGACTCCCGTCAAATCCACGTGAAGGCAGAGTTGCTGCATCTTTTCCGGATTCCAAGAATCCCGTCACTCTCATTTTCGAGGGTCACCAGGAATGTGGCAACTGTGCAATGTTGGGACGAGGGGACAGGATGGAATTGTGAGAGGTGTTTGTGTAGGAAGTCATAAATCTGTAAGTGGGTGTTCAAAGGAGCCACCGAATTGCACTCCTTGAAATAAATTAGAGTATATCTTCTTCTGTTGTGAACTTTTTTTTACGTTCGCCGTTCCTTCCAGTGGATCCTTCAGAAGGCAGTTTCTTCTTAATTAGTGGCCCTGCCAATTCCTTTTTCTTTTCCTGATCAATTTAGCATTATTCTGTCTTCATCCACTCTTTCTAGCACAGAATCATTTCTTATTTTGTCTGTCCATTTCACACGTTCCATTCTTTTCCATATCCACATTTCAAACGCTTCTAGTCGTTTCTCTTTTCGTCGTGTTATGTCCACGTCTCTGTCGCATTTAGTGGCACACTCCACACAATGCAATTTACTAGTATTATCCTTAGTTCTTTTCCCAGAGATTCTTTTCCTAAAAAGAACTTTCTTTGCCATTGCTATCATTCTTTTTATTTTCTGGCAACAGCTCGTGTTACTACTTAGTAAATCTCTACTTTAAGATTGCGGTTCTTGCCAAAGAGACCTTTCTCCTTGGGGGAAAAAAAAAATTCTACGTTAGTAGCACTTACAAGCCCGAAACTGGAGCAGTTGATGTGGTCTGTTGAAGTACGGTCTATAAATCAATCAATGAATCAATTAATGAATAAATAGGTGATTAAAATAAGAGTAAGCAGAGAAGAAAAAAGAAAACATTAATTAAATAATTCTAAATATGGATGGGTGGATGAATTGTAAATAAATGGAAACAGAAACGGAGGAAAAATGATAGAAAAATTAGAAAATGAAAGAAAAAGGAAAGAAGAAAGAAAGAAGGAAGGTAAGAAAATATATGAATGCTTAGAGTGTCTAATTTTCCTTATTGATTCGAGATTGGAATAATGCCTGCTTTACAGGGAGCTACTACCTGAAAGCCAGATTTGTATAATACATTCGTTACTGGAGGTACGTTAACAGAAAGCCACACTTTAAGTCACACAAGTATTTGTGTGCACTCATAGTCGAGTTCTGGCATCGTGTCAGCTCATTTGAGTCGTGTGGATACAAAGAAAATATTGTGACGGTGTCGTGTATAGTTCCTGGGGTAGCTCAGTCTGGAGAGCGTTCGCGCGCTAAGCGGAGGGTCCCGAGATCGATACCCGGCTCCGAAACAATTTTTCCTTGAAATTATTCAAACCTGCTTTACAGGGAGCTACTACCTGAAATCCAGATTTGTATAATACATTCGTAACTGGAGGTACGTTAACAGAAAGCCACAATTTAAGCCACATAAGTATTTGTGTGCTCTCATTGTCGAGTTCTGGCATCGTGTCAACTCATTTGAGTCGTGTGGATACAAAGGAAAAATTGTGACGGTGTCGTGTATAGTTCCTGGGGTAGCTCGGTCGGGAGAGCGTTCGCGCGCTAAGCGGAGGGTCCCGGGATCGATACCCGGACCCGGAACAATTTTTCCTTGATATTATTCAAACCTGTTTTACAGGGAGCTACTACCTGAAAGCCAGATTTGTATGATTCGAGATTATCTTACAAAAAATATTAGAAGAACAGTTTAGAATTTTTATCAACAACGTCAACTTTTCTTATGAAATACATCTTCTTATGTATTAGGCTCAATGGACTATTGTATCATGAGAAAGAGTCTTGCCATCTTGTTTTCGGTCTGCCTACACTTTTGTATCCTATAGGTATATAGTTAAGCAATATTTTAGGTACTAGGCTTTCTTTGTATGTTCTTATTATATGTTCATACCAATTGATTTTTGTTCCGCAATTTTTGTGTTTAAACTGTATATATTATTTTATATTATTACGATGTACCGAAGTACATATGATATTTCCATGCAGAAATTCTGGGTCATCTTATGATGTAGGACGGGTGGAGCGGAGAAAAATTCTCTCCGGCACCGAGATTTAAACCCTGGTCTTCAGCTCTACGTGCTGACGCTCTATCCACTGAACCACACCGGATTCCCACCGGATTAATGTGTTGTGCATTGTGCCACTGTCACATCTGTGACGCAGTGCATGAGGGTTGGCCACTAGAGTGAACCTAAGAGGTGGTGGAGCTTAAACTGAGAGGATTCAATCCGGTATTGGAATGGGAATCCGGTGTGGCTCAGTGAATAGAGCGTCAGCACGTAGAGCTCAAGATCCAGGTTCAAATCCCGGTGCCGGAGAGAATTTTTCTCCACTCCACCTGTCCATCATGTATATATTTAGTTATTTGCGGATGTCTATGCTCTTCTATTTATCTAAGAAGGTAAATCTAGCAACCGATCTCAAGAACCTCATTTGAGTTGATTTTATTTTCCGTTTTTCAGCTTTATTCAAAGCCCAATTAATCGTATCGATAGGTTGCTATTAGCACTGCAATGGCTTTGTATAATTTCACTTGCGTTGTTTTTAGTGTCTTCTTTTTTATATTCTTCTTATTATCCGATTCATTTGTCTAAATTTATTCGATTGTATACTCAAAACTTCTTCAGCACAGTACGACAAAAAAAACGTAGGTACTTGTTTTGAAATTGATTTCATAAATTACTAATGTACGGTAACACATGCTTAAGAGATCGAAATGAAATGCTTTGTTATAAAATTGGGTACCGTCCACAGAACTCCTTATTTCTCGATAAATGAGCGCTTTATTTTCCCATGCGAAGCCTGTGACATGAAATAGGATTGTCGGAATGCGTCTGTAAATATGTTTGACTTTTAGAGATTGAGAGTTGAATGAAATGAATCAGGGATTGCAGAAACAGCACATGTCACTATTTGTGGCGAAAGAATTTATTCAAATTTCATGGACTGTTGATATAGGGCTATCATTCCATATAGAAACCACATATGTCAGTACAGCCGTCTCACATTTGGAGACCTGTGAAACCCTGGAAGCGCGAAGAAACAACTCATGCCAAAGACATGTGCCGATACATTGGTTCCTATTCCAGACGGCAGACATCTACGACACAAGGATACAAAAATTGATCCCACTGAATGACAAATGTCTCAGTTCTGGTTGTGAATATGTTGAAAAATAACTCAACAATTGCTAGGCCTATATCTGTTCCAATAGAAGATTCTATTTCTATAAATGGCTCCAGAGAAAATTATTTGTACGGCCTTCGTAATTGCGCTCGAGTGGCCAAAATTTGTGTAAGCACTTCTTTTGACATTATTAAAATGATGGAAGAAAAAAGATTAATTTTTTATCTGCACCCGTGAGAATGTTTGCTTGTAAATAAAAAGGAGAATACCATATTTACATTCTTCATTGGCATATCCAGACAAAATCGTGCCAATTCAAAGAGAGAAGCTTGGCGATATACGCAAACTAATGCGTTACATACCACACGAATATCAATAATTTTACAATAATATTCTTCAGTGGTCTATTGTGGAAAAATAAGTTCATTTATACGCTGAGCTTGCAGGCCTATGCATAGGCTACATTATATCTCTAATTTGACAAATAAACTTTAGTTGAACTGAAATTAGTATAGGCTACTATCGTACAATTTTGATTCCTTGCAGAAGCAGCACATGTCAAGCTAATATATATTGATTTATTTAATTAACAATTCATTAGATTCCAATAAATTTGGTATAAAACGACACATCTATAAGGCTTCCGTCTGAAGAAGCCAGTACTATAACCAATGATGTGGTCTACCACCAGTAATACCGTTTTTTGTGTCTACTGAAAAATTTAGTTTGTGCGAGATCATGCGTATTTGCTTGGTTTCAACACAAAACCAATCCGCGGAAAGTCTAAAATTCCACATTCAGTATTCCCAACCTAACACACATAACAATTTCCCTCTTCTTACCGCTTAAGTGACATATTGATTTTACTGCTTTAGGCTTTTAACATATTATTTTTACAGACGTTCAATATAGTAATAATTATAAATTGGAAACTTACCACTGCAATTCCACCTAAATTGCACTGTTAATTATTGTTTTTAAATATTTGCAAAAATTAAGTAAACTCTACAACTCCACTAAAGTTACTGCATTCGTGATGCAAGTAACATTAAGGAAGCCGTGAAAAAATCAACAAGATTCCAGACTCATCATAGACTGGGGGGAAAAAAAAGACAGACGTATATCACGGCCTGCTGGAGTATAGTAAACACAGAAAACATTTTAAAGCAACAATGTTGAAGATAGATATTTTTGTTTTGCAAATTTGCCGTCATTGAACCCAAACCAAGATGGAGATTTCATTGCAACTAATTAGAAATTGCTCTTTCAGGTATGTAATAAACGATCTTCGCACAAAATAATGTACGATACACGAGCGGTATGTTTTCTTTCAATTCTCGGAAATTAAAAAAGCTCAACTACGTTTCGCTTTTTCAAACTTTTCCTCGAACATGAAAACTTCAACATACCGCTCTTGTAACGCACATTACAAATAGTAATATGACGTGTGCTGTTTCTGCAATCCCCGATTCAAATGTACTGAAAGTATTATTTTTATTTAATACAGAAGCTCACGAGAGCTTCATCAAAATATACAGAGACTTGATGAGTATAAATTTTTGCGAACTTATTGCTGTGAGATACAATTCGAAAATAAAAAAAAAAAAGTATGAGAAACTGTTGACATACTTTTTACACCGGCGCTTCCAGAATATTGTTGAAATATAAATTCATGGATGTTTTCGGAGGTAATGAAAAATAATAACTTTAATATAAAACATATTTCATCGTGGGAATATAAAATTACATCGTTAACGTAATCTTATAATTATGTTATTACAACGACCATAAAGCTTTCAGTAGTTTCTTAATACTATTATTATGAGAAGCCAAATTTAGGCCTACGCAGGATCTAAAATAATAAGCCTCTTCTTTCACTCTTTAGTGATTCGGGTCGTTCTCTCGATGAATATTATGCAAATGTTACACATCATGACAAGATAGTACATAATTCAGGTAATTATCCACCTAAGACGTACGCGGTAGTTAAGACATAGTCTTGAATGTATAGCGGTGCAACTGTTTTGAGTCTCGCCTAAGGCATAGATGTTCGTCCGTTACCAGAGAGTCATTTTCTCTAGTTAGCTTCAAGCTAAACGTTGAAGGGGGGAAAGTTGAGAATAGCTTCGACAGAGATATGAAGTTTATTATCCGTACTTAAGGTATATGTACACCCACAAAACGCAAAAAATTATGAAAAATTACAATTTTCAAAATATAACTATTTTAATAGACAATTTTCTCCTCTTTAATTCGATGTAACAATTTTCGATTTATGCCTTACGGTTTTTTCAGATAAGTCCCATTTTCCAAAATGTTGCGTCATCAGCCACGATCACTTACTTTTGTGCGAGATCGTGCGTATTTGCTTGGTTTCCGCACAAAACCAATCCGCGGTAAGTCTAAAATTCCACATTCAGTATTCCCAACCTAACACTCATAACAATTTCCCTCTTCTTACCGCTTAAGTGACATATTGATTTTACTGATTTAGGCTCTTGACATATAATTTCAGAAACGTTCAATATAGTAACAATTATTAATTGGAAACTTACCACTGCAATTTCACCTAAATTACATTGTTAATTATTGTTTTTAAATATTCTAAAATATTAAGTAAACTCTACAACTCCACTAAAGTTACTGCATTCGTGATGCATGTAACATTAAGGAAGCCGTTTGTTTTAAGTTCGCATTTATAGACTTGGGGGGGGGGGGAAGACAGACGTATATCACGGCCTGCTGGAGTATAGTAAACACAGAAAACATTTTAAAGCAACAATGTTGAAGATAGATATTTTTGTTTTGCAAATTTGCCGTCATTGAACAGAAACCAAGATGGAGATTTCATTGCAACTAATTAGAAATTCCTCTTTCAGGTATGTAATAAACGATCTTCGCACAAAATAATGTACGATACACGAGCGGTATGTTTTCTTTAAGTGCTCGGAAATTAAAAAAGCTCAACTACGTTTCGCTTTTTCAAGCTTTTCCTCGAACATGAAAACTTCAACATACCGCTCTTGTAACGCATATTACTATTGGAATGCATAACTTTTGGAGTGATCTTCGTAGCAGTCAATCCCCTCGTCCAGCATTGCTTGTAAAATAAACTTCATTTTAGTCCCGAAATTGGTGCATAGATATCTGGGCATGATCATTAGATTGAAAAAACTTTTTTACATAATGAAGTAATTTATAATCTTTTACTGTTAGTCATAAAACTGTAAATTTGTGTGTCAGTGATGTTGTAGGTCATTTTAATAAGAGTCCAAAAGTAGAAATTACAATTCTGAGGAGGATGGACATAAACCCTGAGACAAACACCATCGCAGGATTTGTTGCATCAATGGAAATAGGGACAAAAATGCCAAAAGAAAACATTCAACACCTGAAGTTAAAACAAGGCGGAGGTATTTGAGAGGCAGAAAGAAGCTGAAACTGGACCGACATGAAGCTGCTTAAGGGGTGACATATGATGATGGAGTCTTCTAGGCTCTGAAAGTTTGTGGTTCATTTCCTGTAAATAGTAATTTTAGAATATTTAATTCTTCCAAACATGATATCTCAGCCAAATATGGTGATACCAAGAAGATATTGGTGTCATTTTTAAGCTTGAAATGTTCCCCAGTGCCTGACAATGAGTAAAATAATATTAATGTAATTAATAATTATCTATGAATTTTTTACATGGTTTATGCAATATAAAATATTATTGTAAGTTACATATATGGTAATATTTGATTAATGTAAATAAAAATAAAAATAGCTCTGTGTCAGGCACTAAAGAATAGTTTTAGCTATAAAACAGTGAAAAAACTGTGGCTCTGTCTTAAAAACTGCATGAGCTATCATGTTTCAAGTTGCATGTCAAAATTATAAACAAAATAATTTTTAAAAACAATTTAGTCATAATTTCAAGGGATCTGTTCACTTCATTCTCTTTCTGGTACCATTCTCAATTGTATAAAAATTTTACAGAGCAAAATTATATAAAACAAAATTTTTTGTATGTGAAAGTGTACATATACCTTAGTTAGATTTAAGGTCGTAAGGGTTGTTATAATATTTCAATAATAAGGGTTGATATAGCCATCTAGATGTGCTTATTATAAAGAATTTAATTTTAATATTTGCATTTATTTTAATTATTTATGCTATATAGTTGTTTTGCAATATTTCCTACATATTAGGCTACAGGAAAACGTTTGTCGGCAGGGTGGAATGTACTTTTCTCATTACAAATCTTATAACTTTGGCAATGATTCTATTTCTTTAACATATTGCAAATGATGTTATAGTGATAGTTTATCTTCTTGTTCTGTATTTCAAAAAATAAACGCAAATATTTCAATAACATCATTGTATATAGCACATCCAGGTCAAAAAGCATGGGTAGATATAACGGCTCGGTTAAAGTAAGCCAACTTACTATGGTAGGAATGATCATGATTTTAAAATCAAATGTAGGAAACAGAAAACGGATGTAGGTAAATTCTCATTTTTAAATCGAACTATAAATGATTGGAATGACCTACCTGCAGCGGTCTTGAGGACTGTCCTTCCTTAAGGAGATTCAAGAATAATTTAAAAAGTTGTGTATAAAGTGTAAATTAAAATTAAGATGACATGTATTTACTTAGCCTGACGAGTTATTCCCTTGCTTTGAATTGTAAATTATTTAAAAATAGCTTGTAAGAGGATCTTAGACTAGAAATGTTTAGTTTAAATGTAGTTCTGTTTATAAGGATGAATAAGGGTGTAATTATTTGTCTTATTTTAACTGTTGTATCAGTGAAGCGTGGTGAGTTAGTGAAGTTATTGTTTTACAGTGCAGTGAATAGTTTCGATCAGTGATAATTTATAGTGTCAATGAAATGTGTCCGATAGTGTCAGTGAAATGTGTCATAGTGCCAGTACAGTGAGTGAGATGAGAGTAAAGCGAAAGATTATTATGAGTACCAATGTGAAACTTATGTGGGGCCTATACATATGTAGGTTGTAATGTAAAATTAGGTTCACTTATTAATTAGGTTATTTTATATATCATTATTAATTGTAATTATTGTGTATTAATTGTGTTGTGTGTTGTTTTTATTGTGTGTATCACTGCTATTTGTAGTGTAAATAAAATACATACAATATGTACTAAAATAAGTACAGTGATGTCATTCAACATGGTTTCAGATCTCCAGAAACAAATACCATATGAAAGCCTTGACTCATCATGTGCAAAATAAAAAGACATTAATACATCATGATTAATTGAAGCGTGCATTTCTAGAACGTTGTAAGTGCCAATTTGTAAAGCTTATAGTAGGAACAAAAATAGTTTCATACAGTACATACAACGTTGTGACTTGTGCAACCTGAAAGTGCACTACTTTATTACTAGGAGCAGCACTTTCTTCATAACTTTTCGTAGTATTGTCAAATAGTTATAGTCCTCAAAATTCTGATTTGATAACAGATGCTGTTAAGTTTAGAAATTAAACTTATACAGTGAGATCTCCAAGATAAACAATCATCAAATGTGACGCCCAAAAATTTAGTAGTTTCCCATTTACATAAGGATTGATCTTGAATAGAAATATTAATGTCCTTCAAATTTTTCTTTTGAGAATTGTGAAAGTTAATATATCAAATTTTATTTACATTGAAGAAAAGCAGATTGCTATCAAACCATGTTTTGAGATCTTTTAAGAGTTCACAACAGGTTGTCTCGAAGTCCTGTTCATTTCCATCTTTAACAATAACAGAAGTATCATCGGCATACACACACACAAAGTAATTTCTTAAGTACGTGGGTAAATCGATTACATATATCACTATCACTACCAACATCAAAACACGTCAGTATCGATATCATATCTACATGAAAACATGTCGAATTCGATACTGCAGCTAGTTCATAATATGTAGGCCTACTGTAAGAGTCTCTTATATATCTCAAATTTATCTATACCTGCATAGTTCGGACCGAATTAGTACCAGAATTTTTGGCGTGTGTCCTAGATATATAGTTCCCAGTTTGTGAGCATGTTGCTAGTCCAGCTGAGAATGATACCAGTTCCTATACATGTCACATCAGCCATTTGCCAAACACAGTTGTCTGACTGACTGCGGAAAATGTAAAACACACGACTTAACGTTCCCATTACTTATTTCACACGCCAAAAACGGTGACGCGGACTATACGTTTTTGAACCCCGGACCGAATTAGTACAAACAGATGTGTGTCTGATGGGACCGAACTAGTATGCACCCCGAGAAAATACCTGCAAAAATATTAGTTTTTCTTTTGGTTGTCCGAGCGCGAGAAATCCTTAGGCTAAAGATTTCACCCCGAACCCGCTCCACGATTGGGCCGAGCTACGACCGCAGCTTGACTCGAAATCTATTTTTTTTAGCATCAGATTATGAGGAAGTAAAAACGCGGATAGGATTCACCGAGATATATAATTGCTTACAGAACTTAACAAATGTCTCAAGAAATAAATATATTTAACTTATTCACTTTTGTGTATAGTTCTGTCGTTATTACTGATTATTATGTTATAGTTACGCATATCTGATCGCAAAACAACGTTTATTGTCTCTACTACCTGCCTAACTGTTTATGTACTCGGTTACATAGCTAAATCATGTACCACGCCCATCATAAATTAAGCAAGATACTACATATTTTAAGAATTAATATTTCTGTGGAATAGCATCTGGTTTAACAGTGCTGCATCTTGCATGGAAATGACTTTTATGTGATGGTGGAATTTGATTAACTCTGCCGCTATTGAAGTTGTTCTAGAAAATTAGCATTTCATAATATGCCTCACTGTCTAAGAAATGAATGTCACTCTCCTTGTATAAGCCAGTACAGAAATCAGGTTCTGTAGAGTAGCGGACTCTTCTTCCTTAATATCAAGAGGAACTTGTTTGGTTGTACATAGCCCCCGGTGTGTTTCTAATTTGAAATAGAGCCCCAATCTGAAACATGTTTATCAGGTTATATTCTGTGAGATGCAGAAGGTGTTATTGAGGCACGTCTATCTAGCTATATTCTGCAAGGTAGGAAAGACCTTACCGAAGGACATTTAATCAGGTTATACTTACTCCAAAAAATATTAAAGTACTAGAGTATCAACGTCCAACAGCTTCTATTTTGTGATATACATTACAGAAGGTTTATCAGGTTATATTATTCACTAGCCGTACCCGTGCGCTCCGCTGCACCCGTTAGAAATAAATATAAAGTAATTACATAATTAAAATAGGACATTTGATCCAGGGAACATTCGTGTTTGATAGAAGGATAAATCGTTTAATATGTTACTTAATTTAAATTGTATTTAAAATATTAAAATGCGATCATTTTGATCCAGAGACCACTCATTGGTGCAATGACAATTCCTTTAACATGTTTCTTAATTGTTATTACCAATTATTTTTGGAAAAGCGAAAATTAACAGAAAAATTTTGGCTACAGATTTATTATTATGTTTATATTATATTATATTATGAAAAAGTGTGTTGATAACGGATGTACTCGAATTAGAAAGTTTTTAATTTGTTGTGGGAGCTCTTGAATCTCAGGAGGAACAACTTTTACAACAGCGCAACATAATCTGCTTGACTCATTACCCAATTTTTTTTGCATTGCATTTATTGCATATGTATTTTATGTATTTTAACACGATTCAATTGAGCATAGTTAAAATTTGAATTATAAAATAATGGATTGCTAAGCTAACGTACTATTACTGCATACTAAATCAATACACTCTCGTTGTTCGTTAATTCTCTGAGATAAAAATTAATATGTTCATAAACATTATTATAAGAAATACAGGAAATGAATATACAGAATAACCTATCAAGTTTTCTGTGCATAAGAAGCTATTTTAATCTTACCTGTCCTCAATTCACTCACAAGTAATTGTAATAACATTATAGCATTATGTCCATCCAGAGAAACTACACTTTCCAATGATGAAATAATAATTAATTATACAAATCAGTTAATTTAGCTTCCGATATTACTTCATACGAACACAGAAACTTTGTCTGTAGGCTATCTTTCATAGCTTTCAATTGTTGTGTTCAAGGCCCCTTATAGACGAAGTCATTTGTTTTTTATTTCAATACACCGCCTTAGATGGCAGTTATTTTAATTTCAAACTCATTTATCTCATTAAATATCAGTCCTATCAAAATTTTTCAGAAAATAAAATTATCAGAAATCATTTTTAAAGAAACTTTTGTTATGTAACATATTTCACAAAAATCAATAATAAGCGAGATATTTCGATTTATTCAATTCAGGCCCCCTTATAACCCCCCTTTTAAATAACGTATTTTGAAGGCCATATAGCCTATAATCTAAGTTACAACGAACTTAATTTATATACCAATTTTCATCGAAATCCGTTCAGCCCTTATCGCGTGAAAAGGTAACAAACAAAGACAGACAGACAGACAGACATACAAACAAAAATTTCAAAAAAGCGATTTTCGGTTTCAGGGTGGTTAATTATATATGTTAGGACCAATTATTTTTTTTTAATCGAAAATTACCAGAAAAATTTCGGCTACAGATTTATTATTAGTATAGATTATGGGAAAATTTTTGACCATATTTATCAGATTATGCTATATTTTGTAATGCAAGAAATGTCTTATGTTCTCCAAAATGCAAATGATCTTGTTGAACCCATTTAAAGGGCTTATCTGCAAAAATACTCCCCGTAATATATATTGTTTTAAAGAGCAAATTTTGTACCTTTTTTTAACAAAATAAAACATAAGATTTTTTACCCCTAATCACTAGGCTACCCAGTCCCCTTAAGATAGGCTATAGTAGGCCTATATTTTATTTAAACACATTTCATAATATTATATTTCTTAATAAGCCTATAAGAATTATCTTTTATAAGCTTGGTTTTAAGTTATAATTTTTTATATAAAAATCTTTTCGAAATGCCTTCAGTAGATATCGTCCGGTGTAGGAAAGTTAATACTGAAGCATATTTGTCAGATTATGTTCTGTAATTTTCGGTCTATCTTTTGCAAACAACGTTTGTGAAAAGATTTTTCGAAACATGTTGGCTAGGTTGTATTCCATTCTGTAGAGAAAACTGTTTCGAATAGCGTTTGTTTACTTATATTCTGCAGTAGCCTATAGAAAATACTTCATCCAGTTTGGTAAATATATATTCTTATATGCAGACAACGTCTTTACGAAACCCGTTTCTCATATTATATTCTTTAATGCAGGACGTTTACTGAAACACGATTAGCTGGTTAAGTTATATTCTCCAGGATGAGAATTGTCTTACTGAAATTCGTTCATGGGTCATATTCCTTAAGATACTTGTTTATTATATTTTATTGAAGCGCATTTCATCGCATTATAACCTACTGCGTAGGCTAATGTAAGAAAAGTCTTCTAGAAGTATTTTCATCGGTTTATATTGTTATGCAGAAGAACATTTTAAAATATGTTTATCATGTTTTGAATGGGATAGCAAAGATGACATTGAAACACGGCTGCCAAGTTATGGGCCTAGACTTATAAGCAGGGAACGGATTTATATGGACTAAAAATATATGAAATATGTAAATATATATGTAGTTATTGTTACCAAAATATGGAATTAAATATGGATTTTTACCAAAATATGGAATTAAATATGGACTTAAAATTATAAAAAAATGACTATGTACGTTAAATATTGGTACATTTTAATCAAACTAAACAAAAAATATAATGGACGTACCTTATCTTCCAATGTAGTTTCAACAAAACACAATTTTTATTGTCTGTTACCATAACAATAGGTTACAAACATTTCTTTCAAGTGCTGAAAAGTGAATCTTCTTCTATTGTCTCTGAGGATAGATTTATACTGACTAAAAGAGCGTTCGACGTCACAAGAAGTAACTGGTACATAATTCAATTTCACAATGTCTGCTGGGGATAAGTCCAAGTTAATCTTCACTGTTGATTCACCACTCATCACAGCAACAACCTTTTGTAGTTCTTCATATCCAGGGTTTTTTGAAAGTACAGTGTCCACCTTAGCTCTTACTGCATCTGCAACTTTACCTCTACCACGATTCAGTTGTTCCACAGTACTATTTATAATTTCAAAACTTTCAGATAGTGAAAGGTGCCTATTTGGAGACTTTTGAGCGTTTTTATGATGCATGAAAATGTATGCTGAATGTGAGCTAAGTCATTCTTCACACTTATGTCACAGGTAACTGTTTTCGCAGTATCAATTGAGACTGCATCTTCAGAGTCCAATGCAAGGAGAACATTGTTAATAGAGTCTATATGTTCGGCATAATATTCAACTGCTTCTAGCCATGTACCCCATCTAGTTAAAATTGGCTTTGGTGGCAATGGAATTTCAGGGTACATTTCTTTCAACACGTTAACTCTACTGGGAGCTTTGAGAAATACTTTTTTCACTGATGAAATCAACAAATCTACTTTAGGGAAATTGTCTCTGACCACTTCTGCCACACGATGAAATGCATGCGCCACACAAGTAAAATGAGTCAATTTAGGATATACAACAGATAATGCTTGTCCAGCTTTGACCATATAAGGGGCAGCATCGCTAATAAAGAATAACACATTATCGTACATAATACCCTTTGGCCACAGGATACCCATAGCTTCGTTGAACAGTTTAACTATAGTTTTGTTATTGCACTTTTCTAGAACATCACAATGTAAAAGAATTCGTTCAGAATATTGTTCACTTAACAAACCGATAACTACATTACCAACAAGTCTACCTTCTTTGTCGGGAGTCTCATCAATGGAAACCCAAATTGAACTATCTTTAATTTCATCTCTTATCTTCTGTATTGTCTCATCGTAGATGGATGGAGCATACGTCTTCCTAAGTGTTGACTCATCCGGGATTGTATGTTGAGTATATTTTTCAAGGAATTCCCTGAAGACCTTATTCTTTAGTTTGTAGAGAGGAATATCAGCAGAGATGAGAGAACGGCACAGGTCGATGTTAAACTCAGATCTTACATTCGATGTTGTTGGTTGTGTTAAAAACAATTGTCTCTGCTTGGAATTTAGTTGTTTGTTGGCCTGATGTTTACTAGTTGTAATGTGTTGTTGCACCAGGAACTTTTGTGTAGATGATACTGCACACTGACACAAATTACAAAATAATATTTTATTGTCAGTTGATAAACCATCTTCTTTAAATTCTGAAATGTAACTTGTTAGTTTTGATTTTAAATTGACTGAATGACGTACTTTTGGCATATTTACCGTCTTTATAGTATGATTTACAAAACTGAACCTATGTGTACTCTGACTGGCATTTAACTGTTGAGCTGCACAACTGAAGTCTGTTAAAAATTTTAAATTAAATTAATACAGTTTTGTAACTTACTTTCCCATTGTTGATAGGACTGCTAATTTTCAAATAACTCTGATGTTAAAGGGATTACTGAACATGTGTTTAAATCTCTATTGTTGAAATGTATTTTTAAAAGTTAATGGAATTTTGTTTTGTTTTATTGTTAAACCTAATATAATATGGACTGTTTTATATGAAATATGGAAAATATATGGAAATTAACGAAAATATGTACTAAACTCTAAAATATGGAATAATATGGAAAATAAAAGTAGGATTTTTCAACCCTACACATTGTGAAACATAAAGATAATGCAAAATATAAATTATATTAGCTTTATAAGTAAATATGTATTTACATATAAATCCTTTCCCTGCTTATAAGTTATGGTTCTCGAGAGAAGGTTTTCGAAACGCGTTTATCAGTTTATATTCTCGGGTTATTTTTTCGTGTTACGGGTAAGATTTTTCGAAACAGATTTATAAATTGAGATTATACTGTATAGGCCTATTAGGCTTATTAACAAGAAATTTATGGTGTTACTTTTTCATAGTACGGAAAAGATATATTCGAAACCTGTTTATCATATTAGATTCTATACTATGAATATACAAGACATTTATCTGGTTAATTTTTCATTACGGAAAATATTTTTTTCGAAATAAATTTATCAGTTTTAAAGGCATGTTGGTCCGTTAAGTACAAGATCAATTAATGGGTGAGTTTTATACAGTCAATACTTAACAATATTACATACATTAAACCTTTATGTTACTACATGAGATAACATCTTTTTTGACCTGTACCTGCAATACTTGAAGAGATCATGCTTTCTTTCTTCGTCACATATACTTCTACGTTAATACATCGTCCCCAGTATACTCTATGATATCTGGACAACTTTATCTTGCCACTTGTTTTGAATGTCATATTATTCAGATTGCCTGTTATACTATTTTAATTTTTAACGACTGTTTTTAACTAGAATATCTCAAGTGATCATTTTATGTCAATATGTTTTACTTTGACCTGAAGATGCCAATTTATTGGTGAAAACGTTTGTCATTATTTGTAAATGTTATCTCATGTAGTAACATAAAGATTTAATGTATGTAATATTGTTAAGTATTGGCTGTATAAAACTCACTCATTAATTTAAATTTATCAGGTTATATTCTATATTATAAGGAAGACTTGGTCATGTTACTTTTTCATATTGCGGAGATATTTTCGAAACATGTTTATCAGATTAAATTCTATACTATTATAACAAAATGCTCTTTCCGGGTAATTTTTTATTACGCAGAAGATGTTTTCGAAACACGTTTATAGTGTTATCTCGGTATTATAAGAAGTACAGTGAAACTTCTCCTTACGGACACCCCCTAAATACGGACACTCCTCATATATGGACAGATTTTTATGTCCCAACTGAAATAATATAGAAATAATGATAAATTTAACTCTCGTTTACGGACACTCTCAGACACGGACACGGACAGCTGTTTCACAGTTCTAAAGCTTGCTTTACCTCCTGACTGCGGACAGAACTTGGATTTCAAGACCTAATGTGCTACAAAAATGGAAAAGTTAATTTTGAGAACTGTACAGAAATTCCTTAACAAAAAAGAAGACAGTAAGAGTCTCGTAGGCTAACACTAGTCCAGCCGGCTGCCCCTTGTTAGCTGGAAGCGGGTGGATAAACAAAGTTTTAAAATTTAACCTGTCTGATGGGTCCAAGGTTTCCGCGATCGTGAAATTGTATTCAACACATGATAGGGTTAGTAGGATTATTCTCTTCACTTGATTCAGTTGTTCTGTTTCGAGAGACATGGCACCGGAACGTAAAGGTTAAGTTGAAAACTGTAAATTACAGTGCTCCATAACTGTAGACCTAGAATAAAATTGCATGGCAAAGTACTGTATTTTCTTTTTCGGTCTTATCTACTGTAGTTCAAAGTTGCAAAGAATTTATTGTAGTACAATAGACTGTATTTAGAATTATACTACAGGAATTAATTTAATTTAAAGCGTGAAGGGATACATAATGCATATTATAAATTTACTGTTAGATTGGGGAGCCTCTCTCCCAATAACGGACACCTCCCATATGCGGACAGATTGTTACGTCCATTCGATGTCCGTAAATGAGAGGTTTCACTGTAGTTGTAGTTTCGTACTACGTAGACCTTATATTGTGCAATATAGAAAATATTTTATTAAATAGGTTTGGAGTTTGTTACACTGCAGTAGAGGAAAGAAAGATTGTAAAAGGACGCTTATAAGGTATTTTGTATTGTAACTTAAGGTTAAATCATTTTTCAGCACGTTTGTCAGGCTATGGTTTGTAACACTCAATAGAGAATACATTTTTAAAAATGTTTATTAATTTACCTTCTCCAAGATAGGAAAAGTATTTTTAAACAATGACAACTTGACATTTATGAATATTTAAATATCTGAATCCATATCTTCAAGCCACAACGAATGTCAAAGTATTGTGGTAATTGGTTCCAATAAAAATGCTATAAACGTGGCAAGCAGGCAACAGAATAATGTAAGTATTGAAAGTTTTAATATCTAAGCCGGTTTGCATTACTCAGGATTGTTGGTTTAGGTTGCTACATGCAACCTGGAGTGACCTGCAAAATTACTGGCTTGTTTTAGAGTTTCTTTTGCCAAGGACACTTTTCCTTTCTCACAGATAAACAGAGCTATAGATAATCCCCCTGGGGTCTGTATGCATTTCCGAGGCAATGTGCAAACTGCAGCTACCATATTGATGCCGGGGCTCCACCCACATATATGCATGCACACACGCTCAACTTAATGCATGTGTGAGTAGCTGGGAAAACAAAAGACTTGTGTACTAATGAAAGAAGGGGGTAGCGCGGAGAGAGGGATGTATTATACATTAGGGGGTGGTATACCGCTCGGAGTTACCATGACAACCTAACGTATCCTCCCCAAATGAGACCCTCCCTCTTTTACACCCCTGTATTCCACCATGCATGGCCTGCGCTCTTTTATTAGGCTATTGACATGAAGGGCCCGGCGGAAGGGGACGAGGGAGGGGGTCCATTTCCCCTAAAAGTGATGAATTTCTCTCCATGCGTGCTTCCGCTATGCCCCTCCAACTCCTCCCCGTAATGGGCCTACATGGGAGGCGGAGTTTTGGAGAAAGAAGAGGGAATTTAAAAAGAGCGAGGATGTAAGAACTCCTCCTATTTATGTTGCAAACTGCATGAAGCTCCTCCCAACGCCATATTATTTTTTTTTTCTCGTGGGGAGGGAAATAAAAAAAATAATATCACGTCACTCATAATGCTTACCCCTTGGTTTTTATTCTAGGTACATTGTTCTTCTCCCCTGCACATACGACTACAAGCATTTGTTGTCCTATGAAATTCCCCCTTTTCCTCTCTTCTCTTCACGCTTGTTTCACATATACATTCCGTGCATACGCACGATGACGTAACTCATGAGTGGCATATGTTTTCTTTCTTTATTTTTTTTCAAGTAACGTATCTTTCGAAATATACCCCATTTTCCGATATCCTGGCGCACTAATTGATTCACTAACTGACAGTTTTAATTAACCAAAGTCTGAAGTCATAAACATCTATCTCCATGACTGAAGCTCTAATCCGCGGGTAGATTTCCAGCAAAGTAAGTCATACTGAAAATTAGCGTATTCGTTTAACAATTGAATCTGATGAAGCCTTTTCAAGAGCTTCCTTTGCATTTACAGTAGGCCTACAAAACTTTAACTGTGTACACAATCCGTGTATCTATCATTGCATCAATTATTTACATTGCAGTCCTGTAAGTAATCTTAATGTATTTAACTTATCTATATATATTTCGAATGAAGTAAATCCCGAAAAGACTAAGTATATGATTATGTCTCGTGATCAGAATATTGTACGAAATGGAACTATAAAAGTTTGAGATTTATACTTCGAAGAGGTGGAAAAATTCAAATATCTTGGAGCAACAGTAACAAATATAAATGATATTCGGAAGGAAATTAAAAGCGAAATGAATATGGGAAATGCCTGTTATTATTCGGTTGAGAAGCTTTTGTCATCCAGTCTGCTGTCAAAAAATCTTAGTTAGAATTTATAAAACAGTTATATTACCGGTTGTTCTGTATGGCTGTGAAACTTGGACTCTCACTTTGAGAGAGGAACAGAGATTGAGGGTTTTTGAGAATAAGGTTCTTAGGAAAATATTTGGGGCTAAAAGGGATGACGTTACAGGAGAATGGAGAAAGTTACACAACGCAGAGTTGCACGCATTGTATCCTTCACCTGACATAATTAGGAACATTAAATCCAGACGTTTGAGATGGGCAGGGCATGTAACACGTATGGGCAAATCCAGAAATGCATATAGAGTGTTAGTTGGGAGGCCAGAGGGGAAAAGACCTTTGGGGAGGCCGAGACGTAGATGGGAAGATAATATTAAAATGCATTTGAGGGAGGTGGGATATGATGATAGAGACTGGATTAATCTTGCTCAGGGTAGGGACCGATGGCGGGCTTATGTGAGGGCGGCACTGAACCTCCGGGTTCTTTAAAAGCCAGTAAGTAAGTATGTATGTATGTATATTTCGAATAAGAATTTTCAATTTCTCAAAAAAGTTAAAAGTTAGATAAAAAGTTCTACTGACTTACGGCTTTTAAGGAATCCGGAAGTTAATTGCCGCTCTCACATAAGCCCAACATCTGTTCCATTCCTGAGAAAGATTAATCCAGTCTCTACCATCATATCCCAAATCTTTCTCAAATCCATTTTAATATTATCCTCCCATCTACGTCTCGGTTCGGCCTCGGTAGCGTAGTTGATACAGCGCTGGCCTTCTGTGCTCGAGGTTGCGGGTTCCATCCCGGCCCATATCGATGGCATTTAAGTGTGCTTAAATGCGACAGGTTCATGTTAGTACATTTACTGGCATGTAAAAAACTCCTACGGGACAAAATTCCGGTACATAGGCGACGCTGATATAACCTTTGCAGTTCCGAGCGTCGTTAAATAAATCCTATTTTTTTTTCTACGTCTCGACCTCCCCAAAGGTCTTTCTCCCTCCGGCCCCAATTAACACTCTATAGGGTAAAGATTGGTAATATTGTGATAGTTCTTTTTTAGAATTTTTTATGACTTTACTGAGTGAGAGGAAGATCGGTTTTCTTGCGTCAACGTACTAAGGGAATGTTCGTGGACAAGTTTCTGCACAAAACCGGTCCTTCTCTCGCTCAGTAAAATTGTAAAAAATTCTCAGAAAGAACTATCATAATATTATTAGTATCACAATATTATCAACTTTTACCCTATGCATTTCTGGATTCGCCAATTGTGCTACATGCCCTGCCCATCTTAAACGTCTTCATTTAATATTCCTAATATGTTAGGTGAAAAATGCAATGCATGCAGTTCTGCGTTGTGTAATTTTGTCCGTTCTTCTGTAACTTCATCCTTCTTAACCCCAAATATTTTCCTAAGAACCTTACTCTTAAACACCTTTAATCTCTGTTCCTCTCTCAAAGTGAGGGTCCAGGTTTCACAACCAGACAGAACAACCGGTAGGCTAATATAACTATTTTATAAATTCTAACTTTCAGCTTTTTTGAGAGCAGACTGGGTGACTAAAGCTTCTCAACCGAATAGTAACACTCATTTCCCATGTTTATTGTATGTTTAATTTCTTCTCGAGTGTCATTTATATTTGTTACTGTTGCTAAAAAAAGAATTGAATTTTTCCACCTCTTCGAAGGATAAATTTCCGATTTTTATATTTTCATTTCGTACAATGTTCTGGTCACGAGACAATCATAACTTTGTCTTTTCGGGATATACTTCAAAAACTTTCTCTTTACTTGCTTCAAGTAAAATTTCCGTGTTTTCCCTAATAGTTTGTGGATTTTCGCCTAATATATTCACATCATCCGCATAAACAAGTAGCTGATGTAACCCGCTCAATTCTAAACCCTCTTTGTTATTTTAGACTTTGTTAATGGCATATTCTAGAGCGAAGTGAAAAAATGAAGGTGATAGTGCATCTCCTTACTTTAGCCCGCAGTGAACTGGAAAGCATCATATAGAAACTGACCTATACTGCTGTACGTTTCACTGACACATATTTTGATTAATCGGACTAGTTTCTTGGAAATACCAATTTCAATAAGAGTATTATATAAAAAAGTTCTACTACTTATTACAAAGTTAAACCGCAAGCCTTGTGCTTGTGTTCTCATAAGCGTTGATTTTACACAATATGTATCACATCCCAAAGAAGTTCTGCTACACTAGGGCATTCAATTTTAATTTAACAGTCTCAAAGGACTGAAAACAGAATGAACCAAAAGTGGTGGTAATACTGTATTAAGCTTAATTTTTAAGGTAGTATAATTTTAATAAATACCTACAATTAAAACGTCACATTACTCCTAGCTTGAAATTAATGCCCCAAACAAATTCATTTTCTTGGCCTGCTTAAACTCTGATGAACGCAGGTTGCTTTTAAGGGTGAAATTTAAATCCCTGTTTTGTCAATATTTAAAAAATTTATGAATGCCCCAGTATCTCAGAGACCATTGATTTAAAAAATGTGATTTTTTACACGATGTTTATTCGTTCCTGTGTAATACATTGACTACTAGGTATAAGTAATTTTTAAATAGGCCTATTGATTAGATAGAAATACATTATATAGATCTCGTACTTTTTAAATACATTTTCAGTAATTTTATTTGTTTAAAGATTAACTATTTAAGAAAATTTAAAGCCACCAGCGTGGCTCAGTCGGTTAAGGCGCTTGCCTGCCGGTCTGAAGTTGCGCTCGGGCGCGGGTTCGATCCTCGCTATTACCTGGTTGGATTTTTTCCGAGGTTTTTCCCAACCGTAAGGCGAATGCCAGGTAATCTATGGTGAATCCTCCGCCTCATCTCAGCAAGTACCATCTCGCTATCACCAATCTCATCGACGCTAAATAACCTAGCAGTTGATACAGCATCGTTAAATAACCAACTAAAAAAAAAAAAAAAAGGAAAATTTAACAGAAGTAGATCCACATCATCACAGTACTTTCTGAATTATGTAGTAAAAATGTCGTGCAAATGTAGTACACATACGAGTTTTTGAGAAAATGGGGCATATACTCGTATGTTTTAAAAAAAAATCACCTTCGAGTAAAACGGATTTAAAGTATGTATTATAGATGTTACGAAACAAAGAAATGCAGAAATATATTTAAAATATTTTAAAATAGTAAATATTCTAACGATTTTAATAAATCGAACATCAACTTAAGCAGAATAATCCGTATATTCAAATAATAAAAATCAAAATTTCGAAATTTGTTAGTTAGGCTCTTTTGACTGGTATAATGTTTCCTTAAGAATAAAAATGCGCTATTGATTATATAATAAATACTGCTATAGTGAATATCGGAATATTTGAATAAAACAAACACAAAATTGAAGACCAGACATAAAGTCTGTAAGTGCTAAAGAGACACCGCAGAAAACAGAACTTTCCTTTGCGACTAGTAAGGTGATCCATACCTGTAATACGTTTCGCACATCTATGGGAGAAATTAGGGCATAAATAAAATTACAATTGGATTTATCATTTTTCTTAGTGGATTGAGTCAGGGACATAGATTTTTTTTTTTTTGTTGGAAAAGTTAATTTCCAACGTTATTGACACTTACAGCCTTTTTATGCCCAGTTTTCAATTAAGCAGAAAGATCTATACATTCACATACCGTAAAAATAAAAATCCGAATGTTTGTCAATTAGGTCCTATAAACATCCCCTTAAATTGTTTGATGAACTAGAGTCAAATTGTCATAATTACATTCGAAAATAAAACAACATTTTCCAGATATTTTAACGTAGGCTATGGTAGAGAAACAACAGAAAAAAATGTTAAGGAAATCTAAACATCTGTCGTCATTTGCTTGGGCAACGGGTTAGACTCTTGCATTGATAATGATGTTCGCTGGAGTAATAGACTTATTTTCTTGCATGAATATATATTATTTCTCTTATCATACAGTATATCCACACTAATAGCTTTCCAACAAACCAATTACGTTAAACATAGTAATTCTATTGTAAGTACCTACTTGTTCAGAGTTATGTTAGGCCTAGAGATTCAATAAAGAAGTAAAAGAAAATAATCATTACTGATACAACACACGAATTGCATTACATTTACTTCATGCTATATGATATTCACTGTCCTTACAAGTAAAAAGCATTTTTACGCAAAATATCACAATAACACACAACCGAGAACATACTATAAACATTTCACTTCATTACAGGGATCCTATTGTTTTAAATATGAAGGTTTGTAAATCATGTAAAAGATCGATTTTATAGATTTTTTGTGTGTTTGGAAATATGTTTTTTTTTCAGCTTCCGTGATAATGAAAAGTGGTTTTGGGCCGGCTACCTGTCTATATACAGCAATTTATTTGTATTTATTTATTGATTAGATTTTATTCATATTCCGTATCCTTGACTCAATTTATCCGGGAATGATATCGTTGGCTTACTTTTTTAAATAATTTATTGATTAATCAGAGCAGAAATTTTTATTCCCTTGTTCTCCTTTTCCAAGACCTTCGCACTCTACACCTACCTACCTTGCCTCCGACTTGATTTATCTATCATCAAATCACGGTCTCTACACACGCACGCAAAATAGCGGCGTACTAGACATACCAACCCATAAAACATCATCGTATTCATCATCACACACAATCTCGCTATCGCACTGGTGGAACACCCTACCCAGTGACATCAGAGACTGTCGGAATTTAACGGCATTCAAAAACAAACTTATTAGAGCGTAGTGCAGAAACTGAGTATTCTAACTTATTGCAAATGTTTCGAAATTGTTACTGCTTTGTTTCTGTTGAAACTCGTATTTGTACAATCAGTTACTTATTTTTATATATTTATTTTCTTTAATCACTAATATATTAATCAGTCAGTACACCTATTGCATAAGTACTTTTTGTGCCCATTGTGAGCATATCTTTCTATTTGTATTTTTCTACTATAGCTCGCGCAAGGAACGATTACCGAAAAGCAATGGTGGCGTTGCTGTCTGTTTTGACGTGTGTATGTAGGCACGCCGAGGGGGACGAGAGTTGCGGACCGATGGCAGTCCTGTCTCTTCCAAGAAGATGAACAAATGAGGACATCGCTGTGGAAATAAAGAACGTAGCAAGAGAAAAACTCGAAGCTAATTAAACGCAAAACATATGTTTACTAATGAAATAATAATACCATACGATACAAGACACGTATTCACATGCGATGAAACAAACTAAAGTCGTAATGTAACTATCACAACGCAAGACTGATTGTGTCGATGTCATTTCTCTTCCGACTGTACTCTTGAATATCATTCAAGCTATCTCGTGACCTTTCCTGTCTCCCGCTCTTCCTTGTCGCATTGTTTCATTCGCATTCCTTCCGTCGGTATTCCCTGCTTGCGAGACCTATACCCTCTTTTTGTATTTGTAATTTTATTTCTATTTCTTATTTACTTCTTCTTTCTGCATTTGTTTTTTGTATGTGCCTATTTGTGTTCTGGTGGTGTGGAAGAGAAGGCCTGATGGCCTTAACTCCACCAGATTAAATATATAAATAATTATTTCAGTGAGGTCCAATCAGTTTCCTTCAATTAAAATATCATTTGCAGTTTATAAGGGTACATTTTCAGAATTTTGAGTGAAATTATCTGTACAGTCCTTTATGACATTCGTTTCACGTATATTAACACTGCTGATTAATGGTGTTTTTTTCTGGCTATATCAATCAATCAAATATTATTAGCGTAATATTATTTGTTGATTTCTTTCATAATCTGTTTGTAAACTACTAATATAAAAGGCACAGCATAATAATTTCATTATTGATTTGACGTATTATAGGAAATTTATGTTATAACGGAACATTTCTTCTCAGTCCATGTATTCATATTATACAGTATAGCTTATATTGTATAATCTGCGTGCATTTTTGCTATTATGTGTAAAATTTGCAAATTGTAATGTGAATCAGTTTGTCATATAAATATATGACTTTCATGAAGAACTTTTGCATCCTGAATATCGCTAATTTTTGGTCTTCCCGATTTATTTTTTTTTATAATCTGCACACGTTTCTTCATACTTCTTTATAAATGTAATCTTCATCTTACGATGTTTAGTGACTTCATACTTCTTAATAAATGTAATCTTCATCTTACGATGTTTAGTGACTTCATACTTCTTTATAAATGTAATCTTCATCTTACGATGTTTAGTGACTTCATACTTCTTTATAAATGTAATCTTCATGTTACGATGTTTAGTGACTTCATACTTCTTTATAAATGTAATCTTCATCTTACGATGTTTAGTGACTTCATACTTCTTTATTAATGTAATCTTCATCTTACGATGTTTAGTGACTTCATACTTCTTTATAAATGTAATCTTCATCTTACGATGTTTAGTGACTTCATACTTCTTTATAAATGTAATCTTCATGTTACGATGTTTAGTGACTTCATACTTCTTTATAAATGTAATCTTCATCTTACGATGTTTAGTGACTTCATACTTAATCTTCATCTTACGATGTTTAGTGACTTCGTACTTCTTTATTAATGTAATCTTCATCTTACGATGTTTAGTGACTTCATACTTAATCTTCATCTTACGATGTTTAGTGACTTCATACTTCTTTATTAATGTAATCTTCATCTTACGATGTTTAGTGACTTCATACTTCTTTATTAATGTAATCTTCATCTTACGATGTTTAGTGACTTCATACTTAATCTTCATCTTACGATGTTTAGTGACTTCATACTTCTTTATAAATGTAATCTTCATCTTACGATGTTTAGTGACTTCATACTTCTTTATTAATGTAATCTTCATCTTACGATGTTTAGTGACTTCATACTTCTTTATAAATGTAATCTTCATCTTACGATGTTTAGTGACTTCATACTTCTTTATTAATGTAATCTTCATCTTACGATGTTTAGTGACTTCATACTTCTTTATTAATGTAATCTTCATCTTACGATGTTTAGTGACTTCATACTTAATCTTCATCTTACGATGTTTAGTGACTTCATACTTCTTTATTAATGTAATCTTCATCTTACGATGTTTAGTGAATTCATACTTCTTTATTAATGTAATCTTCATCTTACGATGTTTAGTGACTTCATACTTCTTTATTAATGTAATCTTCATCTTACGATGTTTAGTGACTTCATACTTCTTTATTAATGTAATCTTCATCTTACGATGTTTAGTGACTTCATACTTCTTTATTAATGTAATCTTCATCTTACGATGTTTAGTGACTTCATACTTAATCTTCATCTTACGATGTTTAGTGACTTCATACTTCTTTATTAATGTAATCTTCATCTTACGATGTTTAGTGACTTCATACTTAATCTTCATCTTACGATGTTTAGTGACTTCATACTTCTTTATTAATGTAATCTTCATCTTACGATGTTTAGTGACTTCATACTTAATCTTCATCTTACGATGTTTAGTGACTTCATACTTAATCTTCATCTTACGATGTTTAGTGACTTCATACTTCTTTATTAATGTAATCTTCATCTTACGATGTTTAGTGAATTCATACTTCTTTATTAATGTAATCTTCATCTTACGATGTTTAGTGACTTCATACTTCTTTATTAATGTAATCTTCATCTTACGATGTTTAGTGACTTCATACTTAATCTTCATCTTACGATGTTTAGTGACTTCATACTTCTTTATTAATGTAATCTTCATCTTACGATGTTTAGTGACTTCATACTTCTTTATTAATGTAATCTTCATCTTACGATGTTTAGTGACTTCATACTTCTTTATTAATGTAATCTTCATCTTACGATGTTTAGTGACTTCATACTTAATCTTCATCTTACGATGTTTAGTGACTTCATACTTCTTTATTAATGTAATCTTCATCTTACGATGTTTAGTGACTTCATACTTCTTTATTAATGTAATCTTCATCTTACGATGTTTAGTGACTTCATACTTCTTTATTAATGTAATCTTCATCTTACGATGTTTAGTGACTTCATACTTAATCTTCATCTTACGATGTTTAGTGACTTCATACTTCTTTATTAATGTAATCTTCATCTTACGATGTTTAGTGACTTCATACTTCTTTATTAATGTAATCTTCATCTTACGATGTTTAGTGACTTCATACTTAATCTTCATCTTACGATGTTTAGTGACTTCATACTTCTTTATTAATGTAATCTTCATCTTACGATGTTTAGTGACTTCATACTTCTTTATTAATGTAATCTTCATCTTACGATGTTTAGTGACTTCATACTTAATCTTCATCTTACGATGTTTAGTGACTTCATACTTCTTTATTAATGTAATCTTCATCTTACGATGTTTAGTGAATTCATACTTCTTTATTAATGTAATCTTCATCTTACGATGTTTAGTGACTTCATACTTCTTTATTAATGTAATCTTCATCTTACGATGTTTAGTGACTTCATACTTCTTTATAAATGTAATCTTCATCTTACAATGTTTAGTGACTTCATACTTCTTTATTAATGTAATCTTCATCTTACGATGTTTAGTGACTTCATACTTAATCTTCATCTTACGATGTTTAGTGACTTCATACTTCTTTATTAATGTAATCTTCATCTTACGATGTTTAGTGACTTCATACTTAATCTTCATCTTACGATGTTTAGTGACTTCATACTTCTTTATTAATGTAATCTTCATCTTACGATGTTTAGTGACTTCATACTTCTTTATAAATGTAATCTTCATCTTACAATGTTTAGTGACTTCATACTTCTTTATTAATGTAATCTTCATCTTACGATGTTTAGTGACTTCATACTTCTTTATAAATGTAATCTTCATGTTACGATGTTTAGTGACTTCATACTTCTTTATAAATGTAATCTTCATCTTACGATGTTTAGTGACTTCATACTTCTTTATTAATGTAATCTTCATCTTACGATGTTTAGTGACTTCATACTTCTTTATAAATGTAATCTTCATCTTACGATGTTTAGTGACTTCATACTTCTTTATAAATGTAATCTTCATGTTACGATGTTTAGTGACTTCATACTTCTTTATAAATGTAATCTTCATCTTACGATGTTTAGTGACTTCATACTTAATCTTCATCTTACGATGTTTAGTGACTTCGTACTTCTTTATTAATGTAATCTTCATCTTACGATGTTTAGTGACTTCATACTTAATCTTCATCTTACGATGTTTAGTGACTTCATACTTCTTTATTAATGTAATCTTCATCTTACGATGTTTAGTGACTTCATACTTCTTTATTAATGTAATCTTCATCTTACGATGTTTAGTGACTTCATACTTAATCTTCATCTTACGATGTTTAGTGACTTCATACTTCTTTATAAATGTAATCTTCATCTTACGATGTTTAGTGACTTCATACTTCTTTATTAATGTAATCTTCATCTTACGATGTTTAGTGACTTCATACTTCTTTATAAATGTAATCTTCATCTTACGATGTTTAGTGACTTCATACTTCTTTATTAATGTAATCTTCATCTTACGATGTTTAGTGACTTCATACTTCTTTATTAATGTAATCTTCATCTTACGATGTTTAGTGACTTCATACTTAATCTTCATCTTACGATGTTTAGTGACTTCATACTTCTTTATTAATGTAATCTTCATCTTACGATGTTTAGTGAATTCATACTTCTTTATTAATGTAATCTTCATCTTACGATGTTTAGTGACTTCATACTTCTTTATTAATGTAATCTTCATCTTACGATGTTTAGTGACTTCATACTTCTTTATTAATGTAATCTTCATCTTACGATGTTTAGTGACTTCATACTTCTTTATTAATGTAATCTTCATCTTACGATGTTTAGTGACTTCATACTTAATCTTCATCTTACGATGTTTAGTGACTTCATACTTCTTTATTAATGTAATCTTCATCTTACGATGTTTAGTGACTTCATACTTAATCTTCATCTTACGATGTTTAGTGACTTCATACTTCTTTATTAATGTAATCTTCATCTTACGATGTTTAGTGACTTCATACTTAATCTTCATCTTACGATGTTTAGTGACTTCATACTTAATCTTCATCTTACGATGTTTAGTGACTTCATACTTCTTTATTAATGTAATCTTCATCTTACGATGTTTAGTGAATTCATACTTCTTTATTAATGTAATCTTCATCTTACGATGTTTAGTGACTTCATACTTCTTTATTAATGTAATCTTCATCTTACGATGTTTAGTGACTTCATACTTAATCTTCATCTTACGATGTTTAGTGACTTCATACTTCTTTATTAATGTAATCTTCATCTTACGATGTTTAGTGACTTCATACTTCTTTATTAATGTAATCTTCATCTTACGATGTTTAGTGACTTCATACTTCTTTATTAATGTAATCTTCATCTTACGATGTTTAGTGACTTCATACTTAATCTTCATCTTACGATGTTTAGTGACTTCATACTTCTTTATTAATGTAATCTTCATCTTACGATGTTTAGTGACTTCATACTTCTTTATTAATGTAATCTTCATCTTACGATGTTTAGTGACTTCATACTTCTTTATTAATGTAATCTTCATCTTACGATGTTTAGTGACTTCATACTTAATCTTCATCTTACGATGTTTAGTGACTTCATACTTCTTTATTAATGTAATCTTCATCTTACGATGTTTAGTGACTTCATACTTCTTTATTAATGTAATCTTCATCTTACGATGTTTAGTGACTTCATACTTAATCTTCATCTTACGATGTTTAGTGACTTCATACTTCTTTATTAATGTAATCTTCATCTTACGATGTTTAGTGACTTCATACTTCTTTATTAATGTAATCTTCATCTTACGATGTTTAGTGACTTCATACTTAATCTTCATCTTACGATGTTTAGTGACTTCATACTTCTTTATTAATGTAATCTTCATCTTACGATGTTTAGTGAATTCATACTTCTTTATTAATGTAATCTTCATCTTACGATGTTTAGTGACTTCATACTTCTTTATTAATGTAATCTTCATCTTACGATGTTTAGTGACTTCATACTTCTTTATAAATGTAATCTTCATCTTACAATGTTTAGTGACTTCATACTTCTTTATTAATGTAATCTTCATCTTACGATGTTTAGTGACTTCATACTTAATCTTCATCTTACGATGTTTAGTGACTTCATACTTCTTTATTAATGTAATCTTCATCTTACGATGTTTAGTGACTTCATACTTAATCTTCATCTTACGATGTTTAGTGACTTCATACTTCTTTATTAATGTAATCTTCATCTTACGATGTTTAGTGACTTCATACTTCTTTATAAATGTAATCTTCATCTTACAATGTTTAGTGACTTCATACTTCTTTATTAATGTAATCTTCATCTTACGATGTTTAGTGACTTCATACTTCTTTATAAATGTAATCTTCATCTTACGATGTTTAGTGACTTCATACTTAATCTTCATCTTACGATGTTTAGTGACTTCATACTTCTTTATAAATGTAATCTTCATCTTACGATGTTTAGTGACTTCATACTTAATCTTCATCTTACGATGTTTAGTGACTTCATACTTAATCTTCATCTTACGATGTTTAGTGACTTCATACTTCTTTATTAATGTAATCTTCATCTTACGATGTTTAGTGACTTCAAACTTCTTTATAAATGTAATCTTCATCTTACGATGTTTAGTGACTTCATACTTCTTTATTAATGTACGATAAGAAAGCATGTTACAAGGCTATCTCTTATATGAATTTTTGTACGAAATTGTCTTAATCCGACAGTGAAGTTTCTAACATATTCGTAATAACATTTCACTTAACACCACGAAACTAGTGACGCAGTAAACAAAATAAACGAAAACGTGAATTCGATTTCACTGTGGGCACACAAATTTGGATTAAGGTTAAATCCAGAGAAATCGCAAGCAATCGTAATGGGACATAATCGTCTACGAAGCACTCTTGATAGTAGTACTATACCACATATAATATTGAATGGGATTATTGATAAATACAGTGAAACAGTTAAAAATCTTGGCATTTTTATGGATAGCGATCTAAATATTGGAACACTCAAGTAACACACATTTCCAAAAGAATATTTTCTCAACTTCACGCCTTGTTCCATATGAAAGAATTTCTACCACTTAGGCTAAAAAATAATCTTATTCAGACGCTTGTAATGCCCCATTTTGATTATTGCGATTCCTTGCTAACTAATGTAAGTTCACTCCTAGCTGAGAGACTACAACGTAGTAATATGTGCATACGATTCATCTGCAATACTCGTAAATTTGACCATATAACACCTTCCCGCCAGTTACTTTCATGGGTGCGTCTGAAGGAACGAAGAACAATACATTCACTCTCTCGTCTGTTTAGAATCCTGCATACTTCTACTCCGAATTATCTGTTATCGCGCTTTCAATTTCTTACAACTCTTCGAAACCGACATCAAGCACTTCTTTCTATCTCTCATCATAGAACATCTTTATACTCATCTTCCTATACTGTAGAAACACCTCGCCTCTGGAATTCGTTACCTAATGACGTCAGGGACTGCCGGACTTTATCACAATTCAAAATTAAATTGGAAAATTTTGTCTTAGTTAATGTTTTTAGGTATTGCTAGAAGTATTGATTTGTGTTTTTTTTCTTTTTCTTTTTTTAATCTAGATTAAAATTGCAAGTTTCTTGTTTATGTTCGTTAATTAGTTAGGATAAAATTAATTATGATACTTAATCACTCATTTAAAGTTTGTGTGGCTGCAACCTGTGTATATTTTTGTGTAGCTTACTTTGTTTATAGTGTTTTTATCTCTCTCTTTATTTCTTGTGTAGCTTTATTTTGTATATAGTGTATTTTTTTATGTTTCTTTCTAATATTGTATTTGTATTCCTGGTGTTGTGGAAGAGAAGGCCTGATGGCCTTAACTACACCAGAATAAATAAATAAATAAACAAACAAACACAAACACACAAACAAACAAACAAACAAATTCTTGTTGAAGATTAAAAATCATTTTCTCAAACTTGGAAAATGTGTGTAAGAAACAAATCGAGTGGTTAACAAATTTCTGTTAGTTTTTCAGAATTTAATATTATTGCATCGTAACAATGGAGGCATTTGTTTCAGCACGGAATAACTAAATCTCCCTCTTGTGTCTACTTCTCAACACTTTTTTTATTTTTATTCTTTATCTTGTTTTCTTTTGAGTTAGCAACATAAATTTCTGCTCCTGAAATGCGAGTAAATACTAAGAAAGTATAAAATAACTTGATGTTCTGTCGTAATTATAAAATGATACTGAATAAGACATGAGCTTGATATTCGCTTTTCGAACCTCTCGTTTCTTCGCATCTGATTGTTTCAAATTAGTGCCTTTCCCGTTAACGCACATTCTGACCAGACGTATTTTAGCTGTACCACTCAGCATAGTACAAAACCAGTTAGGTTTGTGTCATCCACCTTCTCGGCAAGCAGTTTCTATTATATTCTGAATGGTATCCATGGCGTGTTTAATTCGTAACCTTACAGAAAAAAAAATACTGGATGGACTGTGATATCCAAGGTCACACAAGCTATTCAAGAATCGTGCATGTGGATGGTCGTTCCTTGAGCCGGCCCTCTACCCTAACAGCGCATCAGACTGCTAACTAGAGGCAAGATGACTGCGGATTCACGTCTATTCTGGGACAGAGAATTTGTAAGCTTCCGCATTATAAATACAGGGACATCATTTTATTTTTACTAACATTTTTAATATTAACTTGCCTATACCTCTGGATCAACGACGTTTGCTACCCCTTCCACGACTGAAGTTCGATGATACTGGCGTAATATACAAACAAATCACTTTACTAGGTATAGGAGATAAGAAAAGTAGTTCATCCATTACGTAAAATAGGAAATATCGCGATTTTGAGTTTGATAATTTTCATTAAGTTTTTGTTTAATCAAAATACAGTACAGTATTAACAATGAGTGTTTTTATTCACAAACTGAGCTGTCCATGTGGACGTATTCATTATGCTGTGTATATTATACTGTCTACACCACATTAGCGTACAATATAGAAAATGAAGTTAAATTGAAAAATAACCACAATATGGATATTTAAACACATTTTTTAAAATGGTGGCCGTTCATTTCGACACAGGCTTCAGTTCTAATGTGCATATTATCGCACTATAGACTATTGTACCTAATCCCAATTACCAGTTTCGTCCTTCGTACTAGCAACTCATGTTGAAATAATTCTGTACCTACTCTATGAAAGAGTACCTTACGTACTGTAAATTCAATCTTCACTTCTGCCCGATCCGAAAAGATAAAATTATTCAGACATATTGCCTACTGTCCGTCCGAGTGGTTACGTCGTAGGATCGTAGAAAGGAGGGAAATCACGTGACAGTTAATTACTTAACGAGGCCCTTTTATTTAAGTTATTTTAAACAGTTGTATAATATTACGTAGACGTCTAATTACTAACAGAAATTAATGTTCTCAGAAAAGATCTAAGACAGCCTAACCACTAGCTGGCGAATAAAAGCTGGTGGGCGGGAAGCCGGGATACGACGTAGGCAAATGGACGACAGTACCTGTGCGAAAATGATTCAATATTTAAAGCTCTTTCGTCAGTGGAAAACGCGAACATATTTTTGGAACGTACTGTTTACTATAACTGTAAGCTTATATGCGGTCTTGGATCTGTGTGTAAGACGGTGGAACTTCATTAGTAGAAGGGGTGGGAGTGAAGTACATTCAAAAACTCAGATACAATAAAAATTGAAGTAAAAACAAAGTGATGTCCCTGTATATGTTGCAAGTACAGTCTGAAATCTCACAGTTTCTCATTATGGCTAATGTCTATCCAAGCAAGAACGGTACTAGACCGAAACAATGTGTTGTCACTGACTGATCTGTGATTGGTTGAAAGCCACCTACATCACTCATTATGCGCGTCTAAAATTCGGTTAAACACTCAAGACCTCTCGACATAACGAAATATATACCGAAAGCTGAGTAACATGGTGCTTTATATTATATTTCACTATTTCCAGAAATATGAAGCAGTAATTAGGAGAGGGAGAGACCGATTCATTAGCGAAGTGATATCTCCATATTTCTATTACATGTATTCGCGGGGATGTTCTGGCGACTTCGTTAGAATTAGCTTCCTCACACAGGTGTTTCGACACTTGTCAGCATCGGACAGATTTAGGGCCACCTTGAGCGGGGTTTTCGTATAGAGACTCGATGAAGCATAAAACCCTAAAGTCGGACTAGACCCGTGGGAAAGATACTGCCAAGCTTGGGTTTTCCAAAGAACGGGTATTCTTGTGAGATATACAAACTAATTTGAGGTTATGGGAAATCCATAGTTTAAATTTAGAGATGACATATTTCGCGCCCAATAAGAAGAGATCTTGGTCCAGCTTATGAGGTCACTTTGGACCAATAGGGAATAGATTTTAGGCCAGTTAGTGACGTAGTTTTTAACCAATAGAATAGTTAGTTTTAGCGTAGGATAGGTTTTTATAAATAAGGGTGACGGGGAGCGGAGATGACGACTACTATTCCGCTTCGGAGCGGAGATCATCAAAACAACTTTACTTCGTGTCGGCGGCCCTACATACAGGGCAGAATAACTACTTCGTTTGGTGTCGACAGGACTACTATTTCGCTTCGTGTCAGAGTGTACTGGACAGAGTATTGAATTTGTAGTATCGGATAGAGCTTATCCAGAGCCGCCATAGAGTCGATACAAAAGGCGATCAACGATTGAATTATATGTCAGCCGGAAATACATATTCTAGAGTTTACCAAGTGGATAGGACAATAAACTCATAGTTTTGAAGTTTACGCTGCCTTTTATTTAAGTAGCCGGCTTGGTATTATTCCCGACATCAACCTATACCACAACCGTACCTCGGCTACCCTGAGTGAATCTCACGCAACATCGAGACGCACCCACCCTCAAATGGCGCCCAACGTGTGGTCACAATAACCACTCACCCTCAAATGGCGTCCAACGTGGGAACTCAATAACGACTACCACCCACAAATGGCGCCCAACGTGGGGCCACAACAATAACGACACCACCCACAAATATAATCAAGTACCATACATCTATTTTATTTCTTACGCCAAATTGAGACGTGGACCGAAAAGTACCGAGTTGACGCACCATTACAAAGAGAGATTATTTATTTCAAACAGCCTTTATTTAAGATTAATGCAAGTCATAAATAATAACTCCTAGTACGATGTTAACTATGTAACTATAGTATTTCTAAACCCAATTCCTAAACTAATGTAATCTATATATTATTTTAATGTACCGAAGTACATATGATATTTCCATGCAGATATTCTGCGTCATCATACGATGAAATAGTAATGGAACGGAGAAAAATTCTCTCCGGCGCCGGGATTTGAACCCGGGTTTTCAGCTCTACGTGCTGATGCTTTATCCACTAAGCCACACCGGATACCCATCCCGGCGTCGGACAGAATCGTCTCAGTTTGTTCCAACTCTTGGGTTCCCTCTAGTGGCCGCCCTCTGCACTACGTCATAGATGTCTATGAACGTAGGACTGAAGTCCACACATGTGCTGAGGTGCACTCGTTATAAGTGACTAGTTGGCCGGGATCCGACGGAATAAGCGCCGTCTTAATTCACGAAGTGATTTACGCATATCATATATATTATTTTAATGTACCGAAGTACATATGATATTTCCATGTAGATATTCTGCGTCATCATACGATGAAAGAGTAGAACTGAAAACCCGGGTTCAAATCCCGGCGCCGGAGAATTTTTCTCCGTTCCATTGCTCTTACATCATATAATGTAATCTAACCTAAAGTAATGTAACCTAATCTAAGTTCAGCTAATGTAATTTAATCGAAGCTAAACTAATGTGATGAAATAAAAGTTAACGTAAATTAAATTAACCTAAAAAGCTGATTTAACCTAATTTAAACTATCTTAATAATATAAGCTAATTTAGACCAATATAAGCTTAGACGAACCTAAACTAACTTAGAGCAACTCAACTTGAAACAGTCTAGGGCAACTTAAATCAGCGAAATGTTACTCATACCAACTTAAGAAATTTAAACCAGCTTGGCATCATTCAAACCAGTCTAGAGCTCTTAAATTACCCTAAGGCTAGTAATATCTAACTAAGGCAACTTAAGCTAGCCTAAAGCAATCTAATCGAACCTAACAAACCTTAAACCGACATAAGGCAAATTAAACTAAAAATAAGACAACATCCTAAGGTAAATTATCTTAACCTAATACAACCTAACTTTAACTTAAGTTATCTTATCCAAATAAACATAAGCCAGTATATCTGCGGCAAATAATTATTTACAAAAAATATAATAATTGCATATGATCAGGAAAATTGTTATTTATTGTTCAGTTTTGTAATTCGATTGGTAAATCGTAATAGCGGAAGAAGAGGCTTATAGAACTGCTTGTTTATTAATAGTCGTATAGCTTGGTCTAAAAGCTTGGTATACGGTTTCTCACATGTTACTCTGAAGTTCGGGTCTTGTACTGACCTAGTCATGCAGGAATTCGGCGTGAGTTTTCTTTTAAACGTGACGTATTGTCTAGTTTAAATACGTTACCCGTAGGGCCACGAAGTTAATATTTTATTTGCAAGCCAAAGGTGAAGGTGAAGTTCAATGTGAAGGAGTGTCCTTGTCACTGAAGCCTATGCCGTGCCTTGAATTTGGATACAGAATTCTCAACTCCAGACAGATTGCAGGGGGTTAAAGGCTCATTACATTATTGCCAAAATTAAAGTCACGATAATAATCAATAGCGGATGTCTTCCTAATTTTGACAGGTTGATTTAATTACATTTATTTTGTTTTTATTCTTTACTTTCTTTTCGACATCTACAGCTGAAGTCTGTAATTTCATTGTACTTAATTTCTGTACAGTAGATTGGATAGACAGACAGGAATTCACGTGACTTAAGTCAGCAACATTTTCGTCATTCACATAAGAAAACAAAGGATATCGGATTGACATCGTATAAATGCTAATGCACAAGATTGGAATCATGACTCACGACCATTCAAATGTATGGCAAAATCATTCAACAAATGACCCTTTTACGTAAAGAATAAAATTTCGGAATACAGCACAGATACATAAATGAGGGTAAAGCATATATTATATTGAATGGAATGATAAACTTTGGTCAACAGATAACACCTGACAGAAAATTAAAATTAATTCATTCATAGTTTTTGCCAGGGGCTGGTTTTTCATTGCAAAAGCAGCATTCTCCAATCTTTCCTATTTTCTCCCTTCGTCTTAGTCTCCTCATACGATCCGTGTATCTTAATGTCGCATACCATCTGATAACTTCTTCTGCCACGAACATTTTTCCCGTTCATCATTCCTTCCAGTGCATTCTTCAGTGTACAGTTTTTTCTCAACCAGTGACTTAACAGATTTCTCTTTTTCTTCCTGATCAATTTCAGCATCATTATTTCTTCACCCATACTTTCCAATACAGCTTCATATCTTATTCTGTCCGTCCATTTCACATGTTCCATTCTTCTCCATGTCCACAAAATTAAAATTACACGATGTAATTTCAAAGAACGCCCTAACATTTGGAATTGATACAAAACACATCAAAAACAGTTTGAAGCGGCACAAATGCGTTTTCTAAAGCTACTCGTAGTTCTAGGATTTATTCGTTTACACAGAAAAAGAATAGGGACGTTAGAAGTACTTAAAACGTTGTCGAGGAATTTAATAACAACCGTAGTGGCTGAAACAAATCGCGGGAGTATGGACAACAACATACTTACAAACCTAGCATTATCTTCTTTTGGTTATGATATCTATATTTATCTATTCTTCATTCTTTTTTATTTTGTATTTTTCATTTATATCTGTACCTGAGTCTTTTATTTACGTAGTATATATTTGTCTATTTTTTTTCATTTTTCATTTGAATTTATACTTGTACCTTGTATTTGTATCTGTTTTTATCTCTTTTTTCATGTTATCTCCAATTTTATGTTCTAAGCAAATATTTGAACTGTCTATTGTAATTAGGGCTTTGGCCTGTTACAGACATAAATAAATAAGTAAATAAATAAATAAACTTTATCATGTAAAACTAAGGTAAAAGGGACTTGCATCCAAAGTCAAGATGGATGATTGCTGATAATCCCATGACATGACATTAAGACTCCTAAACTGATATGTTCAAGACGATTATGATGATGATGATGATGATAATAATAATAATAATAATAATAATAATTATTATTATTATTAATATTATTATTAATTTATTCATTCATATATAGTATTCTGCCCAAGGGCAGGGCTTTCACTTCAAACCCAGCATTCTTCAGTCTGTCCTATTTTCTGCCTTCCTCTTAGTCTCCTCATAAATGATCCATATACCTTAATGTCATCTTCTATCTCTAACCCTTCTCCCGTTCACCATTCCTTCCAGTGCATCCTTGAAAAGGCAGTTTCTTCTCAACCAGTGATCCAGCCAATTCCTTTCCCTCTTTCTATCAGTTTCAGCATCATTCTTTCTTCACCCACTCTTTCCAACACAGTTTCGTTTCTTATTCTGTCTGTCCATTTCACACGTTCCATTCTTCTCCATGATGATGATTACGATGATGATGATAAATGTTGTTATTTTTTCTACAATCTTATACGATATTTAAAAATGTATATTCGTAGACAGCCATCGGCGTAGCTCAGTCGGATGAGGCGCTTGGGCCTGCTGACCTGGAGTTGTGTCCAGGCGCAGGTTCGATTTCGGCTTGAGCTGATTGCGTGGATGGCTTTTTTCCCCGAGGTTTCTCCCAACCGTAAGGCGAATATCATGTAATCTATGACGAATCCTCGGTCTCATCTCGCAAAATACCATCTATCACTATCACTAATCCCATGCACGCTAAATGACCGAGCAGTTGATACAGCATCGTTAAATAACCAACTAAAAAAGTATATATATGCTCGTAGATTTATTTTTAATGGAAAAATATCTGTACTACCTTCCGTTGAAAATTGACCGGTGTTGATTCCACGAACTATCAGATTGCGTCATCCTCCTCGACGTATTCTTTGCTCCCCTCAATGTCCCGCGCTCCGTAATCGTTTACGATGTCTCATACAACGATAGTGGCAACATCAGTGCTCATCAGTCATGTAACAGTGAACGCGTACTATCTCTTTTATTTAACGAACTTTTTATTGCCAGACTTCATTATATTAACTTGACATAATGATTACATCACACTAGCTATTATCTTATCCATAAGCTTATTAATACTATTTTAGATTAAAATAAATATACATCTTGATTACACAACTTTTAACACTATATCACTTCGGAACATGTATTGTATGTCTCTCTTGTTAAATTCTATAGTACCTGGTTAACATGTTTCGATCTGTTATTGACCTCCTTCAGAACTGGTTGTTGCTGGTCTTGGCGCCTTTTGTTTTGTTTCCTGTGGGGGTGTGTTTGTGTAGTGTAATGTGGAGTCAAAGTGTGTGTTCTGAAATTGAGTTGTGTGGTGAGATTTTCACCAGAAACTAAACACACTAGAACAATACGAAATATACAGACACACAAAAACACATCCAAATGAAATTCTCAACACACAACTCAATTTCAGAACACACACTCTTTGACTCCACATTACACTACACAAACACACCCCCACAGGAAACAAAACAAAAGGCGCTAAGACCAGGAACAACCAGTTCTGAAGGAGGTCAATAACAGACCGAGACGTGTTAATAGAACGATAGAATTTAGCACAAGAAAGACATACAGTACGTATTTCGAAGTAAAATAAATAATTTTAAGTCTACTTTCATGAATAATAATACAAGCTGTATTTAGATCGTGGCATATTATTCTACTTAAATTTGATCTGATATTTTTTCTCCTTGTCTGTCTCTAAGTTTCTTTATTTATTTTCACGTAAAATAATCAAGAAAATAAATATGCAACGTTCACAGCAAGAGATAATATTAGAAACAGATAGATGCGGTACCTCAGGCTTTTGCCATATATTTTGAACTTAGTATGGTCCATACATATTGCTTTAGCCCATACCTGCACAAACAGCGCTCAACGAGTGCGCGCGCTCCTTCGGAGCGGGAGAGCTGTGTTTACCGCTCGCCGAAACGGAGAGGAAGATACGTCAGAATGACATAGACTTGTATAGGTAGAGGAGAGGGAAACGACCACTCAGTTATATAGTGGAGTGCAGTGTGTAGGCCTATTCTCAGTAACTGTTTCACGTTGCTTACCTACTGCTACAGTACAGTATGGAGGAATCTAAAAGACGGAACATAACATTTAACTATTTGGAGCTCGAACTTATTGGTCTTCAATGTGACGTAAGGGCTAAAGATCGTTTGGATAATACTACTAGCCTAGTTGAGTTTTACAAGACTAAACATTAGCAATAATATCCATGACTACACAGGCTGGCTGTGAAAGTGATTGCTATGTTTGGCTCAACATTTATATTTGTGAGCAACTGTTTTCTATAATCAACTTTAATAAAAGGACGCATCGAACATCTGTAACTGATGTTTCATTACGATCAGTAGGCTACTGTTCCTTTCAGCTGCCAACAGCATAAAACCCCGTTTTAATGTACTGATAAATAAAAATATAACAAAATAATATTGTACATTTAAGTAGCTATAGAATTTCCATTATTTCTGTAAAAATAAATATTTCTTTATTAATTAATAATAGTCCAAGATAGTTTTGCAAACACTGAACGGGAATTCATTTCATAAACACTCGTAATAGTACTTCCTTTTGTGTATATTTTGTACGAGATCACCCCTTCTTCTTGTCGACCCTTATACAGAGCGCAGTCAATATCTGCCTCCGCTCATGAGCTGTGAGCCGGCTCGGAAAGCGCAAACCTTGTGCAGGCCTGCTTTAGCCTATTTCATTGATTTATATACGCAAGTTTATCCAAATGACGGAGATAATTCAAAATTAAGATAAACCTGTTACTTTGTAGTAAGAGAAACTGGTACACAGGTGTGTGTGTGTGTGTGGAGCCTGGAACACAGGTTATGCTAATATGTTAGTAATTACAGGTGTGACGTATAGAACTGAGATAATCCGGAAATACTGTCAAACTAGAGAAACGAATTACATACCAGCATGAGACAGTATCCTGTACGTCTATACGTTATTGCCTGAAACCGTTGTGGATTCTAAGAGCTAATTTTTTATTACCTAGTTTCGTTCTGTTGTACCGTAGGGTACATCTGCGTGTGTTCTAGCCAAGCGGTATAAAACACTCAAGTCTCTAATGTATGCAAACTAGCACACACCGAAAGAGAAGGTTTAGAGAGAGGAAGTCTGCGGATTTCACACTATAACGTGAACTGCAATAAATTTCCCATTTTCTACTCAGATGGAAGTCTTTTAAGAAAACACGGACCTGACTTAATTTACTTGAGTGGAGCTTCAACCGCAATGGGATTGTAATTACGATTCCTCCATCATTACAACCACCACACTATCACCACCACTACCACCACCACCATCACCACCATCACCACCATCACCACTACCACCACCACCACCACCATCACCACCACCACCATCACCACTACTACCACCACCACCATCACCACTACCACCACCACTACCACCACCACCACCACCACTACCACCACCACCATCACCACCACCACCACCACCACCACCACTATCACCACCACCACCCACCATCACCACCACTACCACCACCACCATCACCACTTCCAACACTACCATCACCATCACCATTACCACTACCACCATCACCATCACCACTACCACCACCATCACTACCACCACCATCACCACTACCACCACAATCACTACCACCACCATCACCACCACCACCATCACCACCACCATCACCACCACCACCATCACCATCACCACCACCACCATCACCACTACTACCACCACCACCATCACCACCATCACCACCACCACCATCACCACTACTACCACCACCACCATCACCACTACCACCACCACCACATCACCACCACCACTACCACCACCACTATCACTACCACCACCACCACCACTACCACCACCACCACCCACCATCACCACCACTATCGCCACCACCATCACCACTACCACCACTACCACCACCACCATCACCACTACCACCACCACCACCACCACCACATCACCACCACCACTACCACCACCACCACTATCACTACCACCACCACTATCACCACTACCACCACCACAACCATCACCACTACCACCACCACTCGTTTCTTGCAGACATTTTAAAATAATTTGTTTCATGTGACCAAGATTTCAGTTATTTTTATATTTCACTTAATTCTTTATATGTTTTTGTTAAACAGTATGTTTACGCTATGTAATCTCTTGCTTATAGGCTATTCTTCCTAATGTATTGTATTTTGTATGTCAACATAAGCGGAAAAGCAAATGTCTCCAGCACTTTTAACAGAGAGTTAAGGATGTACCGAAATACATATGATATTTTCATGCAGAAATGTATTTATTTATTTTTTATTTATTTATTTATTTATTTATTTATTTATTTATTTATTTATTTATTTATTTATTTATTTATTTATTTATTTATTTATTTATTTATTTATTTATTTATTCTGGCAGAGTTAAGGCTTTGAGGCCTTCTCTTCCACACTACCAGAAGTAAAATACATATTGAAACAATGACAAAAATACGAATGTCATATTTAAATATAAAAATAATTTTCATGCACATTAACACACTTACATGGGCTATAATGAAATATTAACTAAACATGATACATAATTAAGTTATTTATAATTCATATCCTAATTATACTTTATGATAGGCCTAAATGACAATTTAAGTTATATACACATAGAATAACCTATGAAAATCGGCTAACACTCACAAATCAATTTCATGTAAAAGTATGTAATTCTTAATTTAAATTGATTAACCGTTCGACAATCCCTGACATGACGAGGTAAGGAATTACATAGGCGACAAACTGACAATGTGAAAGAGTATACATAAAAAGAGGTACGGTGACGAGGAATGGATAATAAGTCCTGATGTTGATTCCGTAACGTTGTAAGATATTCAAAGCGAGTTCTCAGATATTTTGGAGTAGAAGTGAATAATATTCTAAACATAACAGATAAAGAATTTGCTATTCTACGTTCCTTTAGGAGAATCCAAGAAAGAACTTCAAAAGATGGCGTTATATGGTCAAATTTACGAGTATTGCATATGAAGCGGACACACACATTATGAACACGTTGTAGTCTTTCAACTAAATTGACAGTTATATTTGTCAAGAGAGATTCGCAGTAATCAAAATGGGGCATCACTAGCGATTGAATAATGTTTCTTTTTATGGAAAGAGGCAGACAGTTTCGTAAGTGATTTAGAGTGTGGAGCAATGAAAATGTTTTCTTACAGATGTGAGTTACTTGACTGTTCCAATTAAGATCTCTGTCCATTAATAATCCAATATGTTTTACAGTGTCGCTATACTTAATAAACGATCCATTTATTGACAGTCTTGGTATGGTTTTGTCGTCAATTGTACTGAGTAAGCGCTGATGTCCCATTACAATTGCCTGCGCTTTTCCTGGGTTTAACCTCAGTCCAAACCTTTGTGCCTACAGATACAGTAGATAGAGTTTAGGTCTTCAGTCATTATGATCACTGTATCATTAGTTCATCAGGACGAAAGCGTGTATAGATCTGTAAATCGTCAGCAAAAAAGTGGTATCTGCAGTGCTGTATGGTTTTTGTCACGTCGTTAATATATATCGTAAATAGTAGAGGACCTACTGCGTCATCATATGATGAAGGATGGATGGAACGGAGAAACATTCTCTCCGGCACTGGAATTTGAACCGTAATGAGTGCACCTCTGCACATAGTGTGTTGGACATTGTGCCACGGTCTCACATCTGTGACGCAGTGCATGAGGGTTGGCCGCTAGAGGGAACCTAAGAGGTGGAACTTAAACTGAGAGGATTCAATCCGGCATCGGAATGGGAACCCGGTGTGGCTTAGTGGATAGAGCGTCAGCTCATAGAACTGAAAACCCGGGTTCAAATCCCGGTGCCGGAGAGAATTTTTCTCCGTTCCATTAATCCTTTATCATATAGAGTTTTTAGTGGTTACTGCATATTGTAAGTGTATATCTTCTTCTAAATGAATTTAAAATGATATAATATAAAGATTTTCAAAGAATATAATTATAAACTAAGCTCAATTTATATCTCTGACTTTACGGTACAGGTATGTACTGAATACATTTAATGTTACAGTCCCATAACTCAAAAACCTGACGTGCTATGATAAATCTGAATACAGATCTGGAATCTGCGCATCAATTTCAGTATAAAACAATTGAAATTTCCTCAGTAGCAGACAAAAATGTTTTTTTTTTGTAGACCAGTGTAATAATATACATTCTGCCTATGTATTTTGTGTATCTAATATTTGTATATAAAGTGTGTTCATTAAGTACCTCTGGAATATTACTCATAACATCTTAAATTTTAATTTTACATAAAGTTTTATACAAAAGCTGTTGAAGTTAAACCATACAATATGATACCAGTGTTCGAAAGAAAGTTAATTATTTAGGCATACAGGATGTGACAGTAAACTTTATTTTTTTAAATGGGTTCCTATTATAAGATTTACATATTCCGAATCTCTATTAAATTTTCCGTATGGATGCGTAGAAATGTTACCCATTCACCCGTTTAATGTTTTTTTTAACTATCTATTAAACGTGTTACATGAACTTCAAACGTAAGAAAATTAAATATGTAAAATCATGCTGAATAGACCATAAAATTAACAAAACACTATCACTAACCAAACTTGACAACAGATACTCAAAATGAGAACCATTCGCAGCTAAACGATGTCTCAGTCTATCACGAAAACAGGCCATTGTCTTTCTCACAGTTACAAGGCTGATCTGTTACATCTCATATCTACAATCACGTAGAGTAGGCCATGAAATTAAACAAAAAACTGACATTGTTCAACAATGAACAGTTTAAATTACATTTACACCTATTTTTTGTATTATTTTTAATTCACTGCGGAATTGCGCTCGGACATGTGTTCGATTCCCGCTTAAGCTAATTACCTGATTGGGATTTTTCCCCGAGGTTTTCCCAAACCGTAAGGCGGATGTCAGGTAATCTATGGCGAATCCTCGGTCTCATCTCGCCATCACCAATCCCATCGACACTAAATAACCTAGTAGTTGATACAACGTTATTAAATAACAAGTAAAAAATGCACAGTTATTAAAAAAACTTTGTTTGAGGTGCTAATATTTACAAAGATTCAAAATTTCAAATTAGTAATTATTTTGCAAGTGCTAATTCTGAGTATTAAAACATGTACACGACACACATTTGTGAGCAATACTATAAATTTTGAAGGTGTTTCATCAAATAATTTGACAGTAAAGGTAAAGGTTGGTAATATTATGATACTAATAATATTATTACAGTATGTTTTGAGAATTTTTTACAATTTTACTGAGCGAGAGAAGGACCACTTTTGTGCAGAAACTTGTCCACGAACATTCCCTTAGTACGTTGACGCAAAAAATCCGATCTTCCTCTCGCTCAATAAAATTGTGAAAAATTCTCAAAAAGAACTATCATAATATTATTAGTATCACAATATTACCAACCTTTACCCTACATAAATTTCACAAAAACACTGCACTCTTTCTTTACACACATTACATGACATTTATGCAGTGGAAAGAATCGATATAAAATCTATATTCTATCGATACTGGTAGTGCTAAATATCGATCCCTGTCGGAAGAAAAGTCTTTCCTTCATAAATTATGCCTTGTGCTGATATCACGTGATTTAAACGGAAATGAAGATCATGAAAATTACTGCCGATTCATTATACTGATCTTTATTTCTGCTACTAGCCGTACCCGTGCGCTCTGCTGCACCTGTTAGAAATAAAAATAAAGTAATTACACAATTAAAATAGGACGTTTGATCCAGGGAACATTGGTGTTTGATAGAAGAATAAATCGTTTAATATGTCTCTTAATTTAAATTGTGTTTAAATAATTAAAATGCGGTCATTTTGGTCCAGAGAGCAATCATTTGGTGCAATGACAATTCCTTTAACATGTTTCTTAATTATTGTTATTACATGCAACCATAGTTTAATGAAGATTGACATATCATTTAGTTTTAATGTGTATACTTTATATTACTTGCTATATGTTTCAGAAGTTACTGTAATAACGTTGTAGAATTATGTCCATCTAGAGAAAATACACTTTCCAATGGTGAAATAATAATTAAACAATTAATTAGCTTCCGATATTACTTCATACAAACATTCTCTGTAGGCTATGTTTAATAGCTTTCGATTGTTGTTGTCCAAGGCCCCGTATAGACGAAGTCATTTCTTTTTATTTCAGTTGTATTTGTACTTTGAATAATGATTAAAACAAAACCTCCCACCTCAACATATTCCGACCCCACTATAGCCAATTGGCTTGTCGTCAGCACTACATGTCATCCTGCTCAAGGTTTTCCCGTGGTTTCCCTTGAGCAATAAGACAAATGTCGGGATGAGCCCTAAAAGAAATGGGCCACGGACCACTTCCCTTCCCCTCACTCTTTCTCTTCTACTATCACAAAGAACTTGCAAATTTCTTAGATAACAACTCTGTATTATGATAATAGGGGAAAATAAATATATAGTAAGTTCACAGGGCTAACGGCTTTGAAGCTGGGTACCTGGTTCAAATGAAGTGCACTGGTAGCAATCTAAAACATGGGGGCATGAGATAGTTACTCTGCCTGCCATTAAAATTTCACTTCAAATATATCCCCAAGGTAAAAAAAAATATATATATTTCAGCACAGAGCCTTAGATGGCGTTGTTATTGTAATTTAAAACTCATTTATCTCATTAAATAACAGTCTTATCAAAATGTTGTATAGAATAAAACTTATCGGAAATTATTTTTAAAGAAACTTTTGTTATGTAACATTTTTTTATTAAAATCAATAATATGCGAGATATTTCGATTTATTTAATTCAGGCTCCCTCATAATCCCCCTTTTAAATAAAGTATTTTGAATGCCATACAGCCTAAAATCTAAGTTAAAACGAACTTAATTTATATTCCAATTTTCATATAAATCGGTTCAGCCATTATCGCGTGGAAAGGTAACAAACATCCAGGAAGACAGACAGACTTACAAACAAAAATTTCAAAAAAGCGATTTTTCGGTTTCAGGATGTTTAATTATACATGTTAACACCAATTATTTTTGGAAAATCGAAAATTACCGGATAAAAATTATGGCTACAGATTTATTATTAGTATAGATTATTCTTGGAACTAATACAGCTGTTATCTCACATGTTCCACTATGAATTTAGCTTTCAAGCACACTGATTCTTTACATATATGGATATGTAAAAAAAAGAAACAACGGTCTTTTAATATACAGTATCTCTTAACGTAACGAGCTGACATGCCGAAGCATAACTACAAACACTATGCCCGCGCATGTAAAAGAAGTAATGTTTGTTAATTTAAGTAAATGTATTTAGCACTCGTAACATATGCATGGTTTTTCTGTTCCTACTATTTACAACACACTTGGTGAGATATGCTTCGACTTCAGTATGTAACATTCTTTATTTCATATGTTCCTTTTTTGACACTTCTCTTGTTCAACTATTCTCGAAAATGCGTTCTTGGCAAACGTTCATTCTATAAGTAACGACTACTCAAATATCACGCAGAATGCAAATACAATGGGTGTCCATGACGCTTTTACTTCTACATACAGGTGCACTTTACAGTATAAATGTCAGTAGAAAAAATTAACTTAGTCTACTTTTGTCACCTACTTTATTTGTCTACACAAGTGATATTCAGTTATTTGTTTATACTCACATATTATTGCTATATTGCTACATATTATTAATTTTATTACATACAAGATTAATAAAAACTTGTTTGACCAAAAATATCGGTCAGCGCGTCTGGCTGCGAAACCAGGTGGCCCGGGTTCGAATCCCGGTCGGGGCAAGTTACCTGGTTGAGGTTTTTTCCGGGGTTTTCCCTCAACCCAATACGATCAAATGCTGGGTAACTTTCGGTTCTGGACCCCGGACTCATTTCACCAGCATTATCACCTTCACATCATTCAGACGCTAAATAACCTAGATGTTGATACAGCGTCGTAAAATAACCCAATAAAATAAAATAAAAATTGACCAAAAATATGGATTACCCAACAAAATTTAATTTATACAGATATTAATGTATTATGTATATTAACGGATGAAGTTACAGGAGGATGGAGAAAATTACACAACACAGAACTGCACGCATTGTATTCTTCACCTGACATAATTAGGAACATTAAATCCAGACGTTTGAGATGGGCAGGGCATGTAGCACGTATGGGCGAATCCAGAAATGCATACAGAGTGTTAGTTGGGAGGCCGGAGGGAAAAAGACCTTTGGGAAGGCCGAGACGTAGATGGGAGGATAATATTAAAATGGATTTGAGGGAGGTGGGATATGATGATAGAGAATGGATTAATCTTGCTCAGGATAGGAACCAATGGCGGGCTTATGTGAGGGCGGCAATGAACCTCCGGGTTCCTTAAAAGCCAGTAAGTAAGTATTAATGTATTAACTATTGAAGAAATTTATAAACATAGTTTACTAACTTACTACCACAGAAATCAAATAAAACATAAATCTAATCGACATGAATATCGTACTCGAAAACAAAAGTCTACTTTCCCATTAATTGAGCCTAAATGTCATACAAGTGCAGCTCTTAAACACGGTGCTAGTTTCGGCCCAAGACTTTATAATAAAATTAGAAACCATTTTCAAAATTTGAAATATTTTAAAATTGAAGCTTTTAAAAAAGAAATTTGTAAAATTATCCATTATATATAATATTAACAAATGTGTGTATTTTTTTACCTTTTATTTCTGTCGACTACATTCATGTTTTTATTGGATATCACTGGCTTCTGTCGGATTGTCAATTTATATTAAATGTGTATTTTTCTCTCTTTTTCTCTTTCTTCTTTATTTTTCTCTTGTGTTGTATTTATTTGCTTGAATTAAGTTACTTACTATTTAGTAAACTGTCCTTGTAAATTTTCTGTTATAGGCCTATTATTGACTAAGACCACACCGTACACGAGCCTGGCTCTTACGGTAGTGGCTAGAAACATTTTTGTTTTATAAATTTAATTTGTACTCACTAGCTAGCTAGTTAAATAAAAAAAAATAAATATGTACACAAACATTTATTGTAATTATTAGGCTATTATGAAGTACCAAAGTACATATGATATTTCCGTGCAGTAATTCTGCGTTACCATATGATGAAAGATGGGTAGAACAGAGAAAAATTCTCTCCATCACCGGGACTCGAACCTACGTTTTCAGCTCTATGTACCGGAGAGAATTTTTCTCTTCCACCCATCCTTCATCTTATGGTAACACAGAATTACTACACTGAAATATCATATTTACTTCGGTACATCATAATAATATGATACGCGTAAGTAATTACTTAGTGATTCAAGACGGCGCTCATTCCGTTGGATCTCGGCCACTTAGTCACTCGTAATGAGTGCACCTCTGTACATTGTGTGTTGGACATTGTGCCACTGTCACATATTCTGTGACACAGTACATGAGAATAGCACAGTCTAGTATATACAGTCACGAAGCTCAATACGTAGTAAATATACAAACATTAGGTAGTTGCTCACCACCAGGATCGCTAATATCGCCTCATTACAGGCAATGCAAAATAATACCGGCACAGTCTATTGTTTCTAGCACCCTCAAAACTCAAGCTTCGTGACTGTATATAGTAGACTATGAGAATAGGCCACCTAAGGGAAAACTGAGAGGCATTCAATCCTGCATCGAATTGGAATCCGGCGTGACTTAGTGGATAAAGCGTCAGCACATAGAGCTGAAAACCCGGGTTCGAGTCCCGGTGCCGGAGAGAATTTTTTCTCTTTTCTATCCATCCTTCATTTATTGTAGGTAATATTATAGAGGAAAATAGTCTCTTATGGGTTGATGTTTAATATGGAATACCTCAGAATCTCAGCTGTTTGGCGCTGATATCGTCTGGCGCAGTTGATAAAGCGTCGTAAAATAAACCACTAAAACTTAACAAACTGCATGGGCACAAGCAATAATATTTTCTCTGTGTAGGTCACCTTATTCCTGTGTAAGAAGCCGCTTCAGTGAGCCGAAGAAATAAGTTGACACGTCGAAAATTTGTGTTGGTAGTGACGTCTGTGTATACAATTATAAGTCCTAAGGAAGAAAATGTTGTGTTTAACAAGTTTATCGTCGTTCCTGCAATAACTCCTATGTGACATATTTATCGATTTTCAAATTTTTTCTCTGTTAACTAACTTAAATAGTGATACAGCAAATAATAAAATCTCCTTTATGTAATTATATATCTTTCTTTCGAAAATTTAAGAATTTACAGTCTCCTATGTACGGCTGCCATAGGATGAATAAATGTGTTTTTCCTTCTACTGAACAATTTTATATTTTGCACATAGGAGTTATTATTGCAGGAACAACGACGATATGCTCAAGTAGTATAGACTAATAAGCGATGGCGACGTTGATAAGAGATGGTGACGATGTCAAATTATGGCGACGATAATAAAAGATGCGACAATGATAAGCGATGGCGACGATGATAAGCGATGGGGAAATATGGGAGAGTCGGGTAGTATCGGACATCGGGTAATATCGGACAGTGCGTTTCTTTCATCTACCACCATTCGGTAGTACCTGAATGACATGGTTACGTGTCTCTATGCGACATCACAGAAACGTAACCTTGTCAATCAGATATTATCATCGTGTGGTAGATGAAAGAAACTCACTGTCCGATATTACCCGCTGTCCGACACTACCCGACTCTCCCCTAATAAGAGATGGCGATGATAATAAGAGAAAGTGACAATGGTAAGCGATGACGACGATGATAAGCGATTGCGACGATGATAAGAGATGGCGACAATGATAAGCGATGGCGACGATGACAAATTATGGCGACAATGATTAGCGATGGCGACGATGACACATTAAGGCAACGATAATAAGAGATTACGACAATGATAAGCAATGGCGACGATGATAAGCGATGGCGACGATGATAAGCGATGGCGACGATGACAAATTATGGCGACGATGATAAGCAATGGCGACGATGACACATTAAGGCAACGATAATAAGAGATTACGACAATGATAAGCAATGGCGACAGTGATAAGCAATGGCGACGATGATAAGCGATGGCGACGATGACAAATGATGGCGACGATGATAAGCGATGGCGACGATGACACATTAAGGCAACGATAATAAGAGATTACGACAATGATAAGCAATGGCGACGATGATAAGCGATGGCGATGATGACAAATTATGGCGACAATGATAAGCGATGGCGACGATGACACATTAAGGCAACGATAATAAGAGATTACGACAATGATAAGCAATGGCGACGATGATAAGCGATGGCGATGATGACAAATTATGGCGACGATGATAAGCGATGATGACGATGACACATTAAGGCAACGATAATAGATTACGACAATGATAGGCAATGGCGACGATGATAAGCGATGGCGATGATGACAAATTATGGCGACGATGATAAGCAATGGCGACGATGACACATTAAGGCAACGATAGTAAGAGATTACGACAATGATAAGCAATGGCGACGATGATAAGCGATGGCGATGATGACAAATTATGGCGACAATGATAAGCGATGGCGACGATGACACATTAAGGCAACGATAATAAGAGATTACGACAATGATAAGCAATGGCGACGATGATAAGCGATGGCGATGATGACAAATTATGGCGACAATGATAAGCGATGGCGACGATGACACATTAAGGCAACGATAATAAGAGATTACGACAATGATAAGCAATGGCGACGATGATAAGCGATGGCGATGATGACAAATTATGGCGACGATGATAAACAATGGCGACGATGACACATTAAGGCAACGATAGTAAGAGATTACGACAATGATAAGCAATGGCGACGATGATAAGCGATGGCGATGATGACAAATTATGGCGACAATGATTAGCGATGGCGACGATGACACATTAAGGCAACGATAGTAAGAGATTACGACAATGATAAGCAATGGCGACGATGATAAGCGATGGCGATGATGACAAATTATGGCGACAATGATTAGCGATGGCGACGATGACACATTAAGGCAACGATAGTAAGAGATTACGACAATGATAAGCAATGGCGGCGATGATAAGCGATGGCGATGATGACAAATTATGGCGACGATGATAAGCGATGATGACGATGATAAGCGATGACGACGATGATAAACGATAGCGAGATTGTGAACGATGGCGACGATGATAAACGGTGGTGACTATGATAAATAATAATAGCGATTGTGATAAGAGATGGCGGTAATGATAAGAAATGGCGACAATGATAATAAATGGCGACAGTGATAAGCGATGGCGACAATGATAAGCAATGGCGACGTTGATAAGCGATGGTGACAACGATAAGCGATGACGAATATGATCAATTTTTTTTTTATTTTAGCATGTTATTTTACGACGCTTTATCAACATCTTAGGTTATTTAGCGTCTGAATGAGATGAAGGTGATAATGTCGGTGAAATGAATCCGGGGTCCAACACCGAAAGTCACCCAGCATTTGTTCATATTGGGTTGAGGGAAAACCCCGGAAAAAACCTCAACCAGGTAACTTGCTCCGACCGGGAATCGAACCCGGGCCACCTAGTTTCGCGGCCAGACGCGCTAACCGTTACTCCACAGATGTGGACCCTATGATCAATTATGACGACGATGATAAGAGATGGCAGCGGTGATAAACGTTAGCGACGATCGTGAACGATGAGGACGGTGATATATGACGACGATGATAAGGGATGGCGACGATGATAAATAATGGTGACAATGATAAACGATGACGATGGTGACCGGTAAGCAATGCCGGCGGCGATAAACAATGGTGAGAAAAATGATGAGGATGATCACGATGGCGGCGATGATCACAAATGGTAATCGATGACGATAGCCATGGTGGTGATATTGATGATTGCAATGATGGTGAAATGATAGTGGTGACGACCGTAAACGTGATAATATGGTGGTTAGTGTATAATTTCTATTTGAAAGCAAGAATAGGCCTATGTTGTGTTTGGAAATCTTTCAGTAGGTCTACTGTTTAACTGTTTTTTAATTTTCATATCAACTTGTGACTCTTTGTAATTTTGTTCATTATTTTGAAATGGTACACTGAAATTGTTTTGTTATTTTGTGCACAATCTATATACGAGCCTTGAGTCCTGTGGACCTATTTTGTGTGTGTTCCACGATCTCTTAAGGAAGCTCTTCGTATGCAGACCATTACACCTCATCCATTCTTCATTCGATGGTTGGCGTGTTATGCACTCGAGATATACTGCTTGTTTCAGTATCTCTCTTGTTAACGCCCGGGTCGGAATTTTTATGCCTTCTTTTTTATTAACTGCCTTCTAGTTGCAGGTTATGCCATAATTTTAGATAATATACTTCCAAGATATTGTAATGACCTCTCGTTGCTGGTTATCTACGTCCAATGCAAATCTGAGGTTGAACTAGCACTGCCAAAAATAGACGAGTATTAAATTATGCTTTAACCAGATTTTATGCTATACTAATGTACGAGGAAGTTCTTTCACGATATTCCCATTTTTGCCACCGTTTCATTAATGTTTTTAATTTGCTGTTCTAGATTTATTAGAAACTTACGGTCTCAACTACTAAATCTAAATTGCATATCGCCTTATATTTGTAATGTCTTAATATTAAAAATGAACTACTAATTTAAGCTTTTGTTATCCAGTCTGCTATAAAAACTGAAAGTTAGAATTTACGAAACATTTATATTACCGGTTGTTCTTTATGGTTGTGAAACTTGGACTCTTAGGTTTAGGAGGGGAACAGAGGTTAAGGGTGTTCAAGAATAAGGTGCTTAGTATAATATTTGGGGCTAAGAGGGATGTAGTTACAGAAGAATAGAGAAAGTTACACAATGCAGAACTGCACTCATTGTATTCTTCACTTAACATAATTAGGAATATTAAATCCAGACCTTTGAGATGTTCAGGGCATGTAGCACGTATGGGTCAATTTAGAAAAGCATATCGTCGTTGTTCCTGCAATAAATCCTTTTGAGATATTTATCGATTTTCAGATTTTTGCTCTATTAAATAACTTAAATAGTGATACAGCAAATAATAAAATCTCCTATATGTAATTATATTTCTTTGTTTCGAAAATATAATAATAATTCACAGTCCCCTATATACGGCTGCCATAGGATGAATAAATGTGTGTTTTCTTTTTACTGAAAAATTGTATGTTTTGCACATAGGAGTTATTGCAGGAACAACGACGATGTAGTCTTAGTTGGGAGAGGTGAGGGGAAAAAGACTTTTGGGGAGGCCGAAACGGAATTGGGAGGATAATATTAAAATGGATTTGAGGAAGGTGGGCTATGATGGTAGAGACTGGATTAATCTTGCTCAGGATAGGGACCGATGGCGGGCTTATGTGAGGGCAGCAATGAACCTCCGCGTTCTTTAAAAGTCATTTGTAAGTAAGCTACTAATTTTTGAAAGAGAAAATGATTTTAGGGATTTTCCCTGAATTAGTGAAGTTTACAATAGATATACCTCTGATTGAGGTTCTGGCTGATATGTACATCTATTATCAAGCAGTACATTTCACTTGACGATATGTGTCAGAGGAAGAACAATTGTTTATGTACATCTGAACTATGATTAATGTACTGTAATGTGTAAATAGTCGGCATGTATGCAACGGAGGGGGAAAGGAACTGACAACCCTACCCCACTATCTCCTGACTTAGTTGCCTAGTGAGTGATAACTGTTAAACCGAAACAGGCGAATATACTTATTCCGTATACTGATTAAGTGTAATAATTTAGAAACAAATACTTGGAGTGTACTAAAAGCAGTAACATGAGCTGCTGTCAGGAAGTCAAAAGGTGGATAGCAATGTCAAAGAAAGTTTTAATAGAAAAAGGAGCACCTTCTGAAGACCTCTAGAAAAAGAATTATAGAAGAGACTAGTGAAGTGCGTTATGTTGAGTGTGGCATTGCATGGTATGGAAATATGGATATGTAGAAGAACGGAGATTGTGAAATGGACAGACATAATAAGAAATGAAGCTGTGTTAGAGAGATTGGATGAAGAAAAAATTATGATGAAACTGATCAGGAAGAGAAGAAGGAATTGACAAGGTCACTGCCTCGAAGGAATGGTGAATGGGAAACATTTCGAGGCAGAATATTTAAGATGAGAGACAACGTTAAGATATAATAATAATAATAATAATAATAATAATAATAATAATAATAATAATAATAATAATAATGGCTTTATTTAACCTGGCAGAGTTAAGGCCGTAAGACCTACTCTTACACTCAACCAGGATTAAAACTTGCGTAAACAGTTGAACATAAAATTGGATCGGAATTAAGTAATTACATACTGATACAATTTAGGTACATAATGAGATCAAAAGAGGTAGTTACATAAAATTTACCTCATAAAATAAAAATAAACATAGTGAAATACATATTATTGTTATTAGAATCAAACACGAATCACATAAAAACAGAAGCCGATAATTCAATAAAAAATGTACACAGTAAAAATAAAAATAAACACATTAGTATACATATTAGTATTAGATTACAATTAAGTAGGATTTACATAATTAAAACAGAAACCGACAATTGAATAAAATGTACACAAAAAATAGATTAATAAAAAAACAACACAGTGGGATACATATTGGCGTTAAGTGATAAATGAACACGATTTAGATAATAAAAATAAGAAACAAAAAATAAATAAAAATAAATACAGAGGAACACATTTCATTAAATATTTGCAACGCGTTAGGTCAGGCAGCTCATCATAAGATATTTTTCTAATTTACATTTAAAGGAAATTAAAGTTCAGCAGCCCTTGACTTCAAGCGGCAGAGAATTCCAGTGACGAGAAGTAGCAACAGTGAAAGATGAAGAATAAAGAGATGATGTGTGCAGTGGTATTTCTAGCATGTTATCGTATTGTGACCGAGTATTTAAGTTATGATACCGAGAAAGACTATGGCTCTTACGTGGACACTAAGAGGAAGGTGTAAAAGAGGGAAGATTGGAGAATGTTGGGTTTGCAACGAAAGACCTGACTTTGAGCAGAAAACTGTGGATGGATGGATGGATGGATGGATGGATGGATGAATGAATGAATGAATGAATGAATGAATTAATTAATTAATTAATGTTTGCGTGTGTATTTCTTGTGTGTGGTAGGCCCTACATGATTTGCCGTTTATGTTTGGTAATGTTTCACTTCACATTTTGATTTTCTTAACGAACCGCCACTGATGGTCTCATAACTTTTGTCTTTTACTTTGTGTTTTTATTTGTCTAGTCGTACTTTATATGGGAAAATTTGCAGATTATGCTAACTTCTTCGTGTTAAATGTTGCAACATGAACTACATTGCTACATTCTTGTAAGAGCACTTTCTGCATCATAAATCTCGCAGCATTTGCCAGGATATCGAATCCTGGCCTGTAGATAGAAAACCGTCAGCTGACAAGAGCTTCATTGGGCGTGGAGGCTTGGACGGGGGCGAGGTAGTCGTGACATACACCTGCGTGGTTGAGGTGTGACAGTGAACGCATGTACACAAGTGCGGTGTAATGTTAGTTTTCCTTCTGTGGTGTGGTTACCAACATAACGGATTCCAATTCGATTTCCCCTCAGGGAAGTTGAGGCTTGTCTTCTTCCCACAAACAAAGACTGTCCGCCCTTCTTTTGTATTTAATTTTTAGTATCTCGAGGGATCCCCGTGAACCACGCTAACCACATGAACAGCTGGTAATTGTGGGCGGTGACAGGGCTATGATTTGCAACAAGAAATGCAAATTTTGTTTCCTGCACTTGCACCTATTCTGCACTCATTACGAAAGTGGACAAATTACTAAACTAAATGCAGTTATTTTCATAAATTATTTGCTTTTAAAATGGAGTTATATAATACATGATTTCAGTGGTGATATTCAAGAAGTTTAACAACCAGTTCTCTCATGTGTACATATGTTAAAGATATATGTTAACCGTATATGTCCATGGTAATTGCAAATATTACCTAGAAATAATTTAACAACCGGTTCGTCCGAACCGATGCGAACCGGCCGAATATCACCACTGCATGATTTATGATAACAATTATACACATTAATATTTTGTATGCATTCCTTTTACCCATTCAAGTCTCTTTAGCATCTGTGTATAAGACTTCTGAATAACTCCCGAATTTGTCTTTCTCTGTACCAAGCAGCTATTGATGATTCTATGAGCTCAATGTTAGTGAAAATGTTGAATTTCTTTAATCTCTTCTTAACAAAATGTTAGATATTCTCGATTGGATTAATATTTGGAATGTGGTTTGTCCAAAATTAACGAAGAATTAAAAAATTCATATCATGAAAAGTTTTTAGTGAAGAGCTGATTCCATGCACAGCTTTCTGTATTGTAATATGCTGAGTATTCTTCCAAAGTTTCATGTAAATCGGACCAAATGGAAGCCGCTAGGAACTTTATTATTGACCAAACACGTAGTTTTCAGAAAACGTAATTTTTGGTGAGTGTGGCATTTTAAAAATGGGCACCAGATCTTTAAAAGTAATAGACGGGAGCTAAATATAGGACAGAATGTTAAACAAATATATAAGGTAATCAGTTATTTAAAAAAATTATTTTTAGCATTTTGGTTAAAATTCAGTCCTAGTGTTACTTAATAGGGGATCCTATGTACATGAAACGTAGAGATATCTTAACATTCATTTTAAGGAACCCGGAGGTTCATTGCCGCCCTCACATAAGCCCACCATTGGTCCCTATCCTGAGCAAGATTAATCCAGTCTCTATCATCATATTCAACTTCCCTCAAATCCATTTTAATATTATCTTTCCATCTACGCCTCGGCCTCCCCAAAGGTATTTTTCCCTCTGGCCTCCCAACTAACACTCTACATGCATTTCTGGATTCGCACATACGTGCTACATGCCCTGCCCATTTCAAACGTCTGGATTTAATGTTCCTAATTATGTCAGGTGAAGGATACAATGCGTGCAGCTCTGCGTTGTGTAACTTTCTCCATTCTCCTGTAACGTCATCCCTTTTAGCCCCAAATATTTTCCTAAGAACCATATTCTCAAAAACCCTCAATCTCTGTTCCTCTCTCATAGTGAGAGTCCAAGTTTCACAGCCATTCAGAACAACTGGTAATATAACTGTTTTATAAATTCTAATTTTCAGATTTTTTGACAGCAGACTAGATAACAAAAGCTTTTCAACCGAATAATAACACGCATTTCCCACATTTATTCTGCGTTTAATTTCCTCCCGAGTGTTATGTATATTTGTTACTGTTGCTCCAAGATATTTGAATTTTTCCACATCTTCGAAGGATAAATCTCCAACTTTTATAGTTCCATTTCGTACAATATTCTGATCACGAGACATAATCATATACTTAGTCTTTTCGGGATTTACTTCCAACCCTATCTCTTTACTTGCTTCAAGTAGAATTTCCGCGTTTTCCCTAATCGTTTGTGGATTTTCTCCTAACATATTCAAGTCATCCGCATAGACAAGAAGCTGATGTAACCCGTTCAATTCCAAACCCTCTGTGTTATCCTGAACTTTCCTAATGGCATATTCTAGAGGGAAGTAAAAAAGTAAAGGTGATAGTGCATCTCCCTGCTTTAGCCCGCAGTGAATGGGAAAAGCATCAGATAGAAACTGGCCTATACTGATTCTGCTGTAAGTTTCACTAAGACACATTTTAATTAATCGAACTAATTTCTTGGGAATACCAAATTCAATAAGAATATTATATAAAACTTCTCTCTTAACCGAGTCATACGCCTTTTTGAAATCTATGAATAACTGCTGTACTGTACCCTTATACTCCCATTTTTTCTCCAATATCTGTCGAATACAAAAAATCTGATCAATAGTCGATCTATTACGCCTGAAACCACACTATTCATTTAGAAGGTAGCAAACAAAATAGATACAGAACTAGAAATCCATTCCCTTCTTATCACATTTTGTTCTTTTTTAAATAGTAAATTTGCAGGAACAAAGTATTTACTTTCATAAAAATACACCAAAAATAATTTCAGTAAGAAGAAGAGCGATGTAACAATAATTTAAAAATAAGCCCCCCTCCTTGACCCATTTCCAAGTATTTTATTTATGTAGTTACTCTCCCTCCTTGTGTGGCTGTAATTCAACTGCAGTCTGCAGGCCCATATGATTATTAATTAGTATGGAAGAACATAAAACCAGTTAAACCAGTGATAAGTCTTGGAAATTATCCAGAGGCCAATTTGGATCTTGTAACAATGTGCAGGTGATGTCAAATGTATGCTTATAGATAGCGGATTGTGTTCGTAAATGAAGGTAAATGCGTTACAATTAGTGACATATGTACAGAACTAAGGGCTAAGCTAACTTTATAACTGAATTCATCTCGTTAGTCTTTTTGTGTAACCACTGGATATAAATAATTAAAGAACTAATTTAATTGTTTGTTTTATCTGTACAATAATTATGAATGAAAGATCAAATTAGTTTACATTGACTTTTTTTATTATTGACAACAGTTATACAGAAGCAGTTCTTTGTATATGGATGCTTAGCGTTTAGAATCTATTGTCTGGAAATGAAGATAAAATGTTAATAATGACTGAACCTCCGATGTGCTTGAAGGATTAAGAGCACCCAGCATAAAAGTTGCTTGAATTCAAAAGCGTTATAAATACAGTAAGTAGGTAATATAGTAAGTAGGATTCTACGGAATAATAAGGGTATAATTGATGTTTATCTCTTTTAACTCACTTGAGAGGCTGAAAATGTTATTCTCATTGAGTACCGCTTCGGTCCCTTCTGGTCCTCGTCGAACTTGCGAAAAAAACTAGATTTCCCTGTGGCAGTTTTCCTTTGTTTACACGCAATCAATTGTCTCTTTCTTATTACTTATATTGTATTTCTTTTCACATCTGTACTTGCGATTATCTGCAATATGTAAGACGTGCAAAATATATCAGAAATGCTACAAATACACATATAAATATTTTACGTTTCATGCATTTGATATTTCATCCACCAGAGAATATTGTTATATCATAGAAAACATTTAAAGAGAAAATATGGCCTCGTGGAATGAGAAAAAAGCTAAGACAATAACCTCCCAAGATAAGGCTATGTTATATGATCTGTGCATTGATAAGTTTATATTTTTCACTAAGAAGTATACAATATCAATGGATATACTTACCATTGAAAACAATTTGGACCACAAAACACAGCAAAAAAAAATTATTAAATCTACATACTTAGACTTCAACAAACAAAATTTGATAACACAATCTCAAGGGATGTAATGGAACTCTCTGCATCATAATCCAGAGTTAATTCCCGGTTTACCACGCAAATCGTCTGTTGCTGAATTTAGATTGGCAACAGTCCATGACTGCACCTGCATAGAATTGGAATATATCAGTCCCCTAACTGCCTATTTTGCAACTCAAACCAAGAAATGGATTCGGAACACCTCAAAATCTGTTTCAATGGCTGACCTTGACAATATCTATGAAAAATATTGGCGTGCAATAGGTCGAATGACTTTATTGTCAGACGCCTAGGAAATAGAAAATATTTAAAGAGAAAAAATGGCCTCGTGGAATGAGAAAAACGCTAAGAAAATAACCTCCCAAGACAAGGCTATGTTATGTAATCAGTGCATTGATACGTTTATATTTTTCACTGAGAAGTATACAACGTGAATAAATATACTTACCATTGGAAACAATTTGGACCGCAAAACATAGCAAAAAAGAAAAAAGATTTATTAAATCTACGTACTTAGTCTTCAACAAACAAAATTTGATAACACAATCTCAAGGGGAAAAAATGGAACTCTCTGCATCATAATACAGAGTTATGTCCCGATTTACCGCGCAAATCGTCTGTAGCTGCATTTAGATTGGCAACAGGCCATGACTGTTTGGCCAAGCACCTGCATAGAATTGGAATATATCAGTCCCCTAATTGCCCATTGTCCAACTCAAACCAAGAAATAGATTCGGAACACCTCAAAATCTATGTTTCAGTGGCTGACCATGACAATATCTTTGAAAAATATTGGCGTGCAAGAGGTCAAATGACTTTATTGTCAAACCCTGGGATTAGAAAACAACAACATTTGTCCGTGGTATATATTCGTGATCAATTTAAATAAAAATATCACGAAATTAGCCGTGTCACGCAATTAGCCGAGTTTGTCTTACTGATATAATGTAATTGAAGTTGGTACAATTAAATGCATGTTTTATTTTTTTATTCATAAGAATTGTTTTCATTGCAAGTTATGGTTAGTTTATTTTTTACTATATAAAGTTTACCTCGAATTTTCTCTAGCTGATTTATTTCGCATAGGTATCTAAAATAAGGACTTAAAAATTCAAAAGTAGGGAGTCCAAGCTTTAAAAAAAACACACATGGGGTCTGCTGTTCTCCGCTAATTGGGGACCACTGGTTAGATGTTTCTTCTAGCGATTCTTACTTCATCTTTGGCACTTTAACTGTCATATTATCTCACTGACCGTGAATGACTTATATAGTCGAAGAAAACAACATTGTTCCGCTTGCATACCGGGAAAGCTCATGTTGCTTCTTGATCAAGTATTTCTTCACGGTCTTTTGAGTATTCCATCTCGAGTACTGTTCTCCAACCAGGAGATCAACCGTGAAAGGAATGTGCTTACTATTGCGTCATCTATTGGAGCGAAGTAGATAGATAATATTACCATTATAACGTCAGTTTAAAGACCATGCGCTCTCCTGCATATGTTATTTCCTATATGGAGAGATCAAAAGACCAGGAGATTAACAGTGATCTAATTTTGTAACTAGGGTAGTATCAATATGTGTGTGTATCAATGTTATTGTTTGTGCTATGAGAGCTAGCCAATACAGATACGAGTACTCACGTGTGTGACCTTATGACATCTTATGACATCAACATTCATTCACAGCATTACCCCGCTTCGTCTCAGTCCCCAAAGACTTTCTCGTGGTTGGAGTACAGTAAGAAGAACATTTCCACTGAACAAAGAAAGATGTACGGACGCATTGCAACTTAACTGACCCCTACCTATAGTGTAAAACAGCCTTCATAAGTAATTTTTGTGCAGCCCCAAGTGCCAGAGTTGCGTTGCCCCCAACCGGTCAGCGCCGTCGTTCCAGAACCACCTCTCCGTTTCTCTGTTCCTTTTATTGCGCGAAGCTCTTCCTTTCCGCTGCGCCTCCACCTCTCGTATTTCTCTTGGCCTTTCTTTTGAATGATTAATTGATTGTTAGTGTAACGCCCTTTCGTGCTATCTTTGGGCTAATCTGTCGGCAAGATGTGAAGGCGATAATAAAATACAATGGAAGTACTTCTCTCACATAAACATCAAAACACTTGCCCGTGTGCACTCAAATGCTGCTCCAAACTCGTGCAGAAAATTACCTCCTCTGAGTTTTTATATTAATTCTTATGATGCATATTCTAAAAGTTCAGTACCACCGCGGAACGTAGCCTGCCGTTGGATATAGTTATACCTTGTGAGGTCCAATAAATCAAAATTAAAGTGAAATCATGTTTATGATGGTCTTCGAAAGAGAAAAAGATTGACCCCGTGTGTGTTTGTGCGTGCGTGTGTGTGTGTGAGTCAGAGAGAGAAATAGAGAGAGAGTCTTTGCACAGTGGTAGAATAAAAAACCATTTCCGAGTTGCAGTATGAAATGGAGTCTTTCTGAAAGGTTTCTAAATAATTTGCCGCTGTTATCTCGTAAATAAAAACTAAACCTTGTAATACTAGGGCATACGAAAAGTAATGACAACATAGTTACTGTTTCACATTACATTTGTTTAGGGTTCTTTTGATATTACATTCTTCATAAATAGTCTCTTACCATGTCAGACCTACAGAACTGTAGCTCCTGAGAGCGACTGCTTTACTCCCCTCTCTTACCCCTCCCACCTTTTTTCTACCAGTACGGTCATGGCGTTCTACTTATATCGGCTGCATCAACATTCATTCTCGCAGCAGCAGATATACAATACGCTATCAAGATTTACAAATGAACAGATAATAAAATCCTTAGGAACATACCTTCAGAAAGTAAGAGAAAAATGAATGAGGGAAAAAAAATAATTTAAAAGACATGTACCGTAAAATAAATTTTAAAATGTATGTGTGCATATAATTATTACTAGTAAAGCCGATTAAATCAACTTTTTGTGTAAAATAAGTGAAGTACAGTCCCCGACTTGTCTTTCCATGCTCTGTATTCTACTAAAATGAACGAAGTCCGAAATGTTGCATGCAGGCAACAATCCAATTACTTTATTTGAAGAATTTATTATGATTTTTAGTGCATTAATAAAGTTTCATCTTTACAAAACTTGTATTACTGGTCTTAACTGGTTTTACTAGTAATAGGACGATAAATACATTGTACGTTGAGTGATAGCTATATGACCGGATGTCATTGCTGTCATTCAACATTGTAACGCACTCCAGCCAAATAAATAAATATATAAATAAAATAAATAAATAAATAAATAAATAAATAAATAAATAAATAAATAAATAAATAAATAAATAAATAAATAAATAAATGCACAATACGCGTACTGCAGTTTAAAGAGAACTGGAACGTGGCAAAATCTAAACCCATGAAGAAATACTACTTTCAAAGGAAATGGGAATATGATTATTCTGTTGCTCAAGACGAAAGAATTGCTTGTTTTCTGTGTCCTGTCCAATTTATTTCTACTCGTAATTTCAATATTAAACTACATTTCAACAAAGCCTATATTAAAAATTATGGAATGCACAAACTTTCGGGTAAGTTCATTATTACGAACTGTAGCTTATATTGATTATTTATTTGTATACTGTTAAATTAAGGACGTCACTCGTTATGTTCATTTTGAATTGAAATTAATAGTGACTTTCAAGATTCATTACTTACATGCTATAAATTTATGTTTCCGTAGGTGATGATAGGAGGAAAGTTTTCGAAAATCTAAACCAGGTTAGGTGCAAAGAAATGTCAAAGAAACTACCGACAGGAAATCTAGCATAATTGTAAACCTTGAAACGAGATAACGCATTATAAAAAAAAATGAATTTATTACAATCCTTTTTGAAAATTACATGCCGCCACTGATGGATCTTTGACGGTCAGAGAATGTAAACAACTCTACGCGGAAGTTGATCATCCCCAATAGAAATGGAGTGAGGCTGACGTCATATTTCTCCTACTTACGAGTTCTGCAGGCCTGTACCATGTCAAGAATACGTTGCCAAATTCTTGGAAGACGGCGGACTACATCTGCAGCAGCATTTCTGGATATCTCTCTCACTGATCAATCTAAAGCTCTTCGGATGTCAACACGGGATTCAAGGCGAATGCTTCGCTTCCACCCAACTTGCTATAGTTCGGCATCAGAATAGTAAAATGTTGCATGATCTGCCTTTAAATATTTCGGGTCTTTTCCTCTAATTACAGTGACACTGAAAGATTTTTCCTCAAATTACAAACCGGATTAGCAGGCCTTAAAAATCTTCTTCTTCTTCTTCTTCTTCTTCTTCTTATCTTCAAGTATTTAGGCTTATCGCCTGTTACGCCTCTATTTGCTGGTCTATCCAGCCTTTCCTTGGACGGCCTAAACTTCTTCTTCCCTTTGGCTTGTATTCCATTATTTGTTTCGGAATACGGTCATTATTCATTCTTTGGACATGCTGTGACTAAGAACTTCTATATTCTTCTACTTCCTTTATTAAGTTTTCCTTTCTAATATCTGTATTCCTTTTTCTATCCGTTAAACTATATCCAGCCGTTGCTCTTAGGAATCTCATTTCTGCTGCCTGCAATCTAGATATATCTCTCTTTGTCATGGTCCATGTCTCACTGCCGTATTAGCATATTGGTATCGCTATCACTTTATAAAATTTCATTATAGTTTCCTTCCTTACTTTTCGTTTAAGTGTTCTTCTAATTGTGCCGTTCATTTTATTAAATTTGCTATTTGTCCGTTAATGTCAATTTCACCATGGTAAGATATATCACAACTCAAGAAAGTGAAGCGATGAATCTGTTCAATAGGAGTATTATTAATGACTGTCTTGGATCTTAAAGGATTTATACCTTTAAATGCCATTACTTTAGTTTTTGATGTCGATATTTTAAAATTATGTTTCAACTATTTTTTTGAAGTTCATGTACCGCTTTCTCTAAATTATTCTCATTATTGGCTATGATTACCTGGTCATCCGCATATAATATAGACATTATACATCTTGATTACACAACTTTCAACACTGTATCACTTCTGAATATGTATGATAAGTCTTTCTTGTGTTAAATTCTAACGTACCTTGTTTACATGTTTCGACCTATTTATTTACATACTAAACAAAGACAACAACAAACACGCAGACAACATCATATATTGGCACAGATACGTAGATGACATACTAATACTATACAAAGGAAACAAAAGACAGATCCAAAACCTGCATCAACACATAAACAAAATATACCCAAAGATACACTACACATTAGAAATCGAAAACAACAAATCCATAAATTTTCTAGACATAACAATAACAAAAGTAGACAACAAACACACATTCAAAGTATACAGAAAATCCACAACAACAACAACAAACATACAGAACACATCCAACCACCCAACACAACACAAACAAGCTGCATCCCGAACAATGGTACACAGACTACTCAACATACCAAAGAACCAACAGGATTACAACGAAGAGCTAAACACAATCAAATACATAGCACAAGAAAACGGATACAACCCTAACATAATAGACAACGTAATACGTAAGACAAAACATAATCACAAAAAGCGTAAAAAATACAACACAAGCACAAGAACAAAAAAATACATCACACTATCATACGAAAACAAAAAACACACACAAAATTGCAACCTCATTCAAGAAATTAAATTACAACATCGCATACAGAACAAATAATACTCTACAAAAACATCTCAACACACAAACACAAACAAACAAATACAACCACACAGGCGTATACAAACTCAAATGTAACACCTACAACAACTTCTACATAGGACAGACAGGCAGATCATTTCAAACACGTTACAAATAACACATCACAGCCATAACAAAATTACAAAACACCTCCACATATCCAGAACACTTCACAAATGCTTACCACACTCACAGAGACATCAACACAGACATGGAAATAATAATAATAATAATAATAATAATAATAATAATAATAATAATAATAATAATTTATTTTCGCTGGCAGAGTTAAGGCCATAAGGCCTTTTCTTCCACTCAACCAGCCTTAATCAATACACTACATAAATTTAAATTACAAATATTTACACTACACTTAAAAGGTTCTCCAGCAATATTCTTCACTACACATTTATTTAAATTTAGATAAATCTATAAGGTAAAGTAGTAACTTAATTTATGAGCTAATTTAATTCAATGAATTATAATTAATTTAATATTTGAGATAGCTACACATCCAACCAAAAGGCCAGAAACTAAACACACTAGAACAGTATGAAATATACAGAGACACGGAAACACACCTCAACGAAATTCTCAACACACAACTCAATTTCAGAACACACAAACTCTTTGACTCTACATTATAACACACGAACACACCCTCACAGGAACAAAACAAGAGGCCCCAAGACCAACAACGACCAGTTCTGAGGATGACCCATAAATATTTATTTATTTATTTATTTATTTATTTATTTATTTATTTATTTATTTATTTATTTATCCTGATAGAGGTAAGGCCATCAGGCCTTCTCTTCCCCTCTACCAGGGGATTACTACTACAATATTAAGAATACAATTTATTACAATTATAATTACAATTAATATTAAATTTACAGATACAATAAAAATCAAAGTACTAAAAGATTAACTGATTAATAAAAGCTAGACAGTTTATTGTAAAAGTTAAGATGAGAGAAATAGGTCGAAACATGTAAACAAGGTACGTTAAAATTTAACACAATAAAGTCTTATCATACATATTCCGAAATAGACATTATACTTTTTCTCCATATATCAAAACCATAATTATTTAATTTAATTTTCCACTCTCTTAGAACTTCGTCTATACACAGATTAAAAATATTTCTCAAATTATATGCGCCCGATTTAGGCTGTGGTGTTTCCTATTACACTATTATCGAAGAATTTATTAAATATTGCGTACCATATATTTACATGGCATTAATTTTAGTATTATTTTGTTGTGAATTCTTTGTATAGGCTTAGTTCTGTTACCATGGATTTCGTAGGTTAGGCTTGGTCTTTTCTATAATATTAATTTATTATTTTAGTAATATTATTACCATCATGATCCTTTATAGTGATTTAAATTTAAATCTTATTTAATATACATCTTAGGTTGTTGTGACTTCAAACTAACATATTTATTGCTTATACACTGTAGCCTACATATTTACTATATTCTGTTCTATTTTATTTTTAGAAACAGCGTGTGCAATTTCCTATTGATAAAACTGTTTCGCAATGAATTATTTGGCTTATGTTTTGTGTTTGCAGTCCTCCTCCTATTCAAAATAAACAACAAAGCGAACTCAATTTCGCACGCAACAACGCACGACTTTCAAAATGCTATCTGGAGAGGTTTTCATTTGCTAAACAATGGAATTCTGTTAAATTCTAAACTGTATCATAATGCAGGGATGTAGGCATTGTTCATTTGTACATTTTTAATTATCATAGGCTATGATCTAAGGGGGTTGGAATGAAAGAAAAACTAAATGAAACTTCGTATACATATAGTTTGAGTCCACTCTTAGCTACATGATGCATACATGGATACGTAGGTACGCAATTTACGTACCTTCCGCATACTTGTATGTATAGGTTCGGTCCACACCTGTGGAGTAAAGGTTGATTCACAATAAACCGGAAACGACAACGAAAACGAGAACGGAAATATTGTTAAAATAAATGTATTTAAATGTGAGCATTCACAACTTACTATTGTGAATGCTCACATTTAAATGCATTTATTTTAACATTATTTCCGTTCCCGTTCTCGTTATCGTTTTCATTCTCCGTTGTGAACCAGCCTTAACGGTTAGTGCGTTTGGCCGCGAAACCAGGTGGCCCGGGTTCGAATCCCGGATGGGACAAGTTACCTGGTTGAGGTTTTTCCGGGGTTTTCCATCAACCCAATATGAGCAAATGCTGGGTAACTTTCGGTGCTGGACTCCAGACTCATTTCTTCGGCATTATCACCTTCATTTCATTCAGACTCTAAATAAACTAGATGTTGATACAGCGTCTTAAAATAACCTACTTAAAAATGTGTAGGTTTGTAAATGATGTATACATGAATCTGTAAGTTTGTACATGATGCAGACATGGATCTATAGATATGTACATGACGCATTCATTGATTTATACATACGTGAATGATGCATATACATGCGCGTATACGATGTGTATATACAACGAAACAAAATTAATTTTATTACCTCAACTAGTCGTTCTCTTGTGAACCAGGTCGCTCGTCCTCTGATCATGCGCATTGCCTCCATTCCGGAACTTAAAAAGTATTTCTGCGACAAAACTTTTTATAAGACTGTACATGATAGATCTATACTTACTTCTATGTTAATACAGAGGGTCGTACTGAAAGTCATGAGCAACACGTTGCTATAATTTCAATTCAACAATGTAACAAAAACGATTATATGTTCATAATCTACAGACTTTACACTATGTATTGACATATTGTGTCGTCATTAACTTCTATCATGTGACCACAGGCAATGTTTGCAAACGATGGTTCGTTTCGACAGCGTGCTGTCATTAAATTCCTTATTAAAGAAGAAAAATCTGCTGCTGAAATTCACCTCAGACTTCAGCGTGCATACGGAGATGTGTGCATGGGCGCCAGCAGTGTTAGGAGATGGGTCAAACGTTTTGAAGATGGGAACACGAGCATCCAAGATGAGCCTCGTAGCGGTCGCCCTCGAACTGCCTCCACGGAGCGCAACAAGGAAAGAGTTGATGAGTTCTGGGATGCATTTTGGTTGAATTTCTTGAACCTGGACAGACCATAAATGCTGTCCGCTATATTCAGACAGTTTTGAAGCTCTGTCGTGCATTGCGTGAGAAACACCCTGGAAAAAAGATCATCTTGCAACACGATAACGCTTGGCCTCACACTGATCGTGTCACCGTGAAGAAAATCAGAACATTTGGATGGGAAACTCTTCGGCAATTTCCCTACAGTCCCGACTTGGAACTCTTCGACTACCATCTTTTCGGTTCTGTAAAGGAGCAGCTGCGAGGCCAACGCTACGAGACGCTGGAGGACATCCGGAAAGCAGTGCATCAGTGTCTTCGGGAAGATGAAACGGACTTCTACAGCAAGGAAAATTTCAAACTTACAGAACGGCGGGAAAAATGTGTGCAAAGAAATGGAGACTATGTTAAAAAGTAATAGAAAAGTCTATAGATTAAGATGATGTACATGGTTTGTCTAAAAAATAAAAATTAAGATTTATAATAATGGGTTGCTCATGACTTTTAGTATGACCCTCGTATACACGTACACTATATGATGCATGTTATATGGGTGCATATGTATATATGTACTTATGAGTCTGTACGTAAATAAATTGTTCATATGTGTCTATACCTACATACATGATGGTTTTATATGAGCGTTCAGAGCAGAAGTGGTGTAAGTCAAAATTAGGTAATGAGGTTTAAAGTAAACATTCTGTAAAAAACAGCACAAAGTAACAATTAATATGTCCTTCGTGCTATTCACTGACTACTAATAGTTTAAATAAATTGAATATTAATTGCTACTTTGCGTTGTATATTACAGAATGTTTACGTTTAGCCTCATTACCCATTTTTGACTTACACCACTTCTGCTCTGAACGGCTCATATTAGTCCATATGTATACAGAGTGTTTCCGGGCTGGTGTTACTAACTTTCAGAGATGATGGGGAAGGGCACATGTATCAATTTTAGATAAGAAACCCTGGTCCGGAAATGACTGACTCGAAAATTACAAGCAAAAATAGTTGAGTGGAAATGAAATAATTTATTCCTCTGTACGCCTTATTTATGTGTATTTATCTGTACATCTTACACATACTGTATTCATCTGACGTTATTTACGTTGTCTACTTACAGTATTCCGTTCAGTACGCTGTCTGAGGTATGAGGACAGGAAACTAAACTAAAGCAATGCATATAGCGTAATGTGTAACGGACATGGTCGGTCCTGATATGCACGTCTGTAGAAAGCAGTGTATGTGTATAAGCTTCAGTGTCCAGTCGATCAGTCCTAGTGAAATGGAGAATTACACGAGAGCGGAATATGCAGACCTGATTTTCGAATATGGATGAGCCAGTGAGAACAGTAGACAAGCTCACAGATTGTATCGGGACAAGTACCCACGTAGGAGACGTCCGGCTCATACCATCTTTCCACGACTGTTCCAAATGTTAAGGGAAGGAGGGCACGTGGTGCGAAATCACAATTCCATTTCCACACAACTATTTGTCTTTATAACTTTCGACTCAGTCATTTCCGGACCAGGGTTTCTTATCTCAAATTGATACATGTGCCCTTCCCCATCATCCCTGAAAGTTTGTAACACTAGCCGGGAAACACCCTGTATACATGTTGCATACGTACGTATATGAGCATACGGGTTCATATCACTCCATACATTATATGAGTAGTTTAATATCGAAGACGGACATCTGTCGTCTCCATAGTTTTGATCTAGAGGCACTTTTTTGTTTCACAGTGTTCTTTGTAGTATTTTAAAACAATTTATTTTCTATAAATGTAATATTAGAGTTTGCATATACAGACGTGGACAAATTATTAGACTAAATTAATTATATGTGCAACAAAGCTGTATTTATGGGTAGAAATAATTAACAAAAATGTATTTTGCACAGATATAATGAACAGAAAATTGAGTCTTGAAGTTACTAATATTTTGCGAACATTCCCTTATTCTTTATTAACACGTTGATTTTGTCAGGGATGCTGGAAATCAAAGTTTGACACTTTCTTTGAATATCACCATCATTTAGCCAGATATCAGACAGTGCTTAAATGAGTCCATGTTTTGTTGTAAGCCTCTTTTTGTTCACTTTCTTCTTCAGTATAGATCACAGATTTTCAATTTCGTTCATGTCCGGTCTTCTTGCAGGCCATGGGAGAATATCTTCTGCAGTATATAATTAAAATACCAGTAGCACCAACATAGCCAGAAAATATACTTAACCATTGGAAAAATATACCAGAAGATGTGAACAATCATATTTACAATAATAGAGACTATGTGAATTATACTGATAGTTGATATGACGAATTACATTATGTTTGCAAGAAAACGTTTTAGTCTAACAATTTGTCCACGTCTGTAGTTTCACCATAACTGACAAAAGCATGAAAAAATGTATAAGAATCCACATTATCTAAATTTCATCTGAAGGTCAGATGTCCGCCTTTGATATTAAAGGAGCAGTCCGCGATAAAATTCTAAATTTTGATTATATTATAGGATGTTTACCTAAGTAATCCTTAGATTAACGGCGTTTGTCTCATTTCTCTACGCCTTTTAGTTGGTGAAATATTAAAGGTCTTACTGCAAGCTCTGACATCATAACCACCGATCGCTTTATAAGACTGCGTTGTAGTTCCGTTTAACATACAGTGGTGCAGGACGAGTAAATACAGATTCATATGTTACAGTCAGTTATTATTAACTCACTTAGGACCTATCACATGCATAAAAGGGCAGGGTTACATACAACATTTTTCAGAGCATTATAATCGCTGGATCCAGGTTCGATCCATTCCCAACAGCGGAATGACAAATATTACAGAAGAGAAACTAAATTTGTAACGCTGACCAGAATACAAAAAACACCTTTTGGCTTTCTGTATTACTTTCTGTTTCATGTGCAGCGTCCTCGGAACCTGATGAATTAGAATTTGAAGTTTCTTCTTCTATTTGAAAAGGTCTAAGTCAGTTTCTGGCTCACCCACATCTGATTCACCACACACATTTCTTGGCGTTTCGCACCCTATCTCACACTGCACAGCTTTGTTTATATTATGTTCCTGCGAATTTTCAGCTCATCGAGAACTACACACACGTCCATATTTTCAGCTATAGGTGCATCACTGCAACTTGCTATTACTTCTTCGACGACCTTCTTTCATTTATAAGCAGAGGAGCGCGTAGTATCAGAACTGTCTTGGGGAGATTCTCCTTTCAAAAATAAGGAAGGGACAGCAGTTTTCTTCATTTTCATAGGAGTTCTGTTGTCTTTCATTGAACGTCTTTTTAGTAGAGACGATTCCTCACAATCAATTTCATGGAAATGATTAGAACACGCAATAGCAATTTTCGATGGTGTAAAACATTTCTGTTGATTTTCTTCACCCATGTTTTTAAATATTTGCGGTGACTTTTCTCTGCTCGGAAATACGTGAAATGATACCTCTTCTCCATGTTGTGCTTTTGTTCTTCCCTCTGAACACGAAAAATCACGACACCACGGTATTTTAAACTGTACTACGATATAATTTCTTCTGTTTAGTCTACTGTAGTTCAAAATCGTTCATATAAAGAAAAATAGCTCTACATAAAACAACAACGTAGGTATGTGCTGTTTTATGATTAAATGAGAAGCAAAATATGACTTCACTCAATCACAACTAAGTCTGAAATTCTGTTCACGTGTACTACGGCGCGAGAAGATTATTTAATACAAAGCACTGCACTTGGAGATGTTCTCAGTCTACTACGCAATCACACCAGTTCAGTGGCAATGACGTCATAAGTATTTGTGCGGAGTCAGTAACTCAAGAACCATGCCTCGCATTGACATGCGGCAAATTACATTCTACTTAGATTGAAAAACGTGTTTGATTAAAGCCAACTTAATTTTATCGCGGACTGCTCCTTTAAGCTACTCATATATTGAGTTCATACGTAGGTACTTTATCGTGCATAAATTTAGGTTGTTAAGTAAGATAACTGTTTCTTGACAAAGATTTCTGTCAAGAACATTGACCATGATGTTTATATTCTGATCCACCCTCATATAAACTGTTTTTCCAAATAAACGTGTTTTGAAGTGGAATAATAAAAAACGCCGCTGTTTTGTGTCGTCGAATGCACATAATTACACATAGTAATAGGAATGGAGTTCCAATTTAAGTTCGTCTCCAGGGCCAAAGAAATTGAAGTGGGCGGGTGGTCATAATCATGGTTGTTGGCCTGTCCCGAAAACACCTACTGAATTTACATGTGGCTATAGGAAGACATTTATGTATACAAGACGCAGGGCAAGGGGAGGGAATTTTCAACGAATTTCTTGTTTTAATAATAAGTTTGGAGATAGGACATTCGCCCCTTCTTCACATGCTTCCGTGGCGAGGGACCCCAAGTCCGAGTGGAAAGCTAGCGGCATAGCAGCGGCGAAGATATTATTTATTATGAAAATCCCGCCAAGTTCGTGCTTTGGGTGCGGAATTAAAATAGTAAGGGGATTGACCTTTGGCCGTATCTCCTCCCTGCAGCAGCCTCCTCCTCCTCCGCCACCTCCCCTTCACCACTGTCTTTTTGTTGCTTTTCTTTTTCCATTCCTTTCCTTCTTCTCTCACTCTTCTGCATGTTTAATTTCCTTGGGACTGAGATACATGAACTCATGATGCGGTTTTTGAAACTTAAAATTATACGGATCTTGTATTCTTTCCTATCTAACACTAGGGTTCAACATTTTCTTACGTTGTATACTTTTTTGTGCTGCGTGCAGTTATATATAGTACTGATGAACCTTTTTGCGTAACAAGAAGAAATTCCACGAGTATGAAATAAAATTTTAGTGTTAAGTGATGGCCTTGTAATTTATGGTTAGTTTATTTGTACACACATCCACACACGTTTTTGTGCTGTGTTTGTATATTAATAGGTAGTTGCATGGTTTTATGAGGAGATGAAATGGCCTGTAAAGTGTTTGTACAAGGCGCGTTCGGGAATAAACGTGAAAGAATCTGCTGTTATAATATCGCGGCCCGAATGTTGACTGTGGAAAGGAAATGAATCTCAATTTCCCTGCCGGGAATCGAACATTTTCTTCGCTATGTTTGTAGGTGGAAACTTATGACAACACCTGTCTCGATTTTGTTTTACGAGGTACAGAAATATATAACTTATATGAGAGAGGGTTCCCTATCCACAAGTTAATTGTAATTTATTTTTCCCTTATTCATTTCAGAATTTTAGTAGAAAGCATTTAAAATGTGGATGTGCAGAAGAATTGAGCATATGTAATGGGCAGAAAGAGTGGATGAAGAAAGAATAATGTTGAAAGTGAATAGAAAAAGAAGAAGGAATTGCTTAGATAATTGGGTAAGAAGAAACTTGCTACTGAAGGATGCAATGTTGAAAGTGAATAGAAAAAGAAAAAGGAATTGCTTAGATAACTGGGTAAGAAGAAACTTGCTACTGAAGGATGCATTGGGAAGGAATGGTGAACGGAAGAAAAGTTCATTGCAAAAGAAAGTATCAGATGATAGACAACATTAAGATGTATGAGTAGTATGCAGAGACTAAAAGGAAGGCAGAAAAGAGGAAAGGTCGGAGAATGTTAGATTTGCAGTGAAGGATCTGCCCTTGAGGAGAAAGCTAAGAATCGATGATTGAAAGAAAGTCAAGATTCGTAACTTTTTTTCGGTGTTCTCTAGTTTCTCTACATAATTCCACTGTTACTCATCATTTCAACATTCACTTTCATTATTTAATTTGCTTTTCCTTGAAAGTGCGGAATGATGTAGTATTGTGACTGACGTAGAATTGGCGTCAGTCTCAGAAGGTCATAGTACACTTCCGATGAACTGGGATGGAAAGGTATTCCAATGGCATTCCATCGGAAACTTAAGACTTTCAGGCTGAATCGACAGATGGCACCGAAGCTGAATTATGGTATCTATAAAAGTGCGACCGTTCATACTTCAGAAATCATTCCTACGTTAGGAGTGGTAGAAGGACAACAATAAATCATCCACTAGAATAGTGACGTAAGCGCTGGACTATTGTACTCTGTAACAAGGAGTCTAGAGACCTTCCGCTTACAGAATTGCATGCAGGCACATACTTAATATAGTTTCTACGTCACTGTTACACCTCGTGTAAAGGCTAGAAATGCCTGAGCTTGACATGCCTGCACTAGAGGCTGCAATGTCAGTTTCCGCCCTCGGCCTCCTTTCTGGGACTTATAAAGTATCTGTGCGAAAAAATTATTTCTAAGACTGAACATTGTTTATTTAGAGCACACAACGTATTTATGTTATTCATGAATTGTTTTTTCTTGAGCTTTGCTTTGTTTATACTCAAGTACGTATTCAGAATTAAGGCTGATCCAAATTTACCGGGAACGGAAACGACAACGAGAACGGGAACGGAAATATTGTTAAAATAAATATAAATATACTTAACATTATTTCTGTTATCGTTTCTGATTCCGGTTTATTGTGAACCAGTCTCTTCACTCTTTCTTTCTTAGTTTGGTGCATTATTACTGGATTGTAATTATCTTTATTTTCCCTTTTTCTTTTCCTATAAAGTCTCGTATATTCTTCGTAGCTGCTTACTATATCCATGGTTATCTGTGCATGACTTCCCACACTTGCAGTTGTTAAGGTTATTGCGTCACGCTCAACATAAGCCAAACAAAAATGGCTCTAACTCCTAAACCGTAAGAGATGGATCAAAACGGATCATATTTTTGAATAGGTCGCATTTATTGACGCATTTCGCTCCCCGAATTTCTCGGGATTCGTCTTTTAAGGTTTAGCAGTAGCAAGTGGTTGTATGTCTGTTAAGTTAGGAAAAGTATTAACTTATTTGTTTACGAGTTATTTTTTAAACACTATATACTTTTATTTTTGGAATAGAGTACAGTATAGGCTACATAATTTTTTGGATAGATCAGTCTTTATTCTTTCATGGACATAATATAACATGTTTGTATAAATACGCTATACTTATTAAGTTACCAGCATTCAAAGACGGAGTTGCGTCAGGTTACTCGAAAATATGTCCGTTTCATTCTAGTGACCCACGAATATTAGCGTTATTCCACGTTAAAAACAATAATACTTCGCAAAAATTTACAATATTTTGCAGTGAATGTCCTGCTTAGGTTTTATCACCGAACAATGGCATTGTATGTATGAGTATTACAGATTTCTTTAAGGGAAGATTAACCGCTCTATGCCGAACAGTGCTTAATTTGCTTATGTAATGATCCATCTCAGGAACTGCTAAAGATACTGTACTGACATTTTTAAAGGATAAAGATACAGGGTTTCTAAGCAAATTGTTCAACGCTGTGGAGTGACGGTTAGCATGTCTGACCGTGAAACGAGTGAACCCGAGTTCAAATTCTTGTTGGGACAAATTACTCGTTGAGGTTTTTTCCTGGGTTTCCCTCAGCCCATTAAGAACAAATCGATGGTATTCGGGTAAAGGGGTATAAGTGATTTTTTTATGCAAACGAAGTTTTGTTGATAATGGAGAAAAAATGGGAGTATAGGGGTACAGTACATCAGTTATTCATAGATTTCAAAAAAGGTATATGACTCGGTTAAGAGATAAGTTTTATATCATATCATTATTGAATTTGGTATTCCCAAGAAACTAGCTCGATTAATTAAAATGTGTCTCAGTGAGACGTACAGCAGAATCCGTATAGGTCAGTTTCTGTCAGATGCGTTTCCAATTCACTGTGGGCTAAAGCAAGGAGATGCACTATCACCTTTACTTTTTAACTTTGCTGTAGAGTGTGCCATTATGAAAGTTCAGGATAACAGAGAGGGTTTGGAATTAAACGCGTTGCATCAGCTTCTTGTCTATGCGGATGACGTGAATATGTTAGAAGAAAATCCACAAACGATTAGGGAAAATACGGGAATTTTACTGGAAGCAAGTAAACAAATAAGTTTGGAAGTAAATCCCGAAAAGACAAAGTATAGGATTATGTCTCGTGACACAATATTTTACGAAATGGAAATATAAAAATTGCAAATTTATCCTTTGAAGAGGTGGAAAACTTCAAATACCTGGGAACAACAGTAACAAATATAAATGATACTGGGAGGAAATTAAACACAGAATAAATATGGGAAATGCCTGTTATTATTTGGTTGAGAAGCTTTTATCATCCAGTCTACTGTTAAAAAATCTGAAAATAAGTATTTATAAAACAGTTATATTTCCGGTTGTTCTTTATGGTTGTGAAACTTAAGACTCCCACTTTGAGAGAGAACACAGGTTAAGGGTATTTGAGAATAAGGTGCTTAGGAAAATATTTGGAGCTAAGAGGGATGAAGTTACAGGAGAATGGAGAAAGTTACATAACACAGAACTGCACGCAGTGTATTCTTCACCTGACATAAGTAGGAACATTAAATCCAGAAGTTTGAGATGGGCAGGGCATGTAGCACGTATGAGCGGATCCAGAAATGCATATAGAGTGTTAGTTGAGAGGCCTAAGGGAAAAAGACCTTTGGGGAGGCCGAGACGTAGATAGGAAGAAAATATTAAAATGGATTTGAGGGAGGTGGGATATGATGATAGAGACTGGATTAATCTTGCTCACGATAGGGACCAATGGCGGGCTTATGTGGGGGTGGCAATGAACCTCCGGGTTCCTTAAAAGCCAGTAAGTAAGTAAGTTAGCAAGTAAGTTAATTGTTACCCGAAATATTTTTCTGATGAATCAAATATACACCACTTAATGTGCTCCCATTTCATTAATGCATTGTTGTCAATATGTGTTTAAAATGTAATCCTTCTATAATATACAGTTCCTGAGAAAATGCGGCATTTGTATAAAAAATAATATACCGACACTATTTTAAAATTAAACAAAGAATAGAATTTATATTTATTGATTAAAAATCTGCGTCAGCTTGCTTAGAAATCTCGTATCTTTATCCGATAAGTATTTCAGTAATGTCTTCAGCGACTCTTGAGATAATGGGTCATTAAATATGGAAATTGAAAATTGGTGCATTACGGGATAGGATAATCTCCCCAAAAATTCTCTGACAAAAATTGGAAAAAAAAAAAAAAAAAAATGGTATGTGGTACTTCATTACTTGCATTTTTATGCAATTTAACTTCACTTCATAAGTATCTTAGTCCATTGCTTGTAATGCCGAATAGAGCGTAGGTGTCTTTTCTTTTTTTGCCTGTGCAGAAAGTAACATCATATCATGCTATGGTAACTCTCAATCAGGCTATCGCAAACACAGAACGAGACAGCTTATACAATAAGGACGTGAGATGCAAGTATGTGTAGGGGTCAATCACACAATGCGCGTGTGATTTCTTGTGGTCTTATCAGGGGTGAGGAAATATATAATATGTGTTGTCATAAACACTAGACATTCCTTATGAGGCTATTAAATCAAGTACTGTATATTGCAGTAAACTAAAACTTCTGTAAATAATATATTTAAACAAGTTTATATATAGGCTAAGTGAGGAGCACGATATCATCGTGGTTAAGGGGACCGATGGATGATATTTATATTTCCTACAATTCTTAAGATAGAGACTCCATATTTCCATATTTGTACATTTAAATTCTTTGCACGTAAGTTCCATTGTGATCAGGTGAATGATTATTAAGTTATTCAAATTTAAATAACAAAATATTTGCATATTACAAAATTTAAATTTCATTCACGACTCTTGTTTGCTGCATCTTTGATATGGTTAAAAAAAGAACAAAAAAAGGTATCAAACACGCTGGAAAGAACATGTCCTACGAATGCCCCGTTCAGGGTATCCACGGAAAGCCTTATCTTTCAAACCTTCAGGAAGAAGAAGTGTTGGACGACAAAGAAAGAGATGGAGCGACCAGTTTAGTTAGATTCGGAACAGGTCTAAAGGCTTAAACCTTGTGAGGAAGAAGAAGAAGAAGAAGAAGAAGGAAAAGAACAAAAAACATCAAGGGTGCTATGCATAAACATTTCGCTAGCCCGCGCTACGAGCGTGCTAAACTAGCCCCGGCTATCGAGTGATTATTTGTACAGGACATTCATATCATATCATATTGCTAACATTGGTTTATGAATACGAAAAACGTTAGTTCTCTGATCATCCACCGGAAGCCCGCGCTAAGTATGTCTATTAATATCGCACCCAGAATTTTAAATTTACGACTATAAATGCAGAAAAATAAAAAAAATTCAACTTCAAAACTTAAATTTTTAGTGTCCACAAAAATATTTCATTTTTTAATTTCGAAAGTATTTAGTTTTTCTATAGTAATGTCACAAGAGGTCTCAGATTTATTTCGGAAATCTTAGACCTCGAGTGATATTTATTAGGACTATTTTGTAAATAAAATAAAAATGTAAATAACATAGCTCTAAAATTCGCTCAAAAAATTTTAATAATTGTATATTTATGAATACTTCACTTTTCACTTTTTGAGTTATTACCAGGGAAAGGATTTATATGTAAATACATATTTACTTATAAAGCTAATATAATTTATATTTTGCATTATCTTTATGTTTCACAATGTGTAGGGTTGAAAAATCCTACTTTTATTTTCCATATTTTTCCATATTTTAGAGTTTAGTACATATTTTCGTTAATTTCCATATATTTTCCATATTTCATATAAAACAGTCCATATTATATTAGGTTTAACAATAAAACAAAACAAAATTCCATTAACTTTTAAAAATACATTTCAACAATAGAGATTTAAACACATGTTCAGTAATCCCTTTAACATCAGAGTTATTTGAAAATTAGCAGTCCTATCAACAATGGGAAAGTAAGTTACAAAACTGTATTAATTTAATTTAAAATTTTTAACAGACTTCAGTTGTGCAGCTCAACAGTTAAATGCCAGTCAGAGTACACATAGGTTCAGTTTTGTAAATCATACTATAAAGACGGTAAATATGCCAAAAGTACGTCATTCAGTCAATTTAAAATCAAAACTAACAAGTTACATTTCAGAATTTAAAGAAGATGGTTTATCAACTGACAATAAAATATTATTTTGTAATTTGTGTCAGTGTGCAGTATCATCTACACAAAAGTTCCTGGTGCAACAACACATTACAACTAGTAAACATCAGGCCAACAAACAACTAAATTCCAAGCAGAGACAATTGTTTTTAACACAACCAACAACATCGAATGTAAGATCTGAGTTTAACATCGACCTGTGCCGTTCTCTCATCTCTGCTGATATTCCTCTCTACAAACTAAAGAATAAGGTCTTCAGGGAATTCCTTGAAAAATATACTCAACATACAATCCCGGATGAGTCAACACTTAGGAAGACGTATGCTCCATCCATCTACGATGAGACAATACAGAAGATAAGAGATGAAATTAAAGATAGTTCAATTTGGGTTTCCATTGATGAGACTCCCGACAAAGAAGGTAGACTTGTTGGTAATGTAGTTATCGGTTTGTTAAGTGAACAATATTCTGAACGAATTCTTTTACATTGTGATGTTCTAGAAAAGTGCAATAACAAAACTATAGTTAAACTGTTCAACGAAGCTATGGGTATCCTGTGGCCAAAGGGTATTATGTACGATAATGTGTTATTCTTTATTAGCGATGCTGCCCCTTATATGGTCAAAGCTGGACAAGCATTATCTGTTGTATATCCTAAATTGACTCATTTTACTTGTGTGGCGCATGCATTTCATCGTGTGGCAGAAGTGGTCAGAGACAATTTCCCTAAAGTAGATTTGTTGATTTCATCAGTGAAAAAAGTATTTCTCAAAGCTCCCAGTAGAGTTAACGTGTTGAAAGAAATGTACCCTGAAATTCCATTGCCACCAAAGCCAATTTTAACTAGATGGGGTACATGGCTAGAAGCAGTTGAATATTATGCCGAACATATAGACTCTATTAACAATGTTCTCCTTGCATTGGACTCTGAAGATGCAGTCTCAATTGATACTGCGAAAACAGTTACCTGTGACATAAGTGTGAAGAATGACTTAGCTCACATTCAGCATACATTTTCATGCATCATAAAAACGCTCAAAAGTCTCCAAAATAGGCACCTTTCACTATCTGAAAGTTTTGAAATTATAAATAGTACTGTGGAACAACTGAATCGTGGTAGAGGTAAAGTTGCAGATGCAGTAAGAGCTAAGGTGGACACTGTACTTTCAAAAAACCCTGGATATGAAGAACTACAAAAGGTTGTTGCTGTGATGAGTGGTGAATCAACAGTGAAGATTAACTTGGACTTATCCCCAGCAGACATTGTGAAATTGAATTATGTACCAGTTACTTCTTGTGACGTCGAACGCTCTTTTAGTCAGTATAAATCTATCCTCAGAGACAATAGAAGAAGATTCACTTTTCAGCACTTGAAAGAAATGTTTGTAACCTATTGTTATGGTAACAGACAATAAAAATTGTGTTTTGTTGAAACTACATTGGAAGATAAGGTACGTCCATTATATTTTTTGTTTAGTTTGATTAAAATGTACCAATATTTAACGTACATAGTCATTTTTTTTATAATTTTAAGTCCATATTTAATTCCATATTTTGGTAAAAATCCATATTTAATTCCATATTTTGGTAAAAATAACTACATATATATTTACATATTTCATATATTTTTAGTCCATATAAATCCGTTCCCTGGTTATTACCATCATTTGAACACTTGAATTGAGAACTATGCTATGTGAAAGTGTTAAAACTCTAAAAAATTCCTAGTGGCACTTGTGCCATGATTCTCTGATTTGCCATATACAATGGAAAACTTTAAATGGCTCTACTGAAAAATCTCTATTTTTGAGTTGTAACAGTCTCGTTCTGAGCCATCGACTTCATCTATTCAGACATTGTGAAACCGAAATAGATGAATAACGATTACTATAATAAAGAAATTGGATGTTATTCAGTAATGCCAATTGAGAAAAGCGAAATACAGGTTTAAAAATGTTAATTACATGTACTGCGCTTTTCTTTTGTTATAACAGAAATACGTATTCATTATCTGCTTAAATCATAATTTAATTAAAACATTTTAGAGTATAATTACAAATAACCTGATTAATACATTAATTAAAAGAACAATTGTTATGAAGGAGTGTCATTTTCTTTAGGTACAATTCGACATGGAATTAGAAGATGAAGATGTAGATGTGGAAGTAGGATTTTGTTATTTATTTTGTACAATGGATTCATGCTCATCGATATACGTGGAAACAGTTGGCGACACTGACTAAACAAAAGAACGACCATGCGATAAATTGATAATGATAAATCGAACTGCAGAAATTATCGCGATGTATGACTATGATTGGTTGGAATTAAAAAATTCATTACACTTCATTGGCCGAAAATTGAATGACGTCATATAAACGAAATAGTCATAAAAATTATACGGAATATCGTTAGCTATGTTACATAGGACATGAAATAAAAAAAATTCATGTTCGTTGCATTAAGATTGTAAGTGTCTTAATGCTTTAAACATGACGAAATTAGCTGAAAAAAAAAAGAGTGAGAAAACAGCTTGTAAAGTCTGCATGGAATTCAAATTCAAGGATGCAAACATTTAAATATGGCGTAATTTTTATGCTTCCAAGCATCGCAGAGCACTGAAACGTGCTCAACATTTAAATACGAGGCTGATGATTCATTCCCCACCTTCCTAAAAAAAAAGGAGAAAAACGAAATGCGTTTTTTGACAGAAAATGAGGAAAATTTTATTCATCTCCTCCCTTATGGCGTTGCGGTACAAATCGGAAGCTAGAGGGTTTCTTTCAAATTTGATTATGAATTATTCATATAACTGTAATCCTTCCGGACACATTAATAATACCGAAATCTACTCAACATGTATTATAAATGAGATCAGAGTGTTTCCTTGGGAATAAACTCGAGCAACACATAGCATTGACATCCTTACTGCTACTCAGTGCCGATTGTCTGGTGAGGTAGGAGCCCAAACATGTCGCCAACTCAAGATCATCTCAGAGCCTGTAATAGGATAGCTTTGCTTGTACATGAATGTTTTTCTTCTACTTTAGGTTATTATTTTACTTCGACCTTCATACCGACTTACAGTGCACTTGGGTTTAGGGTAGGGTGTTTTGGATCAACACTAGACTCTCTTGCAATGAACACCTCCCTGACTGTGGTCAACGGGATGCAGAACGATCGCAGGGACGTCACAAGACAAGTACAAAACAAGATACAAACTACCAGTTCCTTGAGATAAATGTCTGGTCGTGCTGGGAATCTGACAATAGACACTATTCTTTCTTGAAATTAATTACTTGAAGAAGTTAGGAGTTGCCCGACCTAGGCGATTTCAAATCCAAAGTGAAATATTTTATCTTACATTGCACAGTGTCCTAGGGTATATATTTTAATTCATAGTTTATTAAGTGATCATATCACTTAATTTGTTACCTAATTTAAGTATATGTTCATTCATTCTTAGTGTTCTACCCAAGAGCATGTATTTCACTGCAAACCCAGAATTCTCCAGTCTTTCCTATTTTCTGCCTCCCTCTTTGTCTCCGCATATGATTCATATATTATCTTAATGTCTTCAATCATCTGATATCTTCTTCAGCCCCGAACTCTTCACCCGTTTACCATTCCTTCCAGTGCATCCTTCAGTAGGCAGTTTCTTCTCAACCAGTGCCCCAGTCAATTCCTTTTCCTCTTTCTGATTAGTTTTAGCATCATTCTTTCTTCATCCACTCTTTCCAACACAGCTTCGTTTGCTACTCTGTCTGACCATTTTACAAGTTCCATCCTTCTCCATATCCACATTTCAAATGCTTCTATTCGCATACAATGCTACACTACACACAAAGCACTTCACTAGTCTCTTCCTTGGTTCTTTCTCCAGACGTCCGCAGAAGAAGCTCCTTTTTCTATTAAAAGCTTTCTTTGCCGTTGCTATCCTCCTTCTGACTTCCTGCCAGCAGCTCATATTATTGCTTATAGTATGCCCCAAGTATTTGAAGATGTTTACTTGTTCTACTGCTTCACTTAGAATTCACAAGTTTACCTTCTTTATCTTTCTTCTTATGGCCATGTCTTCCTTTCGTTTGCATTTATCTTCATTCCATATGCTCACAGCTGTAATTTATCTCCAGTAGTACATCTCTTAGTATCGTCTCCTCTTCCGTTAACAACTCCATATCATTAGTAAATCTTATGCACGTTATTCTTATTCCTCCTACTATCACTCCTCCCATGTTTTGAAAACAGTTCTGCACTAAATCCTGCAAGTAGATTTGGACAATAAAAGAGATAAAGAGACTCATAGTCGTACTTCTCTCTGACAATTCATTTTCTATTCATAGAAAAATTAATACTTACTTACTTAGGGTGCTATTCATAGACATTTTGCTAGTCCGCGCTACGAGCGTGCTAAACTAGCCCCAGCTATTGACCGATTACTTGTACAGGATTCATATCATATCATATCGCTAACACTGGTTTATGAATATGAAAAACGTTAGTTCGCTGATCATCCACTGGAAGCCCGCTTTAAGAATGTCTACGAATATGGCTCTTACTTACTTACTGGGTTTTAAGGAACCCGGAGGTTCATTGCCGCCCTCACATAAGCCCGCCATTTGTCCCTATCCTGAGCAAGATTAATCCATACTCTATCATCATATCCCACCTCCCTCAAATCCATTTTGCGACGCTGATATAACCTCTGCAGTTTCGAGCGTCGTTATATAAAACATAACATTAACATCAAATCCATTTTAATATTATCTTCCCATCTACGACTCGGCCTTCCTAAAGGTCTTTTTTTCCTCCGGTCTCCCAACTAAAACTCTATATATGCATTTCTGGATTCGCCTATACGTGCTACATGCCCTGCCTATCTCAAACGTCTGGATTTAATGTTCCTAATTATGTCAGGTGAAGAATACAATGCGTGCAGTTCTGTGTTGTGTAACTTTCTCCATTCTCCTGTAACTTCATCCCCCTTAGCCCCAAATATTTCCCTAAGCTCCCTATTCTCAAACACTCTTAACCTATGTTCCTCTCTCAAAGTGAGAGTCCAAGTTTCACAACCATAAAGAACAACCGGTAATATAACTGTTTTATAAATTCTAAATTTCAGATTTTTTGACAACAGACTGGATGATAAAAGCTTCTCAACCGAAAAATACAGGCATAAAAATAGGGGAAAAATTAGAAAAGAGAGGATAACGTACTGAATACATAAAAGAAAACAGAGAGATAGCCGTTTCACCTTAATGCGATGTTTTTGTCTGCACTGTCTACTCAGTTGGCAGACTTTCTTCACCCCTGATCTAGCTGATGCACTATTCACAAAGAATGTCTATCCCTTCCTTATAATGCAATATGCATCGTTGGGTGAGGCAGGTTCCATTCAAATACAAGTTTTGTATTTGCGTTGCTTGATGAAGGTGAGGAGTTATCTGTGTTGCAATGGGATTATGATGTATTCATTGTGGAGTCGGAGCTGGTTAGCGAATTCCATCTGCTTCCTCCATGCAAATTATAATCGCCACAATGGCACTGTCATCAGTTCACATAATAAAACATGTGCTGTGATGATCACAGGCCCAATAAAGAAGAAAAAAGTTGCAGTCAAGTCAGCAGACACTTTTTTTTCCTGAATTAAAATATGCTTTGTAAGACACAACTTTTAACAGTCTATATTTTCTTTTCAATATGAAGAGATGGGATTTGCCATTTGAATTCTCTTATAGTATTAGAAAAGTTCATAATCGTAAGAGGAGGAGAATGTAATTTTTAACTAATTTATACAATTGACTAGAATTCTAAAATAAAGATATGTTAAAAAATAACAGCTACTTCTGTCTAGAATTGCCATTGATCGTGCTTAAAAAATTATGCGAGGTTTATCACTCATCACCAGAGACTGGAATTTTGGCAGAATGCCTTTCGAAATGTGTTAAATCTATCTTCATTTTGAAAGTAAATCTGTACGAATTATATCTTTGTAATTGAAACTTCACAATTTTATGTTGTACTTTTCTGCCTTTTTAAATATAAATGCCTAGCCACTAGGCTTTACAGACGGGCAAGCAGAAGCGAGTGGGGGAAACCGGGATGCGACGTAGGCAAACGGACGACAGTACCTGTGCGAAAATATGATTCAATATTGAATGCTCTTTCGTCACTGGAAAACGCGAACATATTTCTGGAACGTACTATACTCACTAACTCAGTATTGCTTACTATAAGCGACTTTGACTGCATACGCGGTCTTGGTTCTATGTGGAGAACGGTTGAAAGTTTACTAGTAGAGGGAGTGGGAGTGAAGTACATTTAAAAATTCAGGTACAATAAAAATTGAAGTAAAATAATATAATGTCCCAATACAATCAGTTAAATTTAAGCAATTTCATTGTATAATAACGTGATACCGGCATTACATTATAACTTTGCAGCTGCACACTTTCCTTTTACTCTCGCCTCGACAATGCGATAACAAAACATTATCCGACTTCCACAAGGTGTTCAAGAACAAACTTCGGAAAAGATTTACCAACAAGTGTTTTAAAAACAAATTTCACTGTAAAAAAAAAAAAAGAAGGGAAGGGAAAGGAAAGAGAGAGAGAGAGAGAATGCCGCCCCCCCTGGAAATTGCCGCCCTAGGCAACTTCCTAGGTTGCCTAGGCCTAAATCCGGCTCTGGCGGCAATGAACCTCCGTGTTCTTTAAAAGCCGTTTGTAATTAAGTAAAACTGCTTCTTTTTCTTCTCAAAATCATTATTACAAACATATCAATATCATAATAACTATTTCATTATATGATCATCGTGATTGCCATTTTTTTCTCGAGAGCATTATCACAAACACCATTACCAATATCAACATCATGTTCGTCTGATTAAGTATCTTGAAGTACATTATGAATATTTTTGATTTGCTCGTCAGAAAGAGTGAAGGTATCTTTTAGTTCTATAACTCAGAGCATACCTTGTCTTATATAGGTCTACGTATGTTTCGACAGTTATAACTAAAAGTATAGAGATGCTGTAACTTTATTTTACTGCAATTGTACACGGTGAGAATTGCTGTAGCCTACATGACGGCAGAAATACCAAAAGCGATGGCTGTTGCGGGTAATAAATACGCCCATAAAATGTGACTTGATGTTCGGTAATTAGTATACGGCTGCACATTCTTGATCCAGATCTCTAAGTGGACCTGGACACCCGTGTATTATTCCAAGCAGGTGTGATATTTGTTTTTTATTCTCAGTTTTCGTGACTGAAGTTCGTGAACCTGCAATGGACGTGCGTCCGTAGTACAAAATTCAACTTTGCAGTTACTGCAATGCTACAACTACAAACTCACTTGGCTGCCCTACTACAGTGTTATCAATGTCCAGAAAATTCACATAACTAAAATTTAATTTAGCAATTTTTTCATTCAAATTTACAATCTGCGAAGACATTATTTACGTGCTGTATCATGAATCTTAATTTATTATTATTATTATTATTATTATTATTATTATTATTATTATTATTATTATTATTGAGCTACTTTGTACTTTATTAGATAGACAGACAGACAGATAGACAGATAGATGGATGGATTGATGGATGGATGGATGGAACTTTATTGTCGATGGCATAATGTATGCATAGACGTGGTCGAATATATACAATTACAATTTAATTTAAAATAAGTCAAATATAAAAAAAAAAAAAAATTATTCATTACGAGGTCCCATGCGTGCATCCTCAAGACTGTAGGGACACAATTTTATTAATTTCGTTTTTACATAATGCCTAAATTTGAGGGAATTTTTTTGTATATTTGATGTCATCAGGCAAACTGTTGTATATTTTGATACCAAAGACCATATATGTTCTACTAGTGTTTGTAAGATGGTAAGCTGGAATAGTTAAACTATTTTTGTTGCGAGTGTCGTAGGTATGGAAGTCACAATTTTGGTGAAAAACAGACAGATTTTTATAAATTAGTAGTAAAACATTAAAAATGTATAAACCATAAACAGTAAGAATATATTGCAAAAAATGTTCCCTGCAAGAGGTCCTACTGTCAACACCCGCCATGCATCTGACAATACGCTTTTGAGCAATAAATATATCATTCAGCATGGTTCCAGATCCCCAAAAACAAAAACCATATGAAGCCTTGACTCGACTTGTGCGAAATAGTAAGACTTTAATACATCGTGATTTATTATCGTCCTCAAAATTCTGATTTGATAACAAATGCTATTGAGCTTCGAAATTAAACTTGTGCAATGGGGTCTCCAAGACAAACAATCATCAAATGTAACGCCCAGGAATTTAGTAGTTTCCCATTTACATAAGTATTTTCCCATTTACATAAATATACGTTCAGAGAATAAGAAAATGCAATTCTATGTTACAATATTGAAATGTAACTTAAATTTATTTTGGATTTAGATTTATTCAAATTCAAATAATAGGTACAAATACAAACATATAATTAAAGATAAAATATAGCACAATAATAATAATAATAATAATAATATATAATAATAATAATAATAATAATAATAATAATAATAATAATAATAATAATAATGAAAGAAAGACAGAAAATACACGTTCCTTTTTGTTAAGGTTCCAAATTATACTTAAAAATTATACACGGAATAAATAGTACAAATGGCTCATGACGGCAGAAATACCAAAACCGATGGCTGTTGCGGGTAATAAATACGCCCATAAAATGTGACGATGTTCAGTAATTAGTATACGGGTGCACATTCTTGATCCAGATCTCTAACTGGACCTGGACACCCGTGTATTATTCCAAGCAGGTATTGAGGTCGTTTGTGACAAATAATGAACTTGTCGAAAAATTAATCACAAATAACTGCGATTAAATTAACTAATATTAAAACTAGAAAGATAAGAAAAGCATATTAAATATACATAAAGATAATAAGCAGGCAGCGTATTTCCATTCTCAAACGTACAGCGGATCGAGTAGTTTCTTCTGGTACATCTATTACGTCACGTGAATGCGTAAGTGGGGTAGAATTGCAAGCAGATATGCATTACATAACAATGATGTAATGTATTATAAATATGCCCCTGTAAATTCATATCACGTAGAATGAACATTCTCTTAGTTTGAACAAATTCTTTGTTTTGTTCGTAAATGATTTGCATTTCGTAATATCAGAATGTACATTTTCATACACTGCAACGGGATAGGTTTTGATAAATTGCCTATTTGTATTTCAAATTTCAAAATTTCAAATTTTCAAATTTATTCACAATTTACATTTGAAATGAATACATATGAATATATACCCGAAATGAGCATATGCTCGTGCTCGGGTACAGTCCAGTAGTCTACATAAATTTTAAAGAGATCAATAATAAAGTTGATGTTAGAAATAATAGTAACAATAATAATAATAATCATCATCATCATCATCATCATCATCATAAAATAATAATAATAGAATATCCGTGACGGAGATAATACAAAGATAATAATACAAATTAATTCATTAATAATAATAATAATAATAATAATAATAATAATAATAATAGTAATAAAACAAAAATATTTACAAATACTAAAATAGATACTAAGACGGATAAAATAAAATATAAAACCACTAGCGAGAGTTAACACAACTTAAATAAGCATATAATAACCAGAAAAAAAAAATGATGAACTCGAAAATCAACAGAAAAGTTCGATGTATAGCAGACGACATCAACCGCCGTATTGACATTGTGCTATGCATTATTGGTAGGAGGGGGAGCCCAATGTCTACGTAACTGCCGTTCTCTTCGAATCTTCTCATACAATCATGGGAAGTTAATGCTGAAAAACCAAATGTCTACGAGTCAAACTGTTCGCTATTACCAGGATAAATACAAATAATACTGAAATATATTAATCAAGTTTCAGTTATAGATCTCCCCTTTTGTGCAAGATGTATCATATCAAAATATTTTATGAATGGCGGGGAAAATATAAATTTCAAAAACTCTCTAGTGACAAGAGATAGTGGCAAGTACAATCAAGTGTATCTGTGGCGATGATAAGAAATCATTTATTGGAGATATACACTGTTATTAATTAAGAAAATGATCTATATATATTTATTACAATGTTTTATCTTATAGGTTACATTCATCAGATGAATACAATAAATATTAGTAACATATAATGCTAGTAACACTTAAAATAATAATAAAATTTAACAAATATCATACAAACATTTTCACTTTATTTTTAAACTTAAGAATAGGTAGATTGCTTAGGTCTGGATTATTTTCTTGGTCCATAATTCATACTGTGTCTTAATCCAGCTCTAGTGTGGCATTTAGGTTCTGCCAAAAGAGTTGGGACATTTCTTCTGGTGTTAAGTATATGTTGTTCAGTTATAAAATTCATTCGATTTTTGTGAAAATAAATTAGTACTGTATGTTTATATATTTGCTCAATTTTTAGTACTTGGAATTCAGAATAAATAAATTGTGTCGCATAGTCATGTGGTTTATGGAGACAAATTTTGATGATAAGTTTTTGTAGTAATATTAATGGAGTTAGGGTAGAATATTGTAAATATACATTGTAAATATTGCTAATTCCTATATTGATTTTTGTTACTATTATTTTGTTCCTGTAACGACAGGTGACGTAGGAATATAATTTTCTTAGCTTAAACAAGTTTTTACTGGCAGTGTGGATAAACATATGAATTTCATAATCTCAGAATATATTTTTTTGTTCACCGTAACGGAGTTGATTTCGTTATTATATATAGAGTATTTACAGTTAATGTGTATCACGTTTGCTATTATATATAAATACTAGTTTAGTATTATTATCGATCTAATTATATTTCCAGTCATATGCAACACTAATATTTTGTAGAGCGCTAGTTTCGCAGTGTTAGTGCGTTTATATGGTCAAAAGTAGCTGGACAGACCATTTCAATTTAGTAGCAATCCCACTTACAGTTGTCATGCTCCATTATTATTATTATTATTATTATTATTATTATTATTACTATTATATTATTCTTATTATTACTATTATATTATTATTATTATTATTATTATTATTATTATTATTATTATTATTATTATTATGTACCGAACTAGGTTATACCTTTCGTAGCATCCTGACGTAAGCATTTAGGGTCAGAGTTTGAACCCTAATACTCCCACGATATACTAACACTAACCGATAACTTTCCTGGCTTGTTTGGGAACGAAAATTCGCTGCCTGATACTAAGTTATGAATATGATATTATTGAAGTGACAAAAAGTAAAGACCAAAAATTTATTACGATAATTATGATTTTAAAAACAGTTCAAGCGCGTTTTTTTTAAATAATTTATCTAATAATTTCAATTTTCGATTCCTCTTTATAAAGTCATTATACAATCTTGGGCCGAAATTAGAACTGTGCTTTAAGTCTGCTTTAGTCTTACATTTTGGTTCAATGAGGGGAAACGAAATATTTTATCTTCTTGTGTTGTGGCCATGATCGAAAGATATAAATTTAGTTTGATATTTATGGTAGAAATTCAATAAAGTAGCTATACACATACTTTTTTGGTACTCAACAAATTAAATTCGTTGTATATAAGATGAGCTGAATTATTATGTTTTCTTTTTAAAGATTTTAACAATTGTTTTATGTAGTAATATTAAACTGCATCGTAAACTGCAAGTATTCGGCCTCCTGGCCACTTCCACTTCCACAAAGTTTTGTTTGATTTTGAAAATTATCGTTCTCTGCAGCGTTTTCTAGGTCTGCCAACATTTCGTTTTGCTGTAGTCTTATTATTATATAGGTTATAATGGTATTCTAGATGATACTATCCTAAGCATTTGTCTTTAAATTGTGCTACTTTTTGTTGAGTTGTATGGATACATGAACAAATTTTGCATGTTTTTAAAAACGGTAGTTTTTATTTTATATAGAATGTGCAAAAGAATGTACTTTCTTAAATTATCCTCTATATATTTTTGTATTCCTCTGGTCGTAAAGTGTATGAAATCACACTGTTCGAAATGCCTCTCTTTCACTGCCAAAGAATGCAAGAGTATACTTTCAGCAATGTTTTTCAGCTGATTTGTAGAATCTAATATCTGATTCTTCTTTTTAACTCTTGTAAGTTGCCTGACTTGTTTCATAGACCTTTTCCTTCAAACAACACCACAAGAAAATGAGATCGGGGGATTTTGTGGGCCATTTAACTCTTTCTCTTCTGCCAATCCATCTTCCTGAAAATTCTTAATTCAAATAGTTCGATTTTTCTCCCAGAATGTCAAAGGGTACCATCTTGCTGGAACCAGACGTCTTTCACAGACAAAATATCAAGAGCTTTTTATCATCTGTAACTTGTTTTTATTTTCTAGACTTGACTTATTTTAATATTTTCAGTATTATTGAACTTAAAAAAATAGGTAATATAAAAACTAATTACTAAATGTTTCCCAATGCACTTCATGAAACAGGGAGTTACGTCCTATTGGTGCCTCTTGCTATCACCACAGCCAATTATAATTAGAATTATTCAGTTCTCTCATTTCCTGTGAGATTTGCCACGTTCATCAACTTCAAAAAGACTTGGGATTCAAGAAACGAATGATAATGAACTGTTTTAGATTGGCTTCTGTTAATAGGATTCATTGCCATATTTATTGTCATTTGTCATAAAGTAATATTCAGTTGCACTTTTCTTTTTCAGTTATTCATTTAACTCATACCTACAATAACATCTAAAGAATGCAAGCAAAGTTTATGATTTCATATATTTTAAGACTTAAAGAACACAAAAATGGAAGAAAATAAAGTGCAATTATTTAAAAAATACATCTTTTGACACATTTTATACAGTATGAAATAATACTGTTTTACAAAGAAGTGCAAAATTTGTTGATGTAGGCCGACTGTAAAACAACTTTTATACTGAATTGTTTTTATAAAACTAAAAATTGTACTTTTCTCGCTCTGTAGTCTATACACGAAGGCTTGCGGTGTATGTAACGGCTATAATATGGAGCTTTATAATTTCGTTAAAGCTACAACGGTGCTACATTTGCAAAATTCTTTTAACAATGAAGAGAATTCTATTTTTTTTAATACTGCAGAACCCTGAAGAAACTCCTCCTACGACCTTCAATAATACGCCAATAACGAGAACAAACAACCTAATAGATGATGTGGCATAATAAATTTCAGTTGATGGTAGGGAAACACAGTCCTTAGCTTTATTCTTTATTACGCGGGTTTAAAAGGAACAAGACAATAATGAAATCATGTTGATGCAAGTGGATACTGACAGAAACGTGTGAGAAAAGCTTAGTAAAGTATCTTGCTGTCAACACAAAACTTCAGCACATGGCTCAAAATTATTCAAAATGCAAAAGTCATAACAGAATATTAGAGTACCTGGAAGTCTGTGAACATTTCAGCCCATGAATGGCATATATATCATGAAGTACCGTTATATTAAAACAAGTTTCATTTTTCACTCCGTTGTTTCATTTTGTGGTAATTTTAGTAAGTAAAAACAGTAGGCAAAGTACAGTAGACGAAGTGCTTTATTATGTAAGAAGGTAGTGTGTGAAGTAGAGTGGATGAAAATTCTCGGGGGCGAAATTCAGTAGGCGAACAGGTCCCATACTTTTGAAAACATTAACAACTGATCAAATTTGTAAGGTTTACAAAGCCTATGTCGACTAAAAAGTCACACAACAATCACAGCTATTATTAGCCTCTTCTTTAGACTTCCCTACCTTTATAGTTAAGATTGGAGAGGAAACAGGACTTTGTTGGTCATCCAACAAGACTAGATGTTATTTATTGTACGGTCTACACTTAAGGAAAGAAAAATAGCGCCTTCCTTCACCCAGTATGTTCGCCCGCACACATTCCCTCTTTACGTGAACTTTTTCTGGCGTTAAGGTGTCTTCGTCTTTAAGGCGGGACATGATCATTTTTTATACTCATAAATTATGGCTTTATAGCGTGGGGAAGGGGTGAGGGAAGACCCCTCCGTAATACCTGTCCGGTAATAGCTAATAACTCAGGGAATCTTGTCCTGCATGTCAACTCTAATTTATTTTTAATATAACATTATTTATTCTTGTGATGTTTACAGAATTCATATACAAGTCGAAGCGGCTTTAAAGAACTTTGTGATATGTATTGGTATTCGAGACGTACGGTGCAGTCGTTGTTTTACTTATCCCTAGTTATTGGAGGTACAGTGGTGCTGCTTGTCATTTAAATATGACTCTCTGTCAGTGCTGAATTTAGGCTTAGGCAACCTAGGCAGTTTCCTAGGACGGCAATTTATAGGGGGCGGATTTTCCCTCTCTCTCTCTCTCGCTTCCCTTTTTTAAACAATGAAATTTGATTTTAAAACACTTTTTGGTAAGTATTTTTTTAAGTTTGTTCTTGAACACCTTGTGGAAGTCTTAAATTGTTTTGATGAAGGATGAGTGGAACAGAGAAAAATTCTCTCCGGCACCGGGATTTGAATCTGGGTTTTCAGATCTACGTGCTGACGCTCTATCCACTAAGTCACACCGGATTCCCACCTCGATGTCGGATTGAATTCTCTCAGTTTAAGTTCCACCTCTTGGATTCCCTCTAGTGGCCTACCCTCATGCACTGCGTCATAGATGTATGACAGTGGCATAATGTCCACACGTGTGCAGAGGTGCACTCGATATGAGTGACTAAGTGGCCGGGATCCGAAGGAATAAGCGCCGTCTTAAATCACTAAGTGATTATTTTTCGCATATCATATATTATTACGATGTACCGAAGTACATGATATTTCCGTGCAGAAATTCTGCATCATCATATGATGAAGGATGAGTGAAACAGAGAAAAATTCTCCGTTGGATCCCGACCACTTAGTCACTCATAACGAGTGCACCTCTGCACATGTGCCACTGTCATACATCTATGACGAAGTGCATGAGGGTAATAATAATAATAATAATAATAATAATAATAATAATAATAATATGGCCTACCATTATTATTATTATTATTATTATTATTATTATTAACGAAAATCAAGGTTTTAACATATACCGTCTGTGCTCATCCTTTTAACAAGTTTATTGGTTTTTCAATACCTTGTTACATTTGTTTTGTGAACGTTTTCGGCTCTATTGAAAAACCAATAAACTTGTTAAAAGGATAAGCACAGACGGTACATGTTAAAACCTTGATTTTCACTAATGAATTAGCTTATCGGCCCATCATGCCTTTTAAATTATTATTATTATTATTATTATTATTATTATTATTATTATTATTATTATTATTATTATTATTATTATTTCTTACCAATGTTTATTATTGCCACACTAACTTTACTTATCCAACTTTCAATAGGCTATTTACTTTTATGTTGTTTTATGGTCTAGATATTAATGTAATAACTATGTAAGCAATTGTATTCAATTAGAATTAGAGTCTGGCTGGGCGGAAGAGAAGGCCTTCTGGCCTTAGCTCTGCCAGATTAAATAAATAAATTATTATTATTATTATTATTATTATTATTATTATTATTATTATTATTACCCTCATGCACTTCGTCATAGATGTATGACAGTGGTACAATGTCCATACATGTGCAGAGGTGCACTCGTTATGAGTGACTGAGTGGTCGGGATCCAACGGAGAATTTTTCTGTTTCACTCATCCTTCATCATATGATGATGCAGAATTTCTGCACGGAAATATCATATGTACTTCGGTACATCGTAATAATATATGATATGCAAAAATTAATCACTTAGTGATTTAAGACGGTGCTTATTCCGTCGGATCCCGGCCACTTAGTCACTCATATCGAGTGCACCTCTGCACACGTGTGGACATTATGCCACTGTCATACATCTATGACGCAGTGCATGAGGGTAGGCCACTAGAGGGAACCCAAGAGGTGGAACTTAAACTGAGAGGATTCAATCCGACATCGGGAAGGGAATCCGGTGTGGCTTAGTGGATAGAGCGTCAGCACGTAGAGCTGAAAATCCGGGGGTCAAATCCCGGTGGCGGAGAGAATTTTTCTCTGTTCCACTCATCCTTCATCATAAGATGACGCAGAATTTCTGCACGGAAATATCATATGTACTTCGGTATATCGTAATAATTATATTGTTTTGTTATCGCATTGTCACGGTTGCGGGAAGAGCGAAAGGAAAGTGTGAAGCTGCATAATTATATTATAATACCAATATCACGTTATTATACTATGGCACTGCTCAAGTAAATTATACGCTCCGCGTTTCCAACACTGCGTAAACACACGTTAGTTTTCTGTAATGAATGAAGGATTATACATTTTTAGTTTCATTCCTAAGAAGGGGGGTTTAAATTCTCATGGAAAATGTTGAAATGTTTTGCACTCCTAGGAGGGAAAATTGAAGAACGTGAATAAGCAAGGAAGAAATTATTTATTAAGACGAAAGTCGATAAACGAGTCCAATAAACGATTATTTAGAAAACTGCACAAGCATTTCGAAATTTGCACAAATTAATTTTTAATTTGTGCATTTTTGCGACAATTATTTATTTTCTATCTTAAACCCTGGTTTATAGATACATAAATATTTATGTAATTTATGAAACATGAGTATACACTTTGAAATGTTGCAGTGTCTCGGAATATTCCTCTACATTTTTTTCTCATGAAACAAAATAAATCAGTCATTTTTATTTATTTTCTACAAAAATTATGAAATCTTGAGATTTGTATGGAATTCTGAATATGTCTCTTAAATAGAGAGACGCAAGACCTTCATACTTTCACGTATTGAAGGTAAAATTAAGATTGAAACTTCGAACGTATGGATGTCTGAACAACTCAGTGTTATCTGAACCTTAAACGTTGACAGCAATTTTCTTTACTATTTGTTCATTTTCTTAGTCTTATGACAATTGTCAATTGTGACATCTGTTGTTCGGTGACATAGTTACATTGTACTAGATGACGCTTGGAGGCGAATTCTTTTGTTTCTCGAACTCGTTTTCACCTGGAATGCCGGGAAGTAAATATTTCTTACGAGTAACAAACTAGAAAGGGAATTTAATGCAGCGTATGCGTTTTTTCTTGAGATTAAACTGAGAAGGACGTAAAATATTTCTTAAAGAATGGAATTTGTGATGCAGTAAATTCTATTAACGAATTTGTTATAAAGAATGCACAGAAGTTTTCTATTACAAATGAAGTGGAAATATTTTTGAAATATATTTTTGTAGATTACTGTACTAAAATGATTATGGTACGTTGGTAACTAGCAACGACATGTTTTATTCTAATTAAGGGATAAGTACAGTTTGTCCCAAATTGATGTATACACATTTTGAAACACTATTTCTCAGCAACGAGATGAGACAGAAACACAATTTTTGCGGTTTTGTATTCCTTAAGTCCGTATATGTTCAAAATGGCCCCCTTCCGCCACAGTACACTCCAAGCAACGACGTACAACAGAGCGACAATTGGATTGTTGCCAATGGAATATCATTACAGGCATGTTCAATCTGAATTTTCAGTTCCTCCAGTGTTTGTGGTTTTGTAGCGTACACTTTGTCCTTTAGAGCTCCCCTTAGGTGGAAGTCTGGAAAAGTTAAATCCTGAGATCGAGGCGGGAACTCCGCAGCACTTCCTATTCATCTCTGATTGAGTGTGCGATCGAGAAAATTCCTCACATTGATATGAAAGTGAGCTGGAGCCCCGTCTTGTTGAAAGTAAAACCCAGTTTCATTCTCAAAGAGGTCTTAAAACGTGGAATCGTGGTTTCCAACATTTACAGGTATTTCTCACCCGTGACAGTCCCTTCTAAGAAGTACGATCCAATTATTACTCTGGAAGAGAGATCACACCATTCTATTACTCCTGTAAGATTGACGGCCTTTTCTTGAAACATGTGTGTGTTTTCTTTAGTCCAGTAAACAAAATTGTGCCGGTTAATTGAGCCATTAAGTTTAAATATAGCTCCATCTGACCAAACAATTAAGTCTTTCAAATTATCCCATGTTCAAAAGCCACTCACAAAATTCCAGTTGCCTATCTAGGTCGTCCTCATTTAGTGCTTGGACAAGTCTCTGAATGTAAGGCTTCCATTTTTGAGATCACAGAATTCAATGAACACTGGATTTGCTGATACCAATCTCACGAGAACATTGCCTCATTGACTTCTTTGGGGATTGTGCAAAAGCCTGCAGACTGCATCAACACTCTCGTTTTCGGTGGAACGTCTCTTTCTTCCGCACCGCTCTTTCAACACATCTTGCGTCGTGCCGTCAAACTTGTCTCGGATTCTTGTGAACCTTGGTGGTTGTGTTCCAAATTCAATGCTCCAACGTCGTTGAACCTCAACAATGTTCTCCACTTTCCAATAAAATTTCAGTGTCCACTTACATTCATCGAACAATAATTGCACCACCGTGTTTGTTTATAAACAGATGAACATGTTTCCATGCTTATCACTGCCTTCTGAATCATAAACTGCAAAAATCGTATTTCTATCTCATTTCTTTGTTGTGAAATAGTATTTCGAAAAGCGTATAGGCCTAATCAATTTGGGACACTCCGTAGTATTATCAGTATATCTGGTCTCTCTTATGCAATTGAACTAGCCCTTTAAATAGGAAGATTACCTGTTTCATTCTAATGCACTTAAAGTTACTTGCCACATTACGGTAATGCTGTGCTTATGTATCCGCTATAATGTTCAATGAACGCTGCCCTTTACATCGTTTACATCGTTGCAACTACTGTATTACAAACTCAACAATTCTGACTTGCAAGCAGCTTCCTCGAGTTGCGTTTTAATCTTTTCCCACAATGGCCAGCTCGTAAAATAATTATAAAATTTACGTTGCTCCACGTATTGGGTGAATAGGTCTTAAAGAAACCGCAACGTGGCAACTCGGCTCTCGGATGAGACGCTCGCAGAATCCAGCTAACGCAGATAGCTTGTCATAGGTAGCTTTCCCAAAACACGCCATGAAATGTTTCAAATATAACAATTTTTATCTTGAAATGGAAGCAAAAACGAGCAAAATTGTATCTAATTTTTTGGTTTGAAATATCTCAAAGACCCCCTGAAAATATTGACACTACATACGGTTATCCCTGCATATAGCTCCAGGAGCTGCCTTCTTTTTGCAACGAAACTACTGGGACATCAGCTCCAATTCAACTGTAACTTACTACCAAATGCTCGGAATCACAGTGTTCTTGCACTAAAAGATTGGGGATATTTTTTAACGTATGAAACAAGAAACATTAATTTGACCAAAAAGTGGAGCCACCTCCTTTTTGCAGGGAGCCCTTCAATTCTACGAGTACAGCATTAAGATTTCTTCCATGCGTTCACGTATAACTCCTCTTAAATATTTATGGCATGTTTTCGACTGCTTGGGAACAAAAGAACCCTACGGAGTTGTTAAGACCCCGTCATAAACATAATTAATAAGAACAATAAAGATCGTCGGCACGCATTTGTTTGCAAGTACTAATGCTGCAAGGGCAGAGAATGATGTGGTATGAACTGGACCGTGAAAATGAAATGTACGAAAATAAATTACATTGTAGGTTAACAAGCGTATCTCTAATGACAGAGTATAGTAGTACAGGTGTTCCAAAATAAAAAGAGTGAAATAATGAAGCAAGTGCTCTTTGGACGTGAATTGATTGTATATCACAGAGATTCTCATCAAGGGGACCACGACGAAACTCGAAGGTCACGTTTGTTGTACACTAGTCCTAAATTGTAAGATTGTATTGTAGAACTTAACACATGAGCTATAATAAAACCACATACAGTCTTAAAAAAATGTTATTTTTTATTTCCGACGTTACATCTTCATGGTAATTGGATGAAGGTTGTTTGATAAACACGTACAGTATATTCATTTCTAGATTTCATAATTCTGACGTAGATAAAAAATATTTGAAGAGATTTTATCTGCGTCGTTCCATAGTTATAAGAATGTAATTACATTAATTTTCATATCTACGAACTCAACATCATTACCTCAGCATTGTGGAGTAACTTATATTAATGCTAAAGCGTCTCTTAAGTCGTAAAGTCATTTACGATACTGTTAAAAGATGAGTGAAGCTGAAGTGGATTTCTGGATTTGAAGCGTTTTAGGACAATGAATTGGTCTATATGTTGGTCAAGGAGTAGGGGAGAGTTGGGTAGTATCGGACATCGGGTAATATCGGACAGTGAATTTCTTTCATCTACCACCAGATGATAGTAACTGAATGACATGGTTACGTTTCTGTGATGTCGCATACAGAAATTTAACCATGTTATTCAGGTACTACCATCTGGTGGGCGATGAAAGAAACGCACTGTCCGATATTACCCGATGTCCGATACTACCCAACTCTCCCCTAAGAAAAATTCATTTTTAGACGGTCTTTCCTAATACTAGGCAGAAATGTTAAAATTGACTGTAATATGGTAGTATACGAAAAGTAATTTTTCTATGATAGTCCGTAAAGTTGCATTTTACCCATTGTTATCAGCAGAACTAGGAAGTTGGTACCAAAACTGTTAAGTTGTGTGAGCTTGGACTATATCTCTACCGAGTAAAAAGTAATAGCGCATCCCTCAATGTTAGTGAACTAGAACGACAATCATGTACAGCCAGTGGTAACCAAACATGTGCTCCAATCGTCCACAGCCTTAGAACAAAAAAATAATAATAAACGAATAATGAAAAAACAAAAAAAAAAATGTAATTATAAACTTCGTAAACCTTAAACTAAAATAATTTACCCATACATATAAAAAAACATACAAATATACAATTATGATTCTAGCCTTGTTATAACAAATAATAATGAACATTTTCATTTTATGAAAACAAATACTCATTTTATTTCCAGAAAAAATATACAATATTTGTACTCAGAAAATATTCGTTCTACGTCAGAAGACGTTACTGGAGCAAATCTGAAATATGATACAGCATTTCTTACTATTATCAGGTGAACAACTGTTTGGTGAATCTAATAGTGTGTCTCGTATGAGGCAGAGCAGTGTATATTGGAGAGTACCGCATTCTCGGCGGCGGCAGCCATATTTACTCCTGGCTCTGCACAGAAGCGTAAGCAGTAATGCTAGAAGGAAGGTCATTAAAGGCGATATCGTAAATGTTGTTGTGGTTTATTGACTACAGGAGACAAGGATTAATAAACATTATTGTCATAGTGAAATGATTGAGTAGAGATAACACTTTATCATTTATGTTATGTCCATTTCAATAGGGATAACATAAGCAATTTTCTATGCAGTTCTCGTACCAACACTTCGACTGCCACCATTTAGCAGATTATTGTAGCGCATTTGCTATAACAGACAAGTTTCTTAACAATAAATACATTCTAGTTCCAAAATACAGTGATAAGACTTTTTCAGAAATATTACAAGTTGGGAACATATGAGTTGAAGTGTTAATAATTAAAGACTTCAAATCCTTTACTACCAACTCATTTTGTACCAACGTTACACATTTTTCTACATTTAGAATTATATCAATCACAGATTTACAAGGGTATACAAGTGACATTTCCTTGTACGACTTGAGAGTCACTAATGTGCTAATAAAATTTATAGATCCATCCTTGTTATCAGTTATTACTATTAGAGATGAAGAACAGTTTTCAAAAATACTGTATACCTATAACTTATTTTGTTTTATTTTGAACAAAACTAATCCCAACAAGTAGTAAAGAGCTTGTTGTTCACTTAAGCCAATATTTATATTTTCAGTTAAATTACAATTTAGCCTATATCAATTTCCTTTTGCTCACATTCATCTTCACTAGAACTTTCTGATTCGGGATTACTTACATCTGTACCTAGAAACTCAACTAATTGTTCACAATCGCAAACTGCGTTATTTCCATGCTCCGTTTATGAGAAACACTGAGAAATCGTAATGCAGTTTTGAATTCTTTTGCATCCGGGATTGGATTTATGCAACGGAGAGTAGAAAATGAATTTTCTAACGCATCCTGCGTGAATCTATCTAGCATAAGATATTTGAAGTTCGCTTTATTATGTCAACATTCTTGAAAATCAAGAACTGTTTTTGTTACCAGTATTATACCAGTTTGGAATGGTTTCCAACGTCCGCTTTTGCCCACTTTGATATTTTCAATTATAAATATTATGTCATTACTTACGTCTTTTGAGGAACTCGGACGTTCACATAAGCTCCACATCGGTCCCTATCCTGTGCAAGATTAATCCAGTCTCTATCATCATATCCCACCTCCCTCAAATCCATTTTAATACTATCCTCCCATCTATGTCTCGGCCTTCCCAAAGATATTTTCCACTCCGACTTCCCAACTAACACTCTATATGCATTTCTAGATTCGCCCATACGTGCTGTACGCCCTGCCCATCTCAAACGTCTGGATTTAATGTTCCTAATTATGTCAGGTGAAGAATACAATGCGTGAAGTTCTCCGTTGTGTAACTTTCTCCATTCTCCTGTAACTTCATTCCTCTTAGCCCCAAATATTGTCCTAATTACCTTATTCTCAAACAACCTTATCCTCTGTTCCTCTCTCGAAGTGAGAGTCCAAGTTTCACAACCATACAGAACAATCGGTAATATAACTGTTTTATAAATTCTAACTTTCAGATTTTTTGACAGCAGACTAGATGACAAAAATCTTCTCAACCGAATAATAACAGGTATTTCCCATACTTATTTTGCGTTTAATTTCCTCCCGAATGTCATTTATATTTGTTACTGATGCTCCAAAGTTATTTGAATTTTTCCACCTCTTCGAAGAATAAATTAATAATTTTTATATTGTATTTCGAATATTCTGGTCACGAGATAAAATCATATACTTTGTCTTTTCGGGATTGCTTCCAAATTTATCGCTTTACTTGATTCAATTAAAATTCCCGTGTTTTCCCAAAGAGTTCGTGGATTTTCTCTGACATATTCATGTCATCCGCATAGACAAGAAGCAGTAACCCGTTCAATTCCAAATCCTCTCTGCTATCCTGAACTTTCCTAATGGCATATTCTAGACCGACGTTAAAATGTAAAGGTGATAGTGCATCTCCTTGCTTTAGCCCGCAGTGAAAATATTATGTCGTTGAGAAATTAATCATTGAAGTATATTCCTCCTCTTGTTTGTGACTTAATGCTAATTTTGTACATCGACAATTGATTAAACATTGATTAACTGCACAACAACACGGCATTCTTCAAGATAACAATGAAATATCACACTAGAAACCTGTGTCCCTACGCAAGTCTTGCGTTGTACAGTCTCTCCGCAGGAGTAAATATGGCTGCCACGTCGGCATTTGTCGGATCAAAAGAATGCGGTACTCTCCAATATACACTGCTCTGGTATGAGGCGCATAATATTAGACCCATAATTGTTTTCAAGAAAATTTTTCATTTCTATTGTAATGAAGCTAGGAAGTTCGTATCATAATTCCGATGTTGAACTTGGACTGTAATGCAACCGAATGCATAGCAGCACGAGACGTCAACATTTAACGAAGAATAATCCGGCAAAAAATAAACGTGTGACACACTTCTGTTTGCTTAAATTATTTAATAACAGATGAGTTTACTATTATGGAATCATGCATAATATCAACATTTCATAAATAATACATTAATAACAGAATAGCTCACTTTGTTCAGAACCTAAAATATTAATATAAATTAACAATATTCTTCAAAGTATTCACGACTGTACACAGCTCCACAGAATGCCACTATGCGTTGTTTATGTGAACGTACTGTGTATCGTCTGTAGCGAGCAGAGACATCTATACTCCTCGGTGTACTAAACTGAAATCTACTGTTTTGGTACGAACTTCCTACCTATGAATATCACTGGCTAAAGAGAGCCTTTAAAACACTAGTGCGTTAAAAAAAAAGTAATCACTTTAGTCACTGTTATTTATTTCACACACTGCCAAAAAGAAAAGTAATATTCAATGTACAGTACGATTATTTAGCCCTGACAGTCGCCGGAGATGTGCGCGTGGGACAGGCGAGTCCATTTAGTTACGCCAAGGGGTGTTTGGGTTATTCACTCGCTTGCCTTTACCGACTGCTCGCCCTTATCTCTACTCCGGAACTCTCCCCACTCCTCCGATCACTTTCCCTCTTTTGCGTCGCTGATCTGTTAGGACTAAATAATCGGTTTGTACAGTAGTGGCAAAAAACCGGACCGACCCTTGTAGCTGATTTCAGAGCCTTGTTCACTCCAGAGCACGATAGACTGGTAACTAAGACTTTCGTGGTTCGAATCCTGCCTGGGAAGGAAACTTTTTTTTGTTCCTTATTCAAATTTATTCCAAATACTTTTCGATTGCAGCGATATTTTACTACTTAATTAACTTATTATTCCCAGAACATGAATTTTACCAGCAATCGAAAAGACCTGTATCTATCTCTGCAATCACGAGTCATTTGTGGATGATATGCATATCACTTGAAACGGCACTTCATAGAGTTTCTAGTGACCAATGCTAGATATCTCTTCCAACGCAACAATAGCCGTGTAATCGAACGCAGCAATATTCGCTAAATTTACTGATTACGGTTTGGGATTGCTATTTCCATCTCTTACCATTATGGTGAACATGTCCACCACTCACCACTAAGACTACCATTTCCACCACTTACTATTATGATGATCATTTTCACCACTCAATACCAGATAACCATTCCATCACTCACCACTCTTAGTATCATTTCTATCACTTACATTGATATAACCATTTTCACCATTCACAAACACGATCACAATTTTTACCGCTCACCAACAAGATTGTCATTTCAACTACTCACCATCAAGTTCATTATGTTCACCACTTACCACCACTATCACTATTCCGCTACTCACCATCACGATCACTTCTTTCACAACATGATTAAGATGACAGTTTTAGCACTCACTTTCACGATTACACTTTTCAGCACGTATTCGCGAACAGCGTTTCCGCCATTCACATTCATGATCACAATTTCTACTGTGATCACCATTTCCACTACTCGTCACATGATCATCATTTCTACCTCCCACTATCACGATCACTATTTTCACAACTAACGATCAAGATCACCGTTCCTTGTACTCGCTTTTACGATCATACTTTCCGCCACTCACCTTCACGATCATATTATTATGATGTCCCAAAGTACGTATGATATTTCCGTGCAGGAATTCTGCATTACCATGTGATGGTTTGGTGGAGCGGAGAAAAATTCTCTCCGGCACCGGGACTCGAACCAGGGTTTCCAGCTCTAGTGCTGACGTTTTGTCCACTAAGCCACACCGGATTTCAGTTCCGATGCCGGATTGAATCTCCTCAGTTTAAGTTCCGTCTCTTGGGTTCCCTCTAATGGTCAACCCTCATGAACTTTGTCACAGATGTGTGACAGTGGCACAATGTCCAAAACACTATGTGTAGAGGTGCAGTCATTACGAGTGCTAAGTGGCCGGGATCCGAGAATGCGCGCCGTCTTAAATCTTTAAGTGATTATTTACGCATATCATATTAATGTCATATACCGAAATACGTATGATATTTCCGTGCAGGAATTCTACATTACCATAATGATGAAGGATGGATGGAGCGTCAGTACGTAGAGCTGAAAATCCAGGTTCGAGTCCCGGTGCCGGAGAGAATTTTCTCCTCTCCACCCATCCTTCATTTTCACAATCAGAGTTTCCGCCGGTCACTTTGCGATCACCATTTCAGCCACTAAGCATCAAGATCACAATTTCCACCACTTACCACATCACCACTTCCATCACTCACCACTACTATTACCATTATTTTGTACAATTTACCACTACGGTCACAATTTACACCGCCGCAATCACCATTTAGATCACTCATCACTATGATTACCATTATTTTCCACTAGTCACCACTACGATCACCATTATTTTCCACTAGTCACCACTACGATCACCATTATTTTCCACTAGTCACCACTACGATCACCATTATTTTCCACTAGTCATCACTACGATCACCATTATTTTCCCCTAGTCACCACTATGATCACCATTATTTTCCACTAGTCACCACTATGATCACCATTATTTTCCACTAGTCACCACTACGATCACCATTATTTTCCACTAGTCACCACTACTATCACCATTATTTTCCACTAGTCACCACTACGATCACCATTATTTTCCACTAGTCACCACTACGATCACCATTATTTTCCACTAGTCACCACTACGATCACCATTATTTTCCACTAGTCACCACTACGATCACCATTATTTTCCACTAGTCACCACTACGATCACCATTCCTACCACTTACCACCACGACTACCATTTACATCACTCACCAACACGATCGCAAACTACGATCACCATTTTCATCACTCACCACTGCGATCAACATTTCCATTATTCACCATCACGATCACCATTTTCACCACTTACTATCAAGATTGTTATTTGCTCTCTTCACTATTACGACGGCCGTTGTTACCATTCACTTTCATGATTACCTTTCCATGACCATTGTTTCCAATAATCGTAATTCCCACCATTAATCATGACCATTTCCACCATTCACCATTAAAATCTCCACATAAACCGCTTACCATTACGATTATCATGAAACAATCACTGCAAATTACTACTCCCAACGTTAGTCTTGTCTTCAGTAAGACTGCGTCGCATTTCAAGCGTTGCACAGACATATCAGTAAAGATGGCATAGTCACCAGAGTCTGATTCCAGACAGCCTTCTGTTATTAATGGTGAACAAAGTAGTTTTGTAGCAATATCATTCTCATTCAATCATTGTTCCACACTCATCATATCGGTGGGGCAGCGTCTGCAGTCCAAAGCTTCGATAACTACAGTAACTTTTCCCACCATCAATAAGAAAATTTCCAAGAATCCGCAGCAAAATGCCAGGAGCACTGGCACTGTGCGTGCTGTCTTCAGACGTGGGTACCCCCAGGTCCTCTATTTACTGTACACACTTCTTAACGGTGGCGGCTTTTAAGAGAATAGACAATTTTATAGTACCCAGAACATTTTAAACAAGGAGCATTAAGAGGAATTTATCATGTTTAGTCAAAGTACCGCAAGAGGTTGGCCTCATTTGAATGCTTATAGTCGGACACAATGGTTATAATTTACAATAGTATTTATTATTGGCTATTCAGAACAGGAGCGGAAGGAATTTGACTTCTTGACTGGGTGCTGATTATTATAAACATCACTCAGGTAATCATCCCAGTAGCCAGGTTATTATTCATGCCGAAAACATTACTCACAACATGCATATTTTAAATTTAATTTAATTTATTGTATTCCATAGATTTTACATTAACATTGAAGTTTTAAGATGTGGAACAAGTCAAAATTTTACAAGATTACAATTTTTTGGCGCGATGAAGTGAGGCAGAAGATTCGCCCTGCCATGCCGTTGAGGAAAACCTCGGAAAAAACTAAATCAGGTAATCAGCCCAATCGGGGATCCAACCCGAGCCCGAACGCAGCTCAGGATCAGCAGGCTAGCGAAGAATTAGACTAATGCATAAGTTCGTAGCGTTCTTGTTCGTCATCAAAACACCGCATTGTTAAGAGACTGTTTATCGTTTTTCATATGTCATTTTGACCGTTGTGCTTATAAATCCGACTTGAAATTGCGGATTTGAAGAAAGTTTGTGCTATTTGTGTCAAGTGGAAACAAACGAACAGTTTCGACATAGGCTAATTCTTCTCTTCTTCTCTTCTATATGAAATTAATAGAGGGGCAAAGGCAGCGGAGGAAGTTCGAAATATTTGTGCTCTGTACAGGGAGAATTGCATCGGAGAATGCACTGAAAGAAAATGGTTCTGTCATCGTTTCAATATACAACATTCCGAACAAAAGTCCATGCACAGAAGATGGTGTTACGCGTCTAGTGGGATAAAGAAGGCGTCGTGTACTACGAATTGCTTCCCAAAAATGTAACTATAACTGCTGACATTTATTACCAACACCTCAGATGCCTTGCGGCCGCAATTGAAGTTAAACGACCGGGAAGACTGCATAAAGTGATGCTGCAACACGATAATGCACGCCCTCACTCCGCTAACACGATGAAAGCAGCTATCCAGGAGGTTGGTTGGGAGATGTTTACACATCCCCTATATTCTTCTGATCTTGCAAAAGAAACTCTTACAGTTTTGGTAGCATTTACAAACTCGTATTTATGCAAAATAAGTTTCCAGTCTGTGATTTCTATCAAAACAAAAACGAGAAATCTCTTTGAAATTGGAAATGATATAATTGTGTGCATATTGAATGCAAGGCGAAGATTTGAGAAGTTACTTTCTTAAAAACAGACATATTTATAGCATTAATTATTTTTTGCTTTAGCTAAAGCTACTGAAACTTTTCAATTTTATTTTTATGTTCAGTTTTGTTTATATTTTTGGATACAACATAACTGTGTTAATAAGGCATTTTTTGTTTTATTTTTTAAATAATCTCGCGACCGTCCTCTTCTCTTTATACGACCACCCAAGGGGTCGCGACCCAAACTTTGGGAACCACTGTCTTATACTTTCAAAAGCCACCCATACCCAGTGGCCAACTCTGTACATCTTTAGTTGTCTGCCGATTCTGAGAACGAATTTTGACAATATTAGTGAAGGCTCTTAATTAGGGTAAGGTTTTAAACTTATCCTTGAGATAACGTCTAATTATAGCCTCGTGTTCAGAAAGTCTAAAAAAATAGATAATGCATATAGCAGTTAATGAGGTGGTATTTTAAGCAGTCTGTGTACGACACTCGCTTTGCACAGCGATTCGGAACGGTTATGGATCCCTTTTCCGCACGTCCTTGTGATGCATGTGCATTAGTCGGCCCAGTGTTAAAGAAGCGAAACTTCGTGTGAGAATTTACGTAAGTAGTTTGTGGTGGTATACTGGTCACAGTTCTTTCCATTCAACTCGAGGTTTTCAGCGTAAACCCGGCATAGGGCAATTGAAATCAATAACACGTCTGTATGTATAACAAACTTTAAACCACTAGGCGCGTGTCTTGAAAAAATCTTATCCCTGAATGAGATGGATCCAGACACGATTGACCCATTTATAACCTTGGATAATAGTCAAGTCTCCTAGGATTCGCCCATAGAAATAAAAAGAAACCCCTTTACGAATGCCAGGACATTTTCTTTAATCTCTCGTTTCTTTTACGTCATTATCATCACTGGGTATGGTGGAGGTAACTTGAGAATTGACAGACACACACAAATGCAACCACATATTCTCTTTGTTCTCCTTGTAGTTTCCTTGGCCTCCTTGTATCCCTCTGGCTTCTTGCCTTCCTTTTGTCCTCCTTGTATTCCCCTTGTTGCCTTTGTATTCCTTCTTATTGCCCTTGTATTGTTCTTATTATATTCCCCTTGCATTTCTCTCTTACTCTTTGTGTTCCTTTGTTCTTTTTGTATTCCAGTGTTGTTCTTGTATTCTCCTTGCTCTTCTTGTATTCCATTATTCTTCTTGTCTTTCCCCTATTCTCCTGCATTTCACTTGTTTTGCTTGTATTTTCTTTCTTCTCCTTGTATTCCCATTATTCTCCTTGTTCTCCTTCTATTCTCCTTGCTCTCCTTGTATCCCCTTGTTCTCCTTGTATTCCCATTGTTCTTCATGTATTCCTCTTTTCCTTGTGTTCTCCTAGTATTCCCCCTGTTCTCCTTGTATTCCCCTTGTTCCCATTGTATTCCCCTTGTTCTCCTAGTATTCCACTTATTTTCCTTTATTCTCATTGTTATCCTTGTATTCCCCTTATTATTCCTGTATTCTCCTTGTTATCTTTTATTTCCTATGTTATTCTTTCACTTCCTTTGTTTTCATTGTTTTCCTTATCTTTCCGTTCTCTTTGCTGTTCCTTTGTTGCCTTCCCTTGTTCTCCTTGCAGTTCCCTATTCGCCTTATCTTTTCCCCTTGTTCTCTTTGTATTCCCGTTGTCCTATTCCCCTTGTTCTCCTTGTTTCATTTTTCGAATCACCAAACATGTAACGGTACTCAGTATAGTAAAGCTATGGACCAGTCAACAGGTGATCGCACTCACACGTAGTTCACAGTAAAAATATGCAGCATACTAAAGCTATGTACCTGTCGATCTTCTTAGTTGTTAATTAACGACATTGTATGAACTAGTAGGTTATTTAGTGTCAGTTAAATTTGTATGATGAAGGGTTTGTGGAGCGGAGAAAAATTCTCTCCGGCACCGGGACTTGAACCCGGGTTTTTAGCTCTACGTGCTGACGCTTTATCCATTAAGCCACACTGTATTCCAGTTCCTATGCCGGATTGAATCCTCTCAGTTTTAAGTTCAACCTCTTAGTTTCCCTTCAGTGACAAACCCTTATACACTGTGTCACACATGTGTGACAGTGGCACAACGTCCAACAAACTATGTGCAGAGGTGCACTCATTACGAATGACTAAGTGGCCGGGACCCGACGAAATGAGCGCCGTCTTAAACCACTAAGGGCCATATTCATAGACATTCTTAGCGCGGGCTTCCGGTGGATGATCAGCGAACTAACGTTTTTCGTATTCATAAACCAGTGTTAGCGATACGATACGATATGATATGATATGATATGATATGATATGATATGATATGAATCCTGTACAAGTAATCACTCAATAGCCGGGGCTAGTTTAGCACGGTCGTAGCGCGGGCTAGCGAAATGTCTATGCATATCACCCTTGTGACTATTTACGCACATCATATTATTGTGATGTACCGAAGTACATATGGTATTTCCGTGCAGGAATTCTGCGTTAACATATGATGAAGGATGGGTGGAGCGGAGAAAAATTCCCTCGGGCACCGGGACGGCGCTCATTCCGTCGGATCCCGGCCACTTAGTTACTCGTAATGAGTGCACTTCTGCACATAGTGTGTTGGACATTGTGCTACTGTCACACATCTGTGACACAGTGCATGAGGGTTGGCCACTAAAGGGAAACTAAAAGGTGTGGCTTAATGGATAAAGCGTCAGCACATAGAGCTGAAAACCCGGGTTCGAGTCTCGGTGCCGGAGAGATTTTTCTCCGCTCCATCCATCCTTCATCATATGATAGGCCTAATGCAGAATTACTGCACGGAAATAACATTATGTACTTCGGTACATCACAATAGTTAAATTAGTGATAGAAATAGTAGTTAAGAAATTAAGAATACCAGTCAAAATGAAATAATCATGTTCTTAGAATGTCACTAAACCGTTAATCTCGAAAATTATTACATCATAATTAAATAAACCAGAAAGGACGAGAGATTTAGGAGAATTTATCGTCGTAGAATTGACAAATTTCTGTAGACGCAGATGCATGCCCAGACCTGCAACAGGAACAAGAAGAAGAAGAAGAAGAAGAAGAAGGTTAAAATGCGTAAAAACGCTTAAAAGTTTGTCTTTCTGGTTACGCAGGAGAAATAAAACTATTTACTCTATTAATTGTTTAACTAGTCCGTATAGGTCACTTTCTGTAGACGCGTTTCCAATTCACTGTGGGCTAAACCAAGAAGATGCACTATCACCTTTAATTTTTAACTTTGCTCTAGAGTAAGCCATTAGGAAAGTCCAGGATAATAGAAAGGGTTTGGAATTGAACGGGTTACATCAGCTGCTTGTCTATGCGTATGACATGAATATGTTAGGAGAAAATCCACAAACGATTAGAGAAAACACGGGAACTTTACTTGAAGCAAGTAAAGCGATAGGTTTGAAAGGAAATCCTGAAAAGACAAAGTATATGATTTTGCCTCGTGACCAGAATATTGTACGAAGTGGAAATATGAAAATTGGAAATTTATCCTTTGAAGAGGTGGAAAAATTCAAATACTTCGGAGCAACAGTAACAAATATAAATGATACTCGGGAGGAAATTAAACACAAAATAAATATGGGAAATGCCTGTTATTATTCGGTTGAGAAGATTTTATCATCCAGTCTACTGTCAAAAAATCTGAAAGTTAGAACTTATAAAAATAATTATATTACCGGTTGTTCTTTATGGTTGTGAAAATTAGACTCTCACTTTGAGAGAGGAATATAGGTTAAGGGTGTTTGAGAATAAGGTGCTTAGGAAAATATTTGGGGCTAAGAGGGATGAAGTTACAGGAGAATGGAGAAAGTTACACAACACAGAACTGCACGCATTGTATTCTTTACCTGACATAATTAGGAATATTAAATCCAGACGTTTGAGATGGGCAGAGCATGTAGCACGTATGGGCGAATGCAGAAATGCATATAGGGTGTTAGTTGGGAGGCCGGAGGGAAAAAGACCTTTAGGGAGGCCGAGACGTAGATGGGAAGATAATATTAAAATGGATTTGAGGGAAGTGGGATATGATGATAGAGATTCGATTAATCTTGCTGAGGATAGGGACTAATGGCGGGCTTATGTGAGGGCGGTAATGAACCTCCGGGTTCCTTAAAAGCCAGTAAGTAAGTATTAATTGTTTAACTTCTACGTCTGATGTGGACATAATCTGCATAATGTAAAGAGTGTTATTTACTCAACATTACTTGTAGAGCTTGAATCATCATAATTTATTTTAATAGGCCTAATTTCGTCCTTTTCTGCATAGTAGTCGCAATCTCTATAGACGATAAACTATATAAATAGCTTAACATGCGCCGAGTTTTGCATAAGGTGAAATTATGCGTTATCGCCTGTAATTAACAATTACACACGGGTTTTATCTCTGCGGTTACTTAGACGCATAAATCAACCGCAGACATATGGGTAATTCAATGTACTAACACCGTCGTCCATTATAGTAATTTTTTATTTCCGTCTCGCAGTTTTTAAAACTCTTGTGCGTCTAGTTGTTGCTACCAATCGAGAGGAAATTATAGGCGGCGACGGATGAGGGCGCTGGAAGCAAATATGGTTAGAAAACAAGACATAACGCTTCATACTTACACACCTTTGTCTTGACGTAATGCTCGGTGTTCATGTGTAGGTAGGTGGCAAGCAGCTGCAGTCGTGTTTTATGCATTTAACAGAAGCTGCCAGGCCTAGAAAAAGTGGTACAAGTCCAATTGGAAACTAAGAATATAATTGATACCCACAGTAAAGATTCTTCAAAAATATCTGGGCTGAAATCGTTTATCACTATGGAAATGCGATCGAGTCGGGACACGTGATGTGTGTCAGTAATTTAATATGAGGTAGGGTGTCTGTATTGCTTGGAACTGCGGGCTGTAGCTCTCAACTGGTTGCGTAAGTCCTTGTTGCCCGCATGGGGACTAGTACATCATACACACATGCCCACATATGCTGTACATTGGAATAACGGTCACCTCGCCAGGCACTACTGCCATTACCCCTCGAGAAGTGAAGCACAGGCATCAACGACGTATAGTGAGGTCTGCCGCCCTCCTTCTGTAAACACGCTGAGATTCCTCGTTCCTCCCAAACTACACATAACGCCTTTATTTTAACGAGTTTCAGAGTAAGGTTACCAGATTGTTTTTCACGATTTCTCGAGACAGATATCGATATACAAAAAAAAAAAAAAATACTTTTAATACTTCTGTTAGGCTACGCTATTATCTTTACTTTTTAATTTTGCTGTAAAATATGTCATTAGGAAAGAAGTCCGGCAAAGCAAAGAGGATTTGGAACTGAACGGGTTGCATCAGGTGGTTGTTTATGTGCATGGGTGGGCAACTCGTGCTCTCAAAGTGTCAACACAATCTCAGTGCAGGTAGAACGACGCTATACTGTCTGTGTGCGGTTCTTTCAAGACACAAGTTCGAACGCGTCTGCAGTAAGTGGCGGCTCGTTTTAAGTGAAAAACAATATAATTCCCAGATCATTTCCCTTTAGTTACGAGTAAAAAGAGAATTCTTTTATTAAAAAGAGAGGTAAAGTTTGTATTCTATTACACTTTCTTACGCATGACATTTTATGTTACAAATAAACAGTGAAGGTTTTAGTAAAGAAATACTGTCTGCATCTGCTTTAGAACAGCTAAAGGTAAAAATGAGATATCAACAAGGTGAGACTGATATCAAATATCATTAGCAAGTTGTGCGTGCGAGTTACAGAATTGCACGACATATAATCGACTAGCTAAGAACATTTATGGATAAATTTGAAATGTGATAGTATCATGTAGAACAAAGACAACTTCACTTTCTTTGACTATAAACTATCTTGAAGAGTGATAAGAAAATCTTCTTATCAAATATAAGACCCTACTTCAAGACCTACAGCAGAATTCACTGCTAAGCTTTGAGAAACAGTGACAATTGACAAGGAATCGAAATTTTTCTGAAATCTTTTTGGCTTACGCCCATAGAAAATCCTCAAAATTTAAAGCTTGAATTAATAAATCTATAGAACAGCACGCCACTCAGATTCCAGCAAAATCAGGAATCGAACTGTCGTAATGTTGCCTTAAGTCAGAATTTCCAAATACACTCTTTGCTTCTATATATACTGTATGTGCTTGAGGCAGAGTTTAATACAAGAAAGAAGTGTAAAAGCTCTCAAAATAAAGAAAGAGCTCAGAAGTAAGCTTATTTCATCTGCCGTAACATGTAAAAAATACTTCCTTGAATTTGTTATTGTTTGCGAATACAGACTATTACCTTTCTGAGAACAGAGGAATACTCTTTAATGTATAAAGACTTGTAAATTCTAGCGTTGTACGTTTCAAATAAGACATATAATAAGAAATATTAACAAATAGTGTAATAATAAATAAGTGTTGCAGCTATATTTGTTGTATCATGAAAAGGTTGTATTCCGTTTGTGTTTCCAGTACTAAACTAATTTACAAAGCTAGAAAATTATATAATTTTGTTTTGTGATCAGGTATAGTCTGTCTAAAATTACTATAATTATTGCACCATGCGTCATTCTAAAATTCAAATCATGGAATAGATATCACGACCACCTGCATGAGCCGCCATAGCGCACCGTGGCTTTAGCAGTGAAACTACAAACAACTTGTAACTGCTGCGGCTGGCTCCGTCTGTCTTTCTCTCTTTCAAGGTTTTTTTAGCACTTTGGGAGCACGAGTTGCCCATCCATGTTTATGTGGATGACGTGAATTTGTTAGGAGAAATCCACAAACTATTAGAGAAAACGGGAATTTTATTCGAAGCAAATAATGATAGCTATAGATTTGGAAGTAAATCCCGAAAAGACAAAGTATATGATTCTGTCTCGTGACTAGAACAGTGAACGAAATGGAAATACAGTGGAGTCCCTCCGTTGGAAACTTCTGTTATGAAAACTTCAGGAACATCACTCAATACTTTACTGATAAGGATATCGCTTTGCTCATGCTCAACGTTGACATCAAAAGATATAGTAACGAAGAAGAAAGAAATGTATTTAAACTTATACATGAAAATACAAACTTAAATAATTATTATTTTAGCATCTAACTTTGTATGCGTACAAATATAAGGAGATGATTTTTTAATAACACATACAAATATAAGAGTGAATAATTGCAGTGGTAACTCCTCTAAATAAAATAATTGTTTTAAAGTTAACTACAAAAATATTTTCAAGTTATTTAGACTGATACCCTTTCATAATACATTTACTCAGACAAAAAATTAAGTTGAAACTTGTAGGGAATTTGCTGCGTGGTGCCTCCAACGCTTAGAGACAACTTATCAGACAACATAGTGCGTCTTTTTATTTAACCAAATTAATCAGTAAAATAAAATATTTTGGATAATCAGAAAATTATGTGTAGTATTTGTACACACCCTGCTGCTTACACTACGTCCTCTGTCTACCAGTCACTGAGTTCGTCGTTCGGCAGTGGTTACATTGTCTAGATAGGGGCGGACACATAAGACCAATAATGTAATAGTCTACACAGTACGTAGAAACTTATAAAATGACCTTTGATTTGCTAATAGTTTTTATTTCCATTTATGAAAAAGGAAGGGACTCCACTGTATAAAAATTTGAAAAAGTGGAAAAATTGAAATACCTTGGAGCAACAGTAACAAATATAAATTGCACTCCAGGGAAAATTAAACGCAAAATAAATATGGAAATGCCTGCTGCGAGTATTATTCAGTTGAAAAGCTTCTGTCATCCAGTCTGCTTAAAGAAAATGAATTTATAAAACATTTACATTGCCAGTTTTTCTGTGTGGTTGAAAAATGTTGACTCTCATTTCGAGAAAGGAACAGAGGTTAAAGGTATTCGAGAATAAGGTGTTTAGGAAAAATTTGGGGCTAAGAGGAATGAAGTTACAGGATAATGGATAAAACTGTACAACGCAGAACTTATGCATTTTATTCTTCACCTACCATAATTAGGAATATTAAATCCAGACATTTGAGATGCATGGGATATGTAGCACGTATGGGTTAACCCAGAAATTTCAGTATTCTGTTAAACTGATTCCTATTTATTTGGCAAGTATCTTATATTGAAACCTTATTTATACGTAGTTTTTCTGAGTTATGCGTCATTTAAATCAATCCACTTCAGTTAAGTACAATCCAGGTGTCACTATACCTGAAGATCTGACGGACAAATGCTAAATATTGTTGATAGTTCGGCAGTACTCATCTTTTTCTCACAATTCTGATGGAGGCAGATAAAAAAGTTAATTTTTTTCTTTCATCATTTTAATAATGTCGAAAGAAGTGCTTATACAAATTTTGACTGCTCGACCGCAATTACGAGAGCCGTAAAAAATAAGTTCGCCAGGGGCCGTTAACAGAAAGAAAACAAAATTTATTTGGAAAAAAATTTATTGGAACAGACACAGCAATTGTTGAGCTATTTTTCAACATATTCCTCATCGGAACTGAGACATTTGTCGTATCATGGGATCGACAGAGAGATGCAGACGGCTGTCAAACGCCGATTCCGATCCCAGGCTGTTGACTTCTACGACACAAAAAAACAAAAATTGATCCCATCGTATGACAAATGTCTCGATTCCAGTGGGGGATATGTTGACAAATAGCGCAATAATTGTTATATCTGTTTCAATAAATCTTTCAATGCAATTGTGCTTTTTTCTGTAAACGGCCCTCGGGAAAGTCACTTTTTGGACGGCCTCTTAATTGCGGTCGAGTAGCCAAAATTTGTATAAGCACTTCTTCTGACATTATTAACATGGTGGTAGAAAAAAGTAGCTTTTTATCTGCCCCAATCTGAATGTTTGCTTGTCAGAGACTTTGTAACGTTAATATTACATATCATTTCAATATGGACAATCCCTCAACTGTCTTTCCTTCGAGTGGAATATCATGATGGCCGCGACGACCTCGCCTTTGGCGGGACATGCACCGTACGTCATGAGGCATATGCAACCTGAAGTACGTATTTACGTGGTATGTAATCATCCCTTTATTAAACCGGAAGGTCACGGTAGAATGAAGCGTTTATTGAACTACTGAACTGTGCCTCGTTATAACAATCGAAAGATCGTTAGTGGCTTATATTCACGCCGCTGTCATGGAAATAAAGACTGGGGATGGGGTACGTGGAATTTGTGGCGTCGGGTCGCTGACCTTACGAACAGGAACTCGAAAACATCAACCGTGATATCCATGGGAGGTATTGAACCACGTAATTAAAGTTCCCCCACTCTGTATATACTGTTTTCTAACTATGAAGGTTTGCACTGCAACAGTAGAACAATGCTGCCCGTTACGCCACAGTTTCTCATGTACTCCACAGCGTTAGTTTACCAGTAAGTTCTTTTCTCCTCTGTGGAAATTTTATTATTATCATTTATGATTATTAGCTTTACAAGACGTGAAGGCTTTTGGCTGTAGAACAAACTTTATTGTGCCGAGTTACAAGTATATTTGCAATTTCCTCTTTGTCTCCTCATATGATCCATATATCTTAATGTCGTCTTACTTATTTACTTACTTACTGGCTTTTAAGGAAACCGCAGGTTCATTGCCGTCCTCACATAAGCCCGCCATTGGTCCCTATCCTCAGCAAGATTAATCCATTCTCTATCATCATATCCCACTTCCCTCAAAATCCATTTTAATATTATCTTCCCATCTCCGTCTCGGCCTCCCTAAAGGTCTTTCTCCCTCCGACCTCCCAACTAACACTCTATATGCATTTCTGGATTCGCCCATACGTGCTACATGCCCTGCCCATCTCAAACGACTGGATTTAATGTTCGTAATTATGTCAGGTGAAGAATACAATGCTTGCAGTTCTGTGTTGTGTAACTTTCTTCATTCTCCTGTAACTTCATCCCTCTTAGTCCCAAATATTTTCCTAAGCACCTTATTCTCAAACACCCTTAACCTATGATCCTCTCTCAAAGTGAGAGTCTAAGTTTCACAACCATAAAGAAAAACCGGTAATATAACTGTTTTATAAATTCGAACTTTGAGATTTTTCGACAGCAGACTGGATGATAAAAGTTTCTCAACCGAATGATAACAGACATTTCCCATATTTATCCTGTGTTTAATTTTCTCCCGAGTATCATTTATATTTGTTACTGTTGCTCCCAGATATTTGAACTTCTCCACCTCTTCAAAGGATAAATTTCCATTTTTTATATTTCCATTTCGTACAATATTCTCGTAACGAGACATAATAATATACTTTGTCTTTTCGGGATTCACTTCCAAACCTACCTCTTTACTTGCTTCCAGTAATCTTAGTGTCGTCTATCTTCTGATATCTTCGTCTGCCCCGAACTCTTCTTCCGTTCACCATTCCTTTCAGTATGTCCTTCAGAAGGCAGTTTCTTCTCAACCAGTGACCCAGCCAATTCCTTTTCTCTTTCTGATCAGTTTCAGCATGATTCTTTCTTCGCTCAATCTTTCCAACACAGCTTCGTTTCTTATTCTGTCTGTCCATTTCACACGTTCCATTCTTCTCCATTACCACATTTCAAATGCTTCTAGTCGTTTCTCTTCACTTCATCGTAATATCCATGTTTCTGTATCATACAATGCTACACTCCACACAAAGAAGCATTTCACTAGTCTCATCCTTAGTTCTTTCTCCAGAGGTCCGCACAAGATGTTCCTTTTTCTATTGAAAGCTTTCTTGGCCATTGCTATCCTCCTTTTGACTTCCTGGCAGCAGCTCATGTTACTGCATATAGTACACCTCAGATATTTGAAGCTGTCCACTTGCTCAACTGTCTCATTTTTCTTCTGTAACGTTCCTAATTTTCCTTTCAGGTGGAGCTTACATACGTGACCTATACGTTTAAAATATCTTCCATTTATTTTTGCAATTATATCTGGATGCTTACATAAAACGTAAAGTTGATTTCTTTTCTGATTCTCCATTCTCGGCCAATATTATCTTGAAGTGGTCCAAATATTTTCCTCAATATCTTTCTTAGAAATATGTTCAATTTATATTCTTCACGCTTTGTTAAATTTCAAGTCTCAGATGCATAGGTAAGGAAAGGAAAGATTGTGCTTTTGCTCTTGTGTTTTATTTTATTTATTTAGCTATTCATGATTTATCTATTTTCTTATCTACCTGTGAATTATTTTTTCTACTCCTTTCTTAAATTGTTTACCTTTTTATTTAAAGACTTTGGTCTTGTTAAATTTTTAGGAGGATTATTTTGTTATAAAATTTCTAACGTTGATGTCAGTTATTAATTCATTTCTTTATTTAATTATTTATTTTGTTAATTAATTCAGTTATTGATTTATTAATTTATTGATTTATTCATTAGCAATTTTTAAAATCCAGAATAAAGCAGAGGGATGTATTGTATGTCTGAAAATTTAATTTCACCAGACTGAAAGATACTGAGATATAAAATGTTAAATTCCGAAGGAAGATAAGGTATAAAATTCCTGTTTTATACAATTTTTAAGATAAACACTTCATATTTTCTACAATTCGTCCCTTTCCTGTAAGTAAGCATGCATATGCTTGACAGAGCCTTATGTACCACAACTGTAGTTTATAATCACAATAGTAACTTCGGTCCAAGGCTCTATAACAAGATAACAGATAAATTACCATAACTTACATTCAGTTTGCTAACACTTCTTATTTAAAACAAAACAATTAAAAATTGTTATTTAGGGACGCAATATATAGTTTCAATTACTGTAATATCTGTGTTTTTCTTTTCCTGTTTTTCTCTTTTTATTTTTTAGTTTTTATTAAATAGGCTTAATTAAATACTTGTTTTAAAATTTTGTGGAGTGCTGCCTAAGTACGAGTATGTAACCTACTTTTTTCTGGGGTGGTAGGCCGATTTTTATATAGCTTATAAGAAAACAATATGTCTCTTTATTCTAGCAATAAAAATATTATTATTATTATTATTATTATTATTATTATTATTATTATTATTATTATTATTATTATTATTATTATTATTTAGGTTTCATTGTGATCAGATGAACTATTTTTAATTGTTCACATTAAATGAATTTCATATTTTCAAAATGAGTCCATTTCAGTCAAAATTTAAGCTTCATGCCTGACTCTTCTTTTACAACATAACTGATATAATTAAGAAACCAGAATTTTAAATTTACATCTATAATTGGAGAGAAATTTCTGTTACTAATGTATTCAACCTTAAAATATACATTTTAGTGTCCACTAAACATGATTCCTTTTTTTTAATTTCAAAAGTGTTCAGTTTATAAAATAAGTGTAACTTTATTTCGTTACACATAGCATACAGAACATGTAAAAATTTCACGTTCCTAGCATCAAAATTATAAAAGCCTTTAGACTTTGAACATGACTAAATATGCTGAAAAAGGTTTAGAAAACAGCTTGTAAAGTTTGCATGAAATTAAATTAATTCAAGAGTGCAGTCATTTAAATATGACGCAACTTTTATGCTTCACAGAGCACTGAAACGTGCTCAGCATATAAATAAGGGATTGCTGATTCATTTTCACAAAAAAAAATACATTTAAAAAAATTGAAGATTACCAAATTTCACCCATCTTCTCTTTAATTTATACAATTGGGAAGGTATACCTCTTACAGACACTTTGAACTATAATAGTCAGCGTCAGGGTAGAAGGGGCCAACGAATTTTGTGTGAAGACCTCGATCAAAGACAGAATTCCTTTTTTTACTTGCCGCAAATCTAAGACACGAGAAAATTTTACATCACATTTTGTGATCTTACTAAAGCGTTCGATTGTGTTGATCATAATTTAATTTTATTAAAATTAGAATTTTGTGGTATTCGAAGGAATACACTAAATATTTTTAGAAACTATCTTCATGGCAGAAGGCAATTAGTTGCTATAGGTGAAAATTGGTCGCGTTTCACCACTACACATTATGGGGTTCCACAAGCCTCAATAATTGGTCCTCTATTAATCTTAATAGCAATAATTTGCCTTCCAGAATTCATTAAAGCAATAATAATTATGTATGCAGATAACACTACTTTCCCATGTTCATCCTCTGCTCTATATCAATTACATGCTCTCAACACGATTTTCTGTCACAGATGACTTTATGATTTGAATCTAATGGTTGCTTGCTTAATCAAGAAAAAAACTATCAACATAACTTTTAGCCTAAATTTTATTATCTAATAAATGACAACAGACTCAACTACACAAAATTTCTAGGACTTTTTATAGACTCCAGTTTAACATGGGATAACCACATCGAATACATATGCACAAAGTTATCAAGAGTTTTATATTTGTTAAAGAAATTATTGACTTGCGTTTCTCAAAATTATTTAAGATGTGCGTACTTTTCTTTCTTTCAGTCGATAATACGATAACCCCTAATTTTCTGGGGAAATGGAACCAAAATTGGAAGTGTCTTGCTTTTGCAAGAGAAAGCCATTAGAATTTTATGTAAATCAAACTATGTGGAACATTATCAGCCACTTTTCAGACAATCACGGATTTTAACAATCATAAATTTGTATATATATTATCTAGTACTTTACACTTGACAAAATATCAATTACTTATTAGTGGCCAATATACATGATCATGGAATTAGAAATAGTGAACAAATTAATATTCCTAGTACTTTACACTCGACAAAATATCAATTACTTATTAGTGGCCAATATACATGATCATGGAATTAGAAATAGTGAACAAATTAATATTCCTAGTACTTTACACTCGACAAAATATCAATTACTTATTAGTGGCCAATATACATGATCATGGAATTAGAAATAGTGAACAAATTAATATTCCATATTGTAGATTACACAAGAGCAACACAAACTTTTCAATTATGGGGATGAAATGATACAATAAGCTCCCCAGTCAGTACTATAAATTACCACTCAATATCTTCAAAATAGATTTTACAATCCTTTTTATTCTGTTAGTGAGTTTTTCAACACAAACGTTCATGAAATTGTTTTTTTTTATTAAATACATTTAATTGAAATTAGTTACAATTAACACATTAAGGGTGAACTGTTTTCCTTATTTTAAAAGTTTCAAATTATTTCATGTTTTCATTGTATTATTGAAATTTTACTGTTTCTTTTATTAGTGTTTTTTTCATTTCATTGTATTCTGACGAAGCCTAAAACTGTATGTCTATTGGCCAAAATGAATTGAATTGAATTGAATTTATAAGTATTTTTCGCTTTTTAAAATTTATCAGCCTCAGCCGGGATGGTTTAACCCTCGAACCTCGGAATTCAATAGCAGCGTGCACGTCACCACCGAGGAAGGCATGTGATAATGAACAATGGTTTATTGAGAATTATAGGACAAACTATATTAATAAAGGAATATCATTGATGATTACCAGACGCTGATAGACCATCGTAACCCCATTTTCCATAGTGGCCTTTATTATACACAGACGGAAATAAATCATCCATACTTCTCTTTTCTTTTCACTACTAAGACGTACAAAGATGAAGACTGCGTCTCGAGTACATTACAATAGTTAGCTTGGCTACTGGCTGGTAAATTTCCGGCGAAGGTTTCCTGGAAGAGGAGGGAATTTCCTTCTTGACCCATATTAAAGCCTCCTTCGGTCCACGCAGCTTGTCTGTCACTATGAACAAGGCACCTTGTTTCTCGTGAGAAGGGAAGTCTGGACACAAAACTGGCCACCTCTGTCTGGAGACGGCATCATTGATCGGACACCTGAACCTGCCCGAAGGTTGTCATTATGCAGACGAATGTTTGTTGCTGCTGTTCTTCTTCTTCCTCTCATTCTACTTCTCCTACTCCTCCTCCGCTGTTCAAACCTGTTCCGGTACGCATTTCTTTCTTCGACTCCCCACATCCTGTAGCTCCCGGGATGATATTTCACCGCCGAACCGGAAGTTTCTTTTGTGACATTCTTTTCAAATAATAATATCTTAGTTTTCTTTATCACCTTATATTTTAAAATAGGAATGAATTTATTTCTGTACACATCAATCAGGGCGATGCGTACATTAATGCCATGCCCATATCATATATAATATCGTACTCGAAGACAAAAGTCTACTTTCCCATTAATTGAGCCTAAATGTCATGCAAGTGCAGCTCTTAAACATGGTGCTAGTTTCGGTCCAATACTTTATAATAAAATTGCAAACCATTTTCCAAATTTGAAATATTATAAAATTGACTTACTTACAAATGGCTTTTAAGGAACCCGAAGTTTCATTGCCACCCTCACATAAGCTCGCCTTCGATCCCTATCCTGTGCAAGTTTAATCCAGTCTCTATCATCTAATCCCACCTATCTCAAATCCATTTTAATATTATCCTCCCATCTACGTCTCGGCCTCCCCAAAGGTCTTTTTCCCTCCGACATCCCAACTAACACTCTATATGCATTTCTGGATTCGCACATATGTGCTACATGCCCTACACATCTCAAAGGTCTGGATTTAATGTTTCTAATTATGTCAGGTGAAGAATACAATGCGTGAAGTTCTACGTTGTGTAACTTTCTCCATTCTCCTATAACTTCATCCCTTTTAGCCCCAAATATTTTCCTAAGAACCTTATTCTCAAACACCCTTACACTCTTAATCTCTGTTCCTCTCTCAAAGTGAGAGTCAAAGTTTCACAACCATAAAGAACAACCGGTAATTAGACTGTTTTATCAATTCTAACTTTCAGATTTTTTGAAGCAGATTAGATGACAAAAACTTCTCAACCGAATAATAACACTCATGTTCCGTACCTTTTAAAAAAGAAATTTATAAAATTATTCACGCTATATAATATTAACAAATGTGTGTACTTTTTACCTTTATATTTCTGTCGAATATATTCATGTTTTTATTGAATATCACTGGCTTCTGTCTGATTGTCAATTTATATCAAATGTGTTTTTTCTCTTTTTCTCTTCTTTTTTTTTTGCTATTGTGTGTTATTTATCGGTTTGAATTAAATTAATTACTGTATTTAGTAAACTGTCTTTGTACATTTTATGTTATATTATTGGCTAAGATCACAGCGTACGCGAGTCTGGCTCTTACGGTAGTGGCTAGAAACATTTTTGTTTCATAATTTTAATTTGTGCTCACTTAGCTAACTAGCTAAAATATATAGGCCTACTCCTAATGGAAATAGGTATTGTAATTGTTTAAGTACTGATGTTTAATAAATTATGAAGAGATTGGTTCGCTTATGTGAAAAAAAAAAAACTATGTCCACACACATTTATGCCCATTTTTTGTTATTTTTATTTATGTCCACATTTTTGGGTCCATATAGCCTGTGTCTACACACATTTATGTCCACACTTCTCATACATGTCCACTCTTACATAAGTCCACTCGCGGAATGTGAAACGCATATCGTCGTTGTCCCTGCAATAACTCCTATGTGACATATTCATCGATTTTCAGATTTTTGCTCTATTAAATAACTTAAATAGTGATACAGCAAATAATAAAATCTCCTATACCTATGTAATTATATTTCTTTCTTTCGAAAATGTAAGAATTCACGATCTCCTATTCGCCACTGCCATAGAATGATTAAATGAGTTTTTTCTTCTTACTGAAAAATTTTATAATTTGCACATAGGAGTTACTGCAGGAACAACGACGATATGTGTATTTTTTTATTTATACAGAGTTAAGACCGTAAGGCACTCCACCAGATGAGATTGTACAAATGCAGTGCATTATTACATTTTATGCCTAGCTGCCTGTTTCATTGTTTATTGAAACTATTGATCTACAAGATCAGCGTATAAGACATGAAATTCAACAACTAATGCAAATTCCTCTTGTGCTGTTGGCAGATGTTCAGGTTTTTTTGGTATTCTTATAGATAATATTGCGACTGAAGTGATGAATTTAGCGTTATTCACAGATAACATAAGAAGAACACCTATTCGAGGAAGGAGAAGAGTAATGTAGGCAAAATTCGCACCTGAAATATGGAATGCTTATAGGAATCAGCTTGTGACAGGACAACATCGAACAACTAACGTAGTTGAATGATGGCACAATTGTTTGCAAGACACATGTAGTGCTAACGGTGGGAGTAAGGTAGACTACTGACACTGTAGATCAAATGTGGCAGCTACCGCACTATTATATTATGCCATCTGATGTCTTCTTTCAATGACTTCATTATTTCTGTTTATAAAGTGGTATTATACTTCATCTTACTCGCATGTTAATGAAGATAGCACGATTTTCTCTTTAATTAAGAAGATAGATATTGCTATTTCACTTATATGATCTCTTCGGATCCTTTTAGCTCCTCTTCATAACTTTCAAGTCTTCATTGTACGCTAGTCCATGCTCGTTGAAATACTGACACGATAACAACTTAATGCACTCCAAAGTGTGATGCTTTCAGCAAGCGTTTTACATAAGAACTAATTAAAATGTCCCGAAGACTGCTTACTTGTTCCCAACAGAAAATAAATGAATACCTCGAGGGAATAGGCATCACAAACTGGACATTCTCTTTGTACAGCTCTGAAGTACAGGTGGTCAGAAGGAAATAATGACCAAATGCTTAACGTATAGGTCATCACAGATATTTCACTAGTTAACGAACCCCGATAACACACACGTCTAGTGCAGACACGATATCTTACGAACGTGAAACAATAATTAGTAATGCCGACACCTTGCTTTGTCTTCATGCGATAACAATTCCGTCATTTTGACACACTTATGTCCTAATTATTACGAGGAAATGCAATATGCTTCAGGCGTCTTTGTAAATGAACACCTATTACATTGGTTTGCAACCTGTTGTCGATCTGCTAAGTGCTGGTTATTTAAATAACTTAAAATTAACAGGAATCCCGCCAAAACCTCTTCCAAGTCACGTTAGACAAAAGAAATGAATATGAGTAACAACGTCGTTAAGCAGTAGACTTCATCTGGCTCTAATGATGCAGTGCGTAACTGAGCTCACCGGCCCTGGCGGGTCGAACATCACAGGAGAAGCTGAGATTGGGGATGTAGTGGAACTGATAAGAGGTGTTGACAGGCTAAAGGTCTGACCGTTAAGTTACCGCGGGTGTTAATGCAGGTATAGTAAGTCGTTAATACCTTCAAAAAACCTGAAAGTTAGAATTTATAAAACAGTCATATTACCGGTTCTTCTATATGGTTGTGAACCTTGGAGTCTCATTTTGAGAAAACAGAGGCTAAGAACATTTGAGAATAAGGTGCTTAGGACAATATTTTGGTCTAAGAGGGATGGATTATAGGAGAATGAAAAAAGTTACACAACACAGAACTGCACGCATTGTATTCTTCACCTGATATAATTACTTACTTACTTACAAATGACTTTTAAGAAACCAGGAGGTTCATTGCAACCCTCACATAAGCCCACCGTCGGTCCCTATCCTGAGCAAGATTAATCCAGTTTCTATCTTCATATTCCACCTCCCTCAAATCCATTTTAATATTATCCTTCCATCTACATCTCTGCCTCCCCAAAGATATTTTCCCCTCCGGTCTCCCAACTAGCACCCAATAGGCATTTCTGGATTCGCCCATACTTGCTATATGCCCTGCCCATCTCAAACGTCTGGATTTAATGTTCCTAATTATGTCAGGTGAAGAATACAGTGCGTGCAGATCTACGTTGTGTAGCTTCCTCAATTCTCCTGTAACTTCATCCCTCTTAGCCCCAAATATTTTCCTAAGAACCTTATTCTCAAACACCCTTAATCTGTTACTTTCTCGAAGTGAGAGTCCAAAAAGTTCCGTCGCTCCAAGTTCCGGCAGCCAATCACATTGCAGATCGGCTACATTTAAACGTGTGCGTCTTGTAATTCGCTGATGAAGTCGTCATGCATTTCCTAAGGCTCGATAAATACTTAATATAATCGCCCGCCATTTTGGCTCTTTCGTTGGCGTTCGCAGAAAGCACACGTGAACGTTATATGCCGCTCAATTATTTGCTGAATTACAGTGCGTTTGATTTATTATCATAGGAGCTACGACATGATAATGTTTAACGGTTTGGCAAATAGATCCCTCGTCTGGTAGCTCGGCAATGAAAGAACAAAACTAGCGAACGATACTACCTACCTAGACTTTATAGAGCCCTCACTTCCTAAGACATAAGCAAAGAGGAGGAGTCACGCCGGGAATAACAGCGTCGCGACTTTTATAGCACTCTATATGCATTTCTGGATTCGCCCATACGTGCTACATGCCCTGCCCATCTCAAACGTCTGGATTTAATGTTCCTAATTATGTCAGGTGAAGAATACAGTCCGTGTAGTTCTGTATTGTGTAACTTTCTCCATTCTCCTGTAACTTCATCCCTCTTAGCCCCAAATATTATCCTAAGAACCTCACTCTCAAACACCCTTAAGCTCTGTTCCTGTGTCGAAGTGAGAGTCCAAGTTTCACAACCATACAGAACAACCGGTAATATAACTGTTTTATAAATTCTAACTTTTAGATTTTTTGACAGCAGACTGGATGACAAAAGCT